>NC_047087.1:283527173-283827173 GCF_902459505.1 Geotrypetes seraphini
AAGATATCATCTTCCACCTCTACCCGTCCCGTGATGTACTTAAATGTCTCAATCATGTCTCCCCTCTCCCTACGCTCCTCGAGAGTGTAGAGCTGCAATTTGCTCAGTCTTTCTTCGTACGGGAGACCCTTTAGCCCCGAGACCATCCTGGTAGCCATCCGCTGAACCGATTCAACTCTGAGCACATCCTTACGGTAATGCGGCCTCCAGAATTGAACACAGTATTCCAGATGCGGTCTCACCATGGCTCTGTACATTGGCATCATGACTTCAGGTTTCCTGTTGACGAAGCTTCTCTTGATACAGCCTATCATTTGCCGTGCTTTAGATGCAGCCTTCTCCACTTGAGTGGATGCTTTCATGTCCGCACTGATGATTACTCCTAAGTCTCGTTCTGCCGTGGTCCTGGCTAAAGTTTCTCCATTCAGGGTGTAAGTTCTGCAAGGATTTCCGTTGCCGAGATGCATGACCTTACATTTCTTGGCATTGAAGCCCAGCTGCCAGATCAAGGACCAACTTTCTAAAGTACGCAGGTCTTGCTCCATAGCATCCTGAAGATTATAGCCGTTTACTACATTGCATAGTTTGGCGTCATCAGCGAATAAGGTTACCTTGCCTTGGAGCCCTTGAGTCAGATCCCTAATGAATATGTTGAAGAGGAGTGGGCCCAGGACCGAACCCTGTGGCACTCCGCTGGTCACCTCTGACATTTTAGAAAGGGTACCGTTGACCACCACCCTCTGAAGTCTGCCACTAAGCCAATCTTTAACCCATGCAGTTAGAGTCTCTCCTAATCCCATAGATTTCATCTTGTTCAGCAGCCTGCGGTGTGGGACGCTGTTAAACGCTTTGCTGAAGTCCAGGTACACGACGTCCAGGGACTCTCCTGAGTCTAGTCTTCTTGTTACCCAGTCAAAGAAGCTTATTAGATTGGACTGGCATGACCTACCCTTGGTGAATCCATGTTGGCTGGGATCCCGGAGATTTCCCTCGTTCAGGATCGTATCTAATTTATACTTAATTAGTGTTTCCATGAGTTTGCACGCTATTGAGGTGAGGCTTACCGGTCTATAGTTCGCAGCCTCAGCCTTGCAACCCTTTTTATGTAGAGGAACGACGTTGGCTGTTTTCCAGTCCAACGGAACTTTCCCCGTACTTAGTGAGAGATTGAAGAGCACCGCCAACGGTTCTGCCAGGACATCTCTCAATTCTCTGAGCACTCTTGGGTGTAAATTGTCCGGTCCCATGGCCTTGTTTACCTTTAGCCTTGCCAGTTCGTTGTAGACGTCCCCAGGAGTGAACTCAAAGTTCTGAAACAGGTCATTCACGTCTTGTATTATCATCAACTGTGGTCCGTGTCCCGGTGCTTCGCAGGTGAAGACTGAGCAGAAATATTCATTTAGTAGTTCTGCTTTTTCTGAATCCGCCACCGCGTAGTTTCCGTCCGGTTGTCTAAGGCGTACTATACCGTCTGTGTTCCTTTTCCTATCGCTGATATACCTAAAGAAGGATTTGTCCCCTTTTTTAATGTTTTTTGCCAGAGTTTCTTCCACTCGACGTTTGGCCTCCCTAACTGCTGTTTTGACCGCTGCCGATCTGGTCTTATATTCTACTTTAGTTTCTCTTCTCTGGGTGCGTTTGTAGGAAAGAAATGCTTTTTTCTTCTCCTTAATGAGGAGTGAGATCTCTTCAGTGAACCATTGGGGTTTGTTGTTTCTTTGCCGTTTATCTACTGATTTTATGTAGCGATTAGTTGCTTCGTGTATGGATGATTTCAGGTACGACCACATAGTTTCCACATTGCCGGTCTCTGCTTGGTCCTGTAACGTCTGATGAACGTGATCTCCCATACGTGCGAAGTCGGCGCACCGAAAGTTGAGCACCTTTGTTTTTGTAATTGATTTAGGGGATCCTTTCCCAATGTTGAACCATACCATGTTATGGTCGCTGGAGGCTAGCGTATCTCCTACCGAGACCTCTGAGATGCTTTCCCCGTTTGTGAGTACCAGGTCTAGGATCGTCTGGGCCCTAGTGGGCTCCGTTACCATCTGTCTGAGATGTACTCCTTTTATGGAGTTCAGAAGCCTCCTGCTGCTGCTGGTTGCTGCTGAAAATGTGTTCCAGTCTGCGTCAGGCATGTTGAAGTCCCCTAGGAGCACAGTGTCACCCCGTAGAGTTATATTCTCTATGTCTTCAATTAATTCTGCGTCCATGTTTTCCGGTTGTCTTGGAGGTCTGTATACCACACCAAGATACAGGCATTTTTTACTACCTCGTGCCAGGTTAACCCAGAGGGACTCCCCGGTATACTTGACATCAGTGATCCTGGTAGTTTTGATGTCTTCCTTAATGTATAGTGCTACCCCTCCACCTAACCTGCCCTCTCTGTCCTGACGAAGTAGATTGTACCCCGGTATAGCCATATCCCACCCATGTGCGTCAGTGAACCAAGTCTCGGATATTGCCACCATGTCTAGGTTGGCATCCCTTATTTCAGTTTCTAGTTCTAGAATTTTATTGCCTAAACTGTGTGCATTAACATACATGGCCCTCCACACTTTGTGTTTGCTGAGTCCCTGTAAGGCTATTCCTGACCGAGTCTGTGTGGCTCCAAGAGAACTGTTTGCATATTGGGTCCTTACCTCGGAATCTGAGTGTCGACTCGTCCCATCAGGATAGTTCCTTTCCACCCCAGTATATGAGTAGGTCCCCTCCCCATATACTGGGGTGGAAAGGAACTATCCTGATGGGACGAGTCGACACTCAGATTCCGAGGTAAGGACCCAATATGCAAACAGTTCTCTTGGAGCCACACAGACTCGGTCAGGAATAGCCTTAGCTGCATGATAAATACATTCTAAGATGGCTAAGTATTAAAATGCACAAACATGTCACAAATGAGGCCTACAGAAAACAATCAAAATGTCCCAATATGCACAAAGACTCCAACATTTCTGTATTTGTGGGGAGGGGGGTTGTTTGTTTTTTTATATGTAGGTCCTATCTGCAAAAGCATTCGCAAAGTTCACCTCTTGTACTGTAAATAGTAAAATTTACTGCACTATATAAAGCAATTCATTAATTCAGCATACAGTGAAAACTGGCATATGACAGTAGTGTGCAGCACAAATGAAAATCACACCTCATCTTTGCAGGCCACATTTTGGAAAAAGATAAACTACATCTTTCTAAGGTGTAGCTAGCCAATCCTGTAGCTGTATTTGTATTTATAGCAAAGTTTCAGGCACTATCCCACAGGCAATCTTATGGGCTTCTTTATCAACAGGCAGCTTGCAAAAATGCTAGGCTACCTTTAGTACACCACTCCTCCGCCAACCAAGACTAGGATGAAACAAACTTCACCTTCTTGTACCTCTCCATCAGACATCACAACAATAAAGGGAGAGACATGTGGAAAGTATCAGTCATTGCTTCTTTCTATAATCTTGAGATCATGGTTCATTGTTTCTGTGGCCTTGGGCATGACACTTAGCCCTCCACTGCCTTATAATGTAAGCCCACTGAGGAAGGGAACTACAGTGTAGTTACCTAGTGCACTGAAAGCGCATGCGCTATTTAATGCTGCGCATACCTCTCCTAGAAAATCTTTTTACACACTTTGTCACACACCTGAAAATATCTTCAAATCTCCAATTTTTAACCTGGTCCAAGTTCACTGTTTTCAGCATACCCCTTCAGAATGGGCACCAGGACTAACACATAAAATAAGATGTTCAGTTCATACGAACTTGGAGGCCCCTCAACCCGGGTAAAACCGAAGTAGAGGGATGAAGCTAAGGCTGATACTTGAGAGAAGGAAAAGATGCAGCGAAGAAAACAAAAAAACAACCTGGAGAAAAACTGTTGAGCAAGAAGGTTCAAGGCTCTGAAATCCCCAAGACTACATTTTATCTGTATGACAGAGGAAAGCTTGAAAGTAAGGATCAGAAGAAGGGAAGAACTGGTAGGGGAGAGAGAGCGCCTTAATATAAGATGGAGGGGGGGACAGTCTGTTATTGAGAAAGATATGGGGGAAGCCACTGCTTGCCCTGTATCAGTAGCATGAGATATTGCTACGCCTTGGGTTTTGGCCAGGATCTGGATTGGCCAACGTGAGAACGGGCTACTGGCCTTGATGGACTGACCCAGTCAGGCTATTCTTATACGTTCTTAAGTGGAAATTGGTGGGAAGCGCTATTGGGGGGTCCACCGCTGCTCCACTCACCCCCTGCGAGTCCTTCACGAAGTAGCTGCCGCTGGAGCCCTGGTAGATCCTCTCCGGGAAGATGCCGCGTTCGATGGCGGCATCAGCCCGTCGCACCACCTCGGCGAACTCGGGGTCGTCCGGGAAGTCGTTGCGCTCCCGCTGGGCCTGAGCCGCCGCCGAAGTCACCGCCGCCCCTAAGCCACGGGCCTGAGACCTTTCGAGCAGCGGCTGCCGCTCCCGATCCCGGGCGCCAGGAGAGCCAGGGGGCGAGGGACCGGCAGCCGACGCCGCCGCAGCGCAGGGAAGCCGCACCACCGCTCCGGGCAGGCGGCCGGCGGCGGGGCTAAGCTGGGCCCCCGCAGGCGAAGAACCGCATGGGAACGTATAATCCGGATGGTCCCGCACCGGGGACACCAACGGGCTCGATTCGTCCATGTGAACCGCCAGTGACGGAAGCCGTGATGCACTGCAGAAACGTCCGGCGGCACCTGCTAGAACACCGCCGTCAGCTGACAACCAGCTGACTCACGTTCACTTCCTGAGCGGACAGCCAATGAGAAGTGAGGGAGCGTGCAAGGCGGACATAGCCACGCCCCGTTCTAAAGGGACCATAAAAGCGTGTGCGCCGACGTCTCTGCTTCTGCTTCGGAGAGAGACGCGCTTTTGGGAGTGGGCGGGGCTTTGGGCAAAGCACACTTTGCCTGTAGCAGCAGCAGCAGCAGCAGCAGCCGCCTTTATCGGGATTTGGGGAAGTCACTGCGGCGGATGGGGACTGGCTTTACTTGAAGAGAAATGAGCCAAGCTGTTGCCTTGAAGAGCATCGGAAGTGTTGGGATGAAAGAAACTGGGGTAATGAGTCAAGAGAGAAGAGGAGAAAGGAAGAGCTTCTGGGAGCTGAGGCAGAAGGTTACAGAAAATGAATGTAAAAGGAAGATGCGATGAGAATAGCCTGATGATTAAAAAAAAACAACCCAGTGGTGTTGAGGCTGATGCTAGGATGGATGGCTTTGGAGCCCTGTGCCCCGGGAGTCTGACTGACTGAAGCTAAAGGATGCTACCAAGCTTTGGGAATTTCTTTTTAGACTTATTATATATGAGGGAAAAGAAGGGTAAGGAATCTATAAATCACTTAAAAAATATAATAATAATAAAAATTATTGGTAAGTGCTCAGTAAAACACCACTTTCATATCGGCATTAAATGAAGCAGTGTACCACACATCATTGCACCCTCCCTAGATAGTCAATGATCACTAAAGTATATGTCAAAAAGATTTTTAAAAAGACGTTACTTATCTTGACCAGGAAGAGGTTGTGTGGTTGCAAACAATAGTATCACTCTTAGGTTTCACTGCTTCATGATCCGTAGTCCTGCGGTGCACACCTCCAAACCCCCAATGGGAATAGTAAAAAAAAAGATAATTCAGCCAAACGCCAACTAACATTAATGTATACCTAACTATTCGTCCCCTCAGTCCACGCCTCTCTCACTCCCCCCCCCCCCAGTAGGGGGGGGGCCTTTACAGAAACAGAGAATTCTTGGTGAACTTTCTTCCTCCAGCTCTGAGATCCTTATCACCTTGCAGATGCTAATTAGTGGTTTTTCAATTCTGTGCATCTTCAGGATGGCGTCTTTGTATGCTGAAAGTTGGCAAAGGTGACCTTTCAACAATCCAGCTGCTTGGTTCCCATAACTCGGTTCAGAGACAGGGAGTAAATGTTTTGGTACTAAGTTCTCTCATCTCGATATACCCACATCATCCTGCAGGGATCCTTGCTCATTATAAATGTTTTATGGCTTTCCAGGGTGCCTGGCATATGAAGTCATACAGCACTGATAACAGTTCAGCAGAACCTTGGAGAAATATCCTCCCAGCAGGGAATGGAGACAGGAACTTTGCAGCACAAAGGCCAGCTGGGTTAGCATTTCAAAGGATACATGTGTTCACAGACAGCAAGGTACAGGCTGGGCCTGGCTATGGGAAAATATAGGTTTAAAATGTTTGTAGTGTCCATCATACACAAGTGAGGCCAGTATGTCCAGTTTATTCATCTGTATATCTAGGTTATCCATTTCAGTACCTAGCAGAAACCCAAAGAGTAGCAACATTCCAGAGCTAAGATTGTGATGTCATAATGCCTCATTCCACCAATGCCTAAGAGACAAACTCATCAGTGATGTCACAATGGTTTGCTTGTCCTATATTTGGCTTACATTAGAACATAAGAGCTGCCATACTGGGGCAGACTGAATGTCCATCAAGCCCAGTATCCTGTTTCCAACAGTGGCCAACCGAGGTCCCAAGTACCTAGTTAGATCTCAGGTAATAAAACAGATTTTATGCTGCTTATCCCAAGAATAAGCAGTGGATTTTCCCCAAGCCATCTCAATAATGGCCTACGGACGTCCCTTTTAGGAATTTATCTAAACTTTTATGAACACTTTCATTGTGGAGTCTCTTTTTCCCAATGTGAGTGAGCAACATCCCAGAAGTTTTTGGAGAGTGGAGTTTTTTTTCTTTGACCAATGATTTGGGTGGATTAACTGCATTTGTCCTTAGATGCGATAGCAGTGATTCTCAGCTACTCAGTTGAGTAGCTTGAACGGAGGTCTTTTTTTTACCACTTAGATTTATCATATATACTAAAATATAAACTGAGATTGGAGGTCTCGGTTTATATTTGGGCCAACGCCCATCCCCCCTCCTAGACTTATCACAGGCCTCTGCTAGCTGCCTGGCTCTGCACCCTATCCCCCCTTCCTGCCCTATCCATTGTACCTCCTCTCTGCCGCGTACCTGGAATCCCTGGTGGTCCAGAGGTGTAGCGGACAGGAGACAGGTTTTCACGCTCCTGCCCCACTGCTAAACCAGATGGTTGCTGCTGCGAGTTGTGGCTTCAGCTGTACCGAGCAGGTACATCCTATGTGAAATGTACATGCCAAGATGTAGACAAAACAGGTCTAAGTGCCCCAAAGGTGACCAAACTGACAAGGTGACCGTTGGAGGGTTTAAGGCAGGGGTGTCCAACCTTTTGGCTTCCCTGGGCCCCATTGGCCGAAAAAAAATTTCTGGGGCCGCACAAACGCTGCAGCAAGACAGAGGAGGGAGCCAGCAAGACAGTAAACACCCAGGGGCAGCAGAGGAAAACACTACATCACTCTCGACCGGGGCTGCACAAAATATTTCACGGGGCCACATGCGGCCCTTGGGCCGCAGGTTGGACACCCCTGGTTTTAAGGCATGACCCCTCCTTACACCCTCAGTGGTCAAGACCCCCTCTCATCAGACAGAGATAGGGGAAAAAACCAGCATACTGAAGGCTTACCATCAGCTGAGATCAACAGAGGAATCCCCATCCTTCACCAAGACCCCCCCTGACATCCCCGTCTCCCCCATACCTGCTGATGACAGATAGGCAAGAAGGAAGCTCACTCGCTTCTGCCTACGGGGCCACATACTGCGAATGATGGGCCTTCCCCTTCCCAATGCATCATAGGATGCAGTGGGAGGGACCTAATGCCCTGATTGTATCAAAATGACGATTTTCAACCAATCAGGGCACTTAGGCCCATCTCACTGCATCCCAAGATGCAATGGGAGGGGGAAAGCCTGTCATTCGCAGCATGTGGAGCCCTAAACCCCTGTGCAGCAAGGTCATGACCCTGAAAAGAAGGCTTTGATCCCATTGAGGTCCCCACCCAGAGTCTGAAAAGCTCTGCTGTATACACCACTTAGCAGGAAGCAGTGATGTACTTCAGCGTTAAGTGGCGGCATTTCTAAGCATAAGATTTTTTTTTTTGCAGTAAAATTTCATTATAGGGGTTCCTGAAAAAGGGAGTTTTCCCTGAAACTGAGCGCTGTAGAACCAACCTATTTGATGTGTGGAAAAGAAGAGAGACTAACTAATTTGCAAGATAAATGAAAATATCGATCCCACATGCAGGTAAGCATTTTTTGGTTACCGTGTTTTCAGTGACCCTCTCAGCCCAGCTGTCCCTGTTAACTTTTTTGTTTCCTTACAGGCACAGGTAAGTTTTTCTCAAAAGCTTCAATGCTTTCTTAAATGTGGTCAATAATTTTTTTTAAAAAGTATGCAATAAATTGTGCAAGCCAAAGAAAATGTTATTAAAAAGAACTTCACTGACTCCACAGCTCTTGTACGTTGGGTACCATTGAATCACTTCAGGGCCTCCATTGAACTTCCCTAGTCTGGACCTGGATCCTTGTGGGACAGGAACTGTACCTACTATCCTGATTTAACCATATAAAAGGAGGCAAAACCTTATCTTTCTGAATGTGTGCTGCTCAGTAAGGCCTGGAAAATGACCACCAATCGCATATCAATCAAGTGATGGTGCCATTTACAGAATATGGACCCAAGTGTCTTCTTTAGCTAAGGGGTCCTTTTACTATAGCACGTTAACCGATTTAGCACGCCTTAGTAAAAGACCCCCTAAAAGCCCTGTTTAGCTGAGTTGAAATAAAACTAATAATTGAATATGCCCTAATCTAACCTTCCTGGTGGGAGGAAGAGCTCAGCCAGACTTCAATTCAGAGCAAACTCAGATTATCACGCTATGCCACCACTCATTTTGCTGTGCACACACTTGCAGCTTTGCAGCCTTCTGCGCAGGAACTTCACTCTGAAAATGCCAAACCAGCTTAACAACAGTCGCTGGGCAAAATCTCTCCCCAGGGCCAAACAGCCTCACAGCTAGAGCACCCCCAAAAACTTCTCTGCCTCAGCAGCTTCTCCCGAGAATTCTAAAAACTGCTTCTAACCCTTTTAAACACCCTTAAAGGCAGAAATACTCACAAGAGTTTTAAAATGAGTTTCTGAGAAAATCCTTTCTGATCTCTAAAACAGTTTACCCTTTCAGACAGAAACTTCCCATAGGGCTCTGTCTCCAAAACAACTAGCTTTCCCCCCTCAGAACCTACTACTACTACCTAAAACTCAAGGAAAAAATAATTAATTTTGAAGTATCCTTTAAAATCTAACTTGGGTTTCCAGATGGGCTTCTGTTAACCCTACAAGTCTCCAAACCCAGAATGGGCTTCCAGATGCGATTCTATTAACTCCACCAAGTATCCAATCCCTGCACTTAACTAGCTACTTTATGTTTATTTTTCTATAATATGAGAATCCAGGCAACTTTCTCAGTCCTGCAGTCAGCACTTGTCTTTTCCATCATCTAAACTACTGTAACTTTAAAATTAAGCATTTTCAACTAATTTTCCCCTAATTATCTCAAAATTCAGGCTCTCATTTCACACACATCCAACCTGTACCTTCAACCAGCTTCAACTGAACCAATGATTTTCTCAATTACCTCACTCTCAATCACATTCTAAGATCTGCATGTGCAGGCAGACACAGAATTTCAAAGCTCACACTTTCTCCACATACTTATGTAGACACGTGCATATACTGTACACTATAGAGCTCTATCTCCCACACACACATACTCACTCAGCAAATGCAGCATCACTACACTCTCATTGAGGATGGATTGAGATATTCAAGTTTTACTTACATTGCTTTCAATATTTGATATTAGTCTTAAAGAATTGTTATCTTTCTTCACTCGTTCATCTCATTACCATACCCTATATGTAGTTAGTTACATTATTTATGTTATAAGAGGATTTTTGTTTGGTTGTTATATTTGATTTACTTTCATACATATGTTTTGTTTCTTTCATGCTGGTATATACAAAGACTGAGGACATTTGATGAAGTTACAGGGAAATACTTTTAAAACCAATTGAAGGAAATTTTTTTCACTTGGAGAATAGTTAAAGCTCTGGAACACGTTGCTAGAGGATGTGGTATGAGTGGATAGTGTAGCTGATTTTAAGAAAGGTTTGGACAAGTTCCTGGAGGAAAAGTCCATAGTCTGTTATTGAGGAAGACATGGAGGAAGCCACTGCTTGTCCTGTATCAGTAGCATGAAATATTGCTACACCTTGGGTTTTGGCCAGGTACTAGTGACCTGGATTGGCCACCGTGAGAACAGGCTACTGGGCTTGATTGACCATTGGTCTGACCCAGTAAGGCTATTCTTATGTTCTTAAATAGCATTTTAGGTTTATTTTAGAGCAGGGGTCCTAAAGTCTCTTCTTGAGGGCTGCAATCCAGTCGGGTTTTTAGGATTTCCCCAATGAATATGCATGAGATCTGTGTGCATGCACTGCTTTCAATGCATATTCATTGAGGAAATCCTGAAAACCCGACTGGATTGCAGCCCTCAAGGAGGGACTTTGAGATCCCTGTTTTAGAGCACAGTTCTTCAACTGCCGGTCCGCGGACCTGTGCCAGTCCGCAGAAAATTCCTGCCGGTTCGCGCAGGGCCGGCGAGATGGACGCCGTTAAATTTCCGGCCCCGGAAACCTTCTGTTCCTCCCAGCCTCGGGCGATCAGGACAGGCTGCCGAAGTCGGGCATTCCCTCTGTGAGTCTCGCCTATGTGTGTACTCGCCCCATACTTAGAAATGTGTTTACTCATCACAGACCCAGGCCCAGGATTGCGGTGTTTGCTTACCCCAGTCTCAGAGAAATGCTGATGACATAGCTCGTCAGATAAGTTGTTTGTGTTTGTGCTTGTACCCTCCCCCAACATACCTAGTTTAAAGCCTTGTGGACATCGACTGGCCCGCCTACTTCACAAGGCTTTAAACTAGGTATGTTGGGGTTGGGTACAAGCACAAACACAAACAACTTATCTGACGAGCTATGTCATCAGCATTTCTCTGAGACTGGGGTAAGCAAACACTGCAATCCTGGGCCTGGGTCTGTGATGAGTAAACACATTTCTAAGTATGGGGCGAGTACACACATTTCTAAGTCTAAGGTAGGTTCACACTGTAATTCCGGGTCTAGGGAGGGTACACACATTGCAAGCTGTACTAAAAGAATAAAAGTAGCTCAAACAGTTATTCCCCCACAGAGTACAAACACTTTCAAACCTAGGGCAGGTACACTTTGCAATACTGGGTCTAGGGAAGGTACACAAACTACAAGTAGTACTGAAAAGGTCCACGCAGCTCAAACAGGAACAGCCCCAGGGAGGCATAGCAAACATGCTACATGGAGGGCCATGTATGTCAACGCCCATAGTTTGGGCAACAAGATCCTGGAACTTGAGACTGAAATGAGAAACGCTGACCTGGATGTGGTGGCGATATCTGAGACCTGGCTCACCGACTCCCACGGGTGGGACGTGGTGATACCAGGATACAACCTCCTTCGCCAAGAAAGGAAGGGCAGAATGGGAGGTGGTGTAGCATTATACACTAAGGATGATATTAAAGTCACCAAAATCACAGATATCAGGTACACAGGGGAATCCCTTTGGGTAAATTTGGCCAGGGGGAATGACAAATGCCTGTATCTTGGCATAGTTTACAGACTCCCAAGACAACAGGATGACATAGATATAGAACTAATCAGTGACATAGAGAATATCACCTGGGGATACAGTGTTGTTGGGAGACTTCAACATGCCTGATGTGGATTGGAACACACTTTCCTCTGCATCCAGCAGCAGCAGGAGACTACTGAACTCTATGAAGGGAGCTAAACTGAGGCAACTGGTATTGGAGCCAACGAGGGAACAGGCAATACTGGACCTGTTGCTTACCAATGGTGAAAGTGTCACTGAGGTCTCAGTGGGCGACAAGTTGGCCTCCAGCGACCATAATATGATATGGTTCAAGCTCAGGAAGGGTTTCGCCAAAACTAACACATTGACCAGGGTCCTTAGCTTCAAGAACGCCAACTTTGAGGGTATGGGGGATTTCATCCATCAAGCACTACAAAACCAAGCAGGAACAGATAACGTAGAGGAATTGTGGTCGACTCTGAAAGCTACCATTCAGGAGGCGACCAATCGCTATATAAAATCAGGAAGTAAACGGCGTAGGAACAATAAGCCACAATGGTTCTCTGCGGAGATCTCGGACCTCATAAAAGAGAAGAAAAAAGCATTCATCTCCTACAAACATACAGGATCTCAGGACTCTAGAGAAGTCTATTTGACTAGAGCAAGAGCCGTCAAATCAGCAGTTAGAGAGGCCAAAATCCGAATGGAGGAAACTTTAGCAAAGAACATCAAGAAGGGCGATAAATCCTTCTTCAGGTACATTAGCGACAGAAACCGCAGCACAAGCAGGATAGTACGCCTTAAGAAACCAGACGGGACCTATGTAGAAGCAGACTCGGAAAAAGCTGAACTGTTAAACGAATACTTCTGCTCGGTCTTCACCCGTGAGGCGCCAGGTTCCGGCCCTCAACTACAAAAAAAGGATGGCTCAGTAGACCCGTTTAGTAACTTCAAGTTCACAACAAGCAGTGTCTACTGTGAGTTGTCAAAACTCAAGGTTAACAAAGCAATGGGGCCAGACAACCTACACCCCAGGGTGCTCAGGGAGTTAAGGGACGTCCTGGCGGAACCACTATCCGCGCTCTTCAATCTCTCCCTTAGTACAGGTAGAGTCCCGTTGGACTGGAAAACGGCTAACGTCATTCCACTCCACAAAAAAGGTTGCAGGACAGAGGCTGAGAACTACAGACCAGTGAGTCTCACATCAATAGTGAGCAAACTAATGGAAACTCTAATCAAACACCAATTAGATATGATCCTGGATGAGGAGAATCTGCGGGATCCCCGTCAGCATGGATTTACCAAGGGGAAATCCTGCCAATCCAACTTGATCAGCTTCTTTGACTGGGTGACGGGGAAGCTCGATGTTGGAGAGTTCTTGGACATTGTATACTTGGACTTCAGCAAAGCATTTGATAGTGTCCCTCACCGCAGGTTATTGTGCAAAATGAGTTCTATAGGATTAGGTGACACTTTGACTAAATGGGTTGGGGACTGGCTTGGTGGTAGGCTTCAGAGGGTGGTGGTGAACGGCACCCCCTCCGTAACGACGGCAGTGATCAGCGGAGTGCCGCAGGGCTCGGTCTTGGGCCCGATCCTTTTCAATATCTTTATAAGAGACTTGACTGAGGGGCTTTGCGGTAAAATAACGTTATTCGCCGATGACGCCAAACTGTGTAACATAACAAGCAAGAGCACAACGGACAATATGAAACACGACCTACTCCTATTGGAGCAATGGTCTAGGACCTGGCAACTGAGCTTCAATGCCAAGAAATGCAAAGTCATGCGAGACTTACACCCTAAATGGTGAGATCCTGGCAAGGACTGTTGCAGAACGGGACTTGGGGGTAATCATCAGTGAAGACATGAAGACTGCCAATCAAGTGGAGCGGGCTTCATCTAAGGCTAGGCAGATCATGGGATGTATACGTAGGAGTTTCGTCAGCCGCAAGCCTGAAGTCATTATGCCATTGTATAGATCCATGGTGAGGCCCCATCTGGAATACTGCGTACAATTCTGGAGGCCTCATTACCGCAAGGATGTACTGAGGCTTGAGTCAGTCCAGCGAATGGCCACCCGGATGGTCTCGGGACTCAAGGATCTCCCGTACGAGGAACGGCTGGATAAATTACGGCTATACTCACTCGAGGAACGCAGAGAGAGGGGAGACATGATCGAGATGTTCAAATACCTCACGGGCCGTGTCGAGGTAGAAGAAGATATCTTCTTTTTCAAAGGTCCGACGGCGACAAGAGGACATCCATGGAAAATCAGGGGCGGGAAATTGCACGGCGACACCAGGAAATACTTTTTCACCAAAAGAGTGGTTGATCGCTGGAATAGACTTCCACTTCAGGTGATCGAGGCAAGCAGCGTGCCTGATTTTAAGAAGAAATGGGATTGTCAGTGGGATCTCTGCACAGAGATAAATAGGGGAGGGTCATTGGGGTGGGCAGACTAGATGGATCGCGGCCCTTATCTGCCGTCTTTTTCTATGTTTCTCTATGTTTCTATGTATGCGGAAACAGGAAGTTGAAAAAAAATAGGCGGGACTCAGAGAGGGATTGCCCGACGTCGGCAGCCTGTCTTGATCGCTGCCCCTGCCGAGTTGCCGAAGAGGGCCTCGGGGAAGGTACAGGTAGAAGGGAGATGGTCAGCGTGCACGGGGGGGGGGGTGTCAGCGTGTGGATTGGGGCCATCAGCAGCGTCTGTGCTGAGTCTGCCCACGTGCAGCATGCGGCAGGTAGGGGCCTCTGGCTCGTCTTAGGCGGCAGGGCCTGCGGTGCAAAGCTGTTTTTGCTGGCTAGGGGGGGGGGGGGGGGGGGGTCGCAAGTGTGCAGGCACAGCAGGAGTAAGATCGTGGGGAGCCTTCAACAGTGGCTGTCTCTTCTCCTAGCAGCTCTGTACTTACCAGGGCAGTGATTCACTTCGGCAACTTCCCCTTTCCTCAGAGGCGGCAACGGACCCAAGGCTGCCTAAGGAAATCACTGCTGCAGGCAAGTACTGAGAGCTGCTGGAAGGAGAGGAAGCCACTGTTGGAGGCTGGGAAGCTGCTGGATAAAGGGAGAGCTGCTACTGCACCTGGAGGGAGGTAGAAAGAGAGATGCTGCTGAGAGGGGAAGAGGGAAAGGGATGGGAAGAGAGCTACTGTTGGATAGGGGGGAGGAGGGAAGGGAGAAGGAAAAAAGGAAGGAAACAGCTGGCAGGGAGATTAGAAGAGGGAAAGGGGAGAGACAAGAATGAGAAAGTAGAGAGATTGATGCTGGAAAGGGGGTCAGCAGAGAAATGAGAGAGGGATAAAGATGCTAGATCTGGTGTAGGAGAGATAAAAATGAAGAAAGCAGTGAAGCTGGAATGAATGATATAAAAAGGAGAGAGGAGGCACAGGCTGGATGGAAAGGGGAGAGGGGCATAGAAAGAAGTCAGATACATATGGAAGGGGGAGAGGCCAGACAGTGGATGGAACGGGCAGACGCTGGAAGGAAGAGTGGAAAGAAGATGAAAGCAGAGAGTGGATGGAACGGGCAGACGCTGGAAGGAAGAGTGGAAAGAAGATGAAAGCAGAGACCACAAAAGGTAGAAAAAAATCATTTTATTTCTATTTTGTCATTACAATATATCATATTTGAAATATATATCCTGCTAGAGACATAACTGGGGACTGCAAAGCCTAACACTATTCCTGTCATGTGTTGACTGCAATATTCTGTTAGCATGATATTTCTGTGTAGCATTCTGTAATAATTTGGCTTGTTCAGTTTTATTGATAGTAGAGGGGATATATGTGAAGGGGAGGGGAGACAGGGGTTTTGTTGGTCCTTGCTCTGAAAATTTATATTTATAAAATGACAATTGTACAGAATATTGTTTCTTTTTATACTTTAATAAAATACGTTCAATATAAAATCATAACTGAGGCTTGTGCAGATGGGATCTGATGGTTTGTGGGGACCGAGCTTGCGGAGACGGGGCGGAAATGTGTTTTTTTATTTCGGTCTTAGTAGTTTGCCGGTCCACAAAATAATTCTTTTATTTTTGCCGGTCCACGGGTGTAAAAAGGTTGAAGAACACTGTTTTAGAGTATGTACTTGTATGATATATTTATTTAAAGTTACATGTTTTTCGCTCTCACATCCCATATGTATTCATTATGTTTAGACAAGAATTTTGTTCCTTAGGTTAGGCCCCTCTCTTCCCTTAATCCGTTTGGTATGCAAGATCTGACTTTTCCCTTCTTGGTTCTTGAATCTTAATTATATTCCTGTCCTTTGTAATTTACACTTTCAAGTACATTTCCCCTCATTCATTGTTCTGTTGCGTCTTTGTGTCAGTCTCTGCGTCACCTGTCTGCATGACTTTACACGCTAAACGATATTCATCACGTAGCTTGTTCTTATTCTCATGAATGTCTTTTCTGCCATTGTTGTACGCCGACACAGTGAGGTCAGTTCCTTTTCTTTTGTTTTATTTATACCTGTGATTTTGGGCAAGCCACTTAACCTTCCAATGCCTTAGGTACAAAATAAGTGCCTCTACATAAAATGTGAACCACTTAGATTATAACCACAAAATAGGTGGTACTGTATATCAAATTCCATTCCCTTTCCCCTTAAAAAAAATCATAGCCAGTTTCTGTTATGTAAAGATTATGAAATAATCATAGAATCTACATAGATGTGGCAGTTTTTTCATTTGATTGCAACCCTGTGGACAATTAGTTGTAGAGGGCTGGAGTGGGGGAAGGGTGCAAAAGTAAGTGTGGCAAGAGACCTTAGGTAGAGCATGGGGCCATGGAGTGGGGCAGGCATCAGAGTTTTTCTCTTGTCAAAAGGTTGGCAACTGTACTACAGTCCACACCCCTAGTCAGGAGATGCAGGACTAGAGGAGATGGGAGATGGATAGATACTGGTCAAAATAACTAAAATGTAGGAATAGCTACTTCTGGGTTGCTAAATTAAAAGGAATCAGACAACATTGCTAATGAATTCCTCTTCTGCTCCTTCTCAAGATCTGAAATGCCTCACCCATAAATAAAACTCTCAAAACAACAAAAAACAAATTCAGACATAAAGCAAGGCTGAAAACTGTTTTATTATGCAAAATACATTTGAATTATTGAATATGATTTGATTAATGCAATCAATTATAGGTTTTCTGTAACCACTCAGGCTATTTCTAGCCACTCGCATAAATAGCATCTACATTACTGCATCACGTCACCTTTGCACAATTTCCAGCCACTTATCCACTCCGTTTAGGTGGCCCCTATTTCTATTTCAGTTCACAATTTCACAGCAGCTCTTTTCACAGATTATTATTAATACATTCTAATATTTTTAGGACCCCTGAAGAAGGTGTGCCCGCCGAAACACGGACCGTGTTGGATCTATTAGGATCAACACCTGTGGACTATCATATAGAAACATAGAATATGACGGCAGAAAAGGGCCACCGGCCCAACAAGTCTGCCCACTCTAATGACCCTCCCCCCTAAGTTCTTCCTTGAAGTGATCCCACATGCTTATCCCATTTTTTCTTAAAATCTAGCACGTTGCTGGCCTCAATTACCTGCAGTGGAAGATCATTGCAACGATCAACCACCCTTTCGGTGAAGAAATATTTCCTAGTGTTGCTATGAAATCTCCCACCCCTGATTTTCAACGGATGCCCTCTTGTTTCCGTAGGTCCTTTAAGGAAAAAGATATCTTCTTCTACCTCAATACGGCCCATAACATATTTGAACGTCTCAATCATGTCACCCCTCTCGCTGCGTTCCTCGAGTGAGTATAGCTGCAACTTACCCAGATGTTCCTCATATGGGAGATCCTTGAGTCCTGAGACCATCCTGGTGGCCATTCGCTGAACTCACTGTTTATATATATATATATATATATAATTTTTTTCTTTGTGGAGTTTTACCAATAAATCATCATTTAGAACATCTTCATCCATGGTCTTTTGTTGTTTTCATTTCTTGGATTGGTTTAATTGTGGAGTATTGGGTCTTCCTGCTTTGCTGTTTTTGCTGTAATACAAATGTGCCACATTGCAGAATTCTTTGGTTATTCTTTATTGTAACTTAATTTCTCAGATACCGTCTTACCAATGAGATCAGAATAAAGATGCATTATTACTTTATTTACATTTGGGCCTGATATGTTCTTTTTAAAAGTTTTAATCCTGTTCGCAATAAAGGCATCAGCAATCACTGTCACTCAAGGACATTATCTCGGAAAACCACAGCAGTGCAATTTCCTATGAGGCTGCTGAAATCCAGTGACATACTTTTGCAAATACAGTAGCAGACTACTGCCCCTCCAAATAATCTCTCAAAAATGGTCCCTGCTGCTAAACTGCTTTCTTACCATTAAAATGTACCCTGTTTGCTACTGCATTTTGACATCATTAACTCTAGCCTTATGTTTATTACTTACACCAGTTTCTTTTTATTTAATAGAGCTGTTTTTCTATAATCTGACATCCCCCAATTAATAATAACCGAGTAAATCATTCTGACCAATAAAAAGAGAGCGAGACTCGACGGCGACAAAGAAATGTCCAATCAGAACCTCCCCCAGGCTACCAATCGGGAGGTGCTTACGTTTGCACCCTAGCTGGCAGGAAATGTTGGGTGTAAAGCGTGCTTCCCGGCGTCTTGCGACCTGTACTGGAGCCGGCCGGGTGCGCTGCTCTCGCCGCGAGCTAAGCGAAGCCAGGAGGACTGATGGGTACCCGGCGGTAATGCCTGAATTAGGTGCTGCTGCAGCACAAAACAGCTAAGTAGGTAAGCCGCTCCAGAGGAGGGAAGGAAGCCTGACGCCCGGGGACGCCTGTCTTGCCCCGTGTAAACCTTTCCCCAAAATTGTGGGTTGAGCACGTCTCAGATCCTCGCCTGGTGGGCGGGACATGGGTGTGTTTTATTACTCACGGGCGATGCTTTTCCGCCCCCCTCCCGGCGCGGGAAGGGCGGTGGTCCAGTCCGCCTGCCCTCGTCACTGTGGGTGATCACATAAAGAGGAGCGCGTGAGGGCCAGCAATGGAATGAGGTCATTGCTTTCAAGGTTCGAACAATAAGCCTAGTCTGGGGACGTTTCATGGCTATGCCGGACTGCAGCTCCGGGGCAGGGGGTGGGATGGGCCTTGCTGGTCCTTGGTGATAGATTTGGAGACGATCTGCTTCCAGGGGCAGGGAAGTGGCCTAAGGTTACTGGCAGTGTGCTGGGCGGGGACAGCTCAACCCTCACCATTAGCAAATTAGTCCCTGGGGGCATATAGTCTAGACTTTGGTGACATCTATTTGTTTCTGCAGAGCAAGAATTGATGGCTTGCATTCCAGTAGATAACACGTTATTCTTTAGTGTTCTGTAGTGAAAAGAACAGGTAAGCTTACTCTGCAAAAGCTTCTCCATCATCCATCCTCTGCTTTCCTAAACCTAATCCTCCAAAACAACACTTTTTTTTTGGTTCTACAATTTATTTATATATATATATATTTTTTTTTTGCAGAAATGTTTGACAAATAATCTACACAACCTTAAACTGTAGTAGGTGCTGTTTTGGGCGGAGTCATTCTCTCATTGCTGATGGTATCAGGTTACCAAGGCTGGTGCTAAATACTGAGGGCAGCAGGGCTGGCTGAACCATTAGGCAAGACTAGATAATTGCCTAAGACAAGAGCTTTTGGGGGAGACATCAAAGAGCAGTTGAAGTCAAAACAAACAATAGATCCTGATAACCACATAAACTCAAATAACCACTAGCATATAAATGACCTACATTTGTATAGGATGTTTGTGTGATTATCATGATTGTTGAATTTAATTATAAAAATCTTGGGGGGGGGGGTAAGGCTGAAGTTTCACCTAGGGTGCCTACCAGCCTTTGATTCTGCCCTGTAGAGCCAATCCAAGGACCCCATGGGATTTGTCTCCATTCCTGTCCTGTCTCCGTGAGTTCTGTCCGTGACCCATCCCTGCAAGCTCTTTATCTGTGTTCAGTCTTGCTTGATGCTGAGGAAGACCAGAAATGGACCTTATAGCCTCAACCAAGAATGTAAAAGCAGATCACTTCCACAGTCGAAGAGCTAAACTGGGAACTGGACGCCCTGGTTCGGCCCTAGCCCACAGAGAAGCTACTCTTGAGTTCCCACTGTGGGCCATGCTGGATCATACGCAGAGTTGCGAACCACCAGGGTCACCAGCTCCGGACTGGCCTAGTCAGCCTTGGTATGCAGGTCTGGTGCGACTGCAAAGAGGCAGGTGTGTCAAGCTGCCGGTTCATCTGGAACTCCTCAGCCAGGGCTTGGTTCCCATAGAGAATCCAGACTGCTTTTGAGCGCACGGCCCTAACTCATAAGGGTTACTCGGAGGTAGTTGTTGTGACTCTCTTTAGAACAAAGAAGCCTTCGATGTTTGTGGCTTACGCTAAAACCTAGAAGGCACCAATTCCAGTGATCCTGGCATTTTTGCAAGTCGGACTTGAAAAAAGCCAAGCAATCGCATCTTTCAAAGTGCAGATGGCAGGCCTCTCATGCTTTTGGGCTCGGGGAGGTAAGCAGTCATTGGCGTCTCATCCAGACGTCATTCAGTTCTTGATGGGGGGTGCACAGATTGCTTCCTCCATTTCATCTGCCTTTCTTATCATGGGACATTAATTTCATTCTGAAGGGCCTGTCTCGGGCTCCATATGAGCCTCTGCAAAATGTGTCCCTTTTGGACCTTATGGTCAAGACAGTATTTCTGGTGGCCATTGTCTTGGCAAGGTGAATCTCAGAATTACAGGCACTCTCCTGCAGAGAATCTTTCCTCAGGTTTAAAGAGTTGGGTATTTTTCTGCAAAAAGTACCTTCCTTTCTTCCAAAGGTGGTCAGGTCTCTGTTTTTCATGGCAATCAAGAGATTAGTTTGCCTGCTTTTCACCCTATGGGTTCAGCAAAACAAGACAGGATTTTGCAGAGGCTGGATGTGTGAAGAGTCTTACTTCACTACTTGGTGAAGACCAATGATTTCTGTCTAGCTGGTCAGCACAAAGATGGTCAGATAATCAAGACATGGCAGGCCTCCAAGACTTTGATAGCCAGATGGATTTGCATGGCAATTTCTTCTTTATATTGCCTGGGGAAAACTGCCACCTACAGTCATGTGAAAAAATTAGGACACCCCATGAAATATTCGGTTCTTTCTTAAAAAATGTTCACATATCAATGTCAAATCTTTTTTTTTTTTAATTTTCTCTAGAAAAGAAAGTGATGTAATTGCAGGTAAACAACCAAAGATTGCCTTGATTTACTCATGAAACAAAAGAGATCTTTTCTGTCCTTTCAATCAGTTCTTAATCCATTGTCCTGCAAACTTTTTGGCCGGCGGCACACTAAAGCCAGTGCCCCTGCCGAAAGGCACTTGGAAGTGCGCGAATATCAACGTGATATCACGCGCATACCTGATGTCATCACATCAATGTCTGAGCATATGCGGAGGCCCATCTGGCTGTGACCCTGAACCTGTTGCTTTGGTGGGGGGTCCTGGAGGAAGAGAGACGCCAGCTTTTTTTGGTTTTTTAGCTTAAGTATATACTTATCTTTTTAACTAGTACAGCGGTAGGACCCGACATGTTTCGCATCCGCTTCGTCAGGGATCCATGCAAGATCTTGCGATTTAAATTTAGAGCGGGGTGGATGTTAGCGGTCTTGCATGGATCCCTGACGAAGCGGATGCGAAACATGTCGGGTCCTACTGCTGTACTAGTTAAAAAGATAAGTACATACTTAAGCTAAAAAACCAAAAAAAGCTAAAAAAAGGTTTATATTGATAAAAGTAGTTAGGACCAGTGAGGAGAATTACACCTGTGAAGCTCCCCGTTTGAAATATGAAACAAATAACGGTTGGAGGAGGGTGTTTCTGAGGTCCTTGAGAAATTTGTATCAATATATGAATGTCTGAAATGAAATGTTAATAATTGGGAGAGTCATACTCTTGGAAATATTACAGAAGTCATTGGTTTAGTTCCAAGATTTAAGACATCAGCCTTGATTTAGTGTGGATTAATCCATAATAGGACATTACCTCCTGTCCCATGACTTCCTAATTTCCTCGGAAGTCTTTCATGATGTACTTTGTCAAATGCCTTTTGAAAACCCAAATGTATAATATCGACCGGCTCACCTTCATCCACATGTTGATTCACCCCTTCAAAGAAATGTAATAGATTGGTGAGGCAAGATTTTCCTTGACTTGAGTCCATGTTGGCCTTGTCTCTTTTATCCATGCTTATGGTTTGTCATTTTGTTTGTTATAATAGTCTCTACAACTTTGCCTGGCTCCGACATCACACTCGCCGGTCTATAATTTCCTGGATCACCTCTGGAACCCTTTTTAACAATTGGCGCTAAGTTGGCCATCCTCCAGTTTTCTGGTACCATGATGGATTTTTAAAATAAATTGTTAACAATAGATCTGCAAATTCATTTTTCAATTGTATCAACACTCTGGTATTTGCTACTGTTCAATTTGTCAAAGTCCCAGAAAACCTGACAGGAATATACCGTTTCGCAGAGCACGTCATCGGGGGCTAGCCATTTTGCTGTGAATCTGGACTCTCTCTTTGCTATCCCCTGATGACGCACTCTGCGAAACAGGGTATACTCCTGTCAGGTTTTCTGGGACTTTGTGTATGGAATGGGTTTGTGAAGACTCGTGTAGAGGAGCCAAGAAGATTCTCTTTAAGCTAAGTACTGTATTTTTCGCTCCATAAGACGCACCAGACTATAAGACGCATCCTAGATTTAGAGTAGGAAAACCAGAAAAAAAACATTCTGAACCAAATTGTGTACTAATATATACCAGGCTCTGCACCCTGTCTCCCTTTCCTTGCTAGGCTGTTCCTTTCACACAATACACACAGCAGACATAAATTATCAAAACTGACACATTTTGATCACTAAATTGAAAATAAAATAATTTTTCCTACTTTTGTTGTCTGGTGATTTCATGAGTTTCCTTCCTTTCTTCACTCAGGCCTATCAATTGCCCCTTTCTATTTCCTCCCTCTCATGTTCCAAGTTCGTGTCCCCCCCACCTCTCACTGCCTTCCAAACTTGGTTCTTTGACCTACCTCCTTCCCATGTCCCGAGTTCGTGCCCCCTCATTGCCTTCCAGCCTTAGTCCTTCATCCTCCCTGCCACGCCGGAAACTGCCTTCCTCCCTCCTGAAGCCTGCCTACCCTCCGCCAATTTCTCCTCCTCTGGCCCCAGTCCACCGTCGCCGCAATTCAAGGAAAGGAAGGGCCAGCGTGTAACGAGTGCACGTCACCGGCCCACAAGCTTCCCGACGTCAGGAGAAGGCTTGTGGGTTGGTGACGTGCAATCGCTGCACGCTGGCCCTTCCCTTCCTGGAGTTGTAGCGCAGTGGCGGTCGGCAGGGAGCAGCGGTGGTGAGCAGGGATTAGGAGCAGCAGCGGCAAGCATGTGGGGAGCAGCGGTAGGGGCGGGCAGCAGTCAGTCCGCATACCCCCAATGAGTGGGACATTGTAAAAAGGTACAAGGTGTGGGTTGGGGTATTTTTTTTTTTAACTTAACTTCGCTTCATAAGGCGCACCGAATTTTCCACCCAATTTTTTGGTGGAAAAAAAGTGTGTCTTATGAAGTGAAAAATACGGTACTTCATTTTGTCCCTTTTATTGTTGCAAGGCTGAGAGAATATTTGTAAGTTTTCCCAGAGTTGGTTTGGCTATGCTGACAACTAGTGTGGAGTTTTTTTGGATTTGTTTGTTTGGTTTTTTTTATGACCAATGATTAAGCTGTGCTTATTTGATTTGGAGCTAATGCTGGTATTATTTAAGCACAGTAATTACTGAGGTCTTTTTCTCCACTATTTCATGTTGACGGCGATTTCCTGGCCGGTCTGGAAGAGTGTTTTTGTTTTTTAATTTAATTGATTTCAACTACTCCAACATTGACCAGATAAATGTTATCAGGGAGTGCTAGGGAAGTAAAATTCCTAGATATCATAAATGATTGGCTATTTTAGATTTTGTTCTTAGTGGAATGCAGGACATAGTATGGGAGGTAACTTTGTGTCTCTTATGTTATGTTATATAATTCAATTGATCAGAATTGTTTGGTTTGGTTTATTTATAACCCTCCTTTCCCAAGGCGGCTCACAATTTAAACATACACAATAAAAAAAATACATATAAAACATAAACGACCAGCGCTTACACAATTGCAAATGCCTTAATGCCCATATTTCATGTTACAGAATAGATGTCTCTTCAATAACTTCTTAAAAGCATTGGCTGCCTTTGTACATTAGAAAGCAATTCCAGGAAAGATGATGGAGGCACTGATTAAGGACATCATCTGTGAACACATCGAAAACAATGAGCAGCTAAAACCGAGTCAGCATGGCTTCTGCAAGGGTAGGTCATGCCTCACAAACTTATTGCACTTCTTCGAGGGGGTAAACAGCCAGGTGGATAAAGGGGAATCTATAGATATCATTTACCTTGACTTCCAAAAAGCCTTCGACAAGGTACCACACGAAAGGCTGCTTAAGAAGATATGGAACCACGGGGTACAAGGGGTGATCCACCGATGGATCAAAAACTGGCTGGCGAACAGGGAACAGAGGGTTGGCGTAAAGGGCCATTACTCAGACTGGAAAGGGGTCACGAGCGGAGTTCCGCAGGGGTCGGTGCTGGGACCGCTCCTGTTCAATATCTACATAAACGACCTAGAGGCGGGAACCAAGTGTGAGGTTATTAAATTTGCAGATGACACCAAACTATACAGCAGGGCTCAAACCAGGGGAGACTGCGAAAATCTCCAAAAGGATCTAACGCAGCTGGAAAAGTGGGCCGAAAAATGGCAAATGAGCTTCAACATAGGGAAATGCAAGGTCATGCACGTGGGGAAAAAGAACCCGATGTTCACATACAGAATGGGGGGAACACCGCTAGGGGTCAGTAACCTGGAGAGAGACCTGGGAGTGATGGTAGACGCAACACTGAAGACATCGGCGCAGTGCGCTACAGCCTCAAAGAAAGCTAACAGAATGTTGGGTATCATTAAGAAGGGTATTACGACCAGGACGAAGGAAGTCATCATGCCGCTGTATCGTGCAATGGTGCGGCCGCATCTGGAGTACTGTGTCCAGTACTGGTCGCCGTACCTCAAGAAGGACATGGCAGTACTTGAGGGAGTACAGAGAAGAGCAACTAAACTGATAAAGGGAATGGAAAATCTCCCATATACCGACAGGTTGAAGCAGTTGGGACTTTTCTCACTGGAAAAGCGGAGACTTAGAGGAGACATGATAGAAACCTTCAAGATCCTGAAGGGCATAGAAAAAGTAGACAGGGACAGATTTTTCAAATTAAGGACCACCACAGGTACAAGGGGGCACTCGGAGAAATTGAAAGGGGACAGGTTTAGAACAAACGCTAGGAAGTTCTTTTTCACTCAGAGGGTGGTGGATACATGGAACGTGCTTCCAGAGGCTGTTATAGACAAGAAAACATTAAATGGTTTCAAAGAAAGTTTGGATAGATTCCTAGAAGAAAAAGGGATTGAAGGGTATAGATAGATATAGACCACTACTCAGGCGATGGGCCTGATGGGCCGCCGCGGGAGCGGACCGCTGGGCAGGATGGACCTATGGTCTGCCTCAGCGGAGGCAACTTCTTATGTTCTTATGTTCTTATTCATAGGGGGCCCCTGCAGGAAAACATGCTTACATGTGAGATATTCGTTCTCTATTTCCTTATGGATGGCAAGGACAAATCACCATGATGGACCTACAGAAGAGGACAGTGTGTGTGTATGCCTTTGAGTTGACTACCAACCCTTGGTGAGGAATCCTCCCTGTGATGTTTCAAGGCAGAGTACAGGAGTGGTTTGCCATTGCCTTCTCCCAAAAAGTGTGTGGCTCCACTATGTTGCTTCTGCCCAACATAGGGCCTTGCAGCCTACAGCACCTGGTATTCTCCAGTGGTCCCCCATTCAGGCCTGACCCTGCTTAGTTTCCAATAGCAAGAGAGGGCCTATCCAGGGCAGCCAGGCCGTAGGTTAAGAGAACAGTAGACAAATATTTCAAAGACTGTCTAGTAGTGCTACCTCAAGGCTTTGTAATGACACTCTAATAACATAGCCAATTTTACAGAAAATGGGCAGGGGCTGTCCTACTGGTGATACAGCCTTATACAGTAATGTCAAAGGTGCCATAATCTCTCTTGAATGAGTGAGTTAGTATAGAAATTACAAGCTGATCTTCTGGTTGTGTCCTTGCAGCTGTTCTCTGCCTGACCCTGAAAGCATGACCCTAACCAAAGGCTCCTTCACCTACTCTAGCGGAGAAGAATATGATGGTGAGTGGAAGGAAGGTGAGTGGTGGTTTGGTCTCTTAAGTTCAACCCCTTTTCTCTGTCCCAAAATGTTTTATGAGAAAATGTTCTGCTAGCACTAGAGCAAACTCTGAGAGAAGCCTATGGTTTCCCTTAACAAAAAAATGGAACACAGTTGTACACAGTCCACTGTGGGAGGGTAGCTGATGGTGACTTGGAAGCCCTGGTGCACAGCTCTGAGGGGCAGATGTGATAAACTGCAGGGTTTTTTTAGCGTGACAAGTCTATTTTTTTTTATTGGAGCTATAGCGAGCCTTTCTCCTCTTTGTGAAATTTATATTTGATGTATTTTCTAGGCAACTTTTTTTTTTTTCTTGATTCTATTTTTTGCTTTACTATCATCGTTTTGTTTTCCTTTTGGAACTGCTACCATTGCTATCTGGAGAACTTGGGTTCACTTCCCCAGCTGGGAATGCTACAGAGGAGAGATCCTTGGTTATTTAATGGTGATACCAAATGCCTTTAGCTTGACAGGAATCTTTTAAGGACTGTTGTTGCAATTGCAGAGCTAAATGGAGCAGGCATCAAACATTCTAGGTTACTGTGCACAAAGGAGGCAACTTCCAACTAAACAGCGTGACCTAAAATGAAAGCATGTAAAGTACTCTGATCTTCTAAATTCCCCCTCCTCTTCCTCCTTGCTTCTACAGGGCCACATGAGGGGAGGGGGGAATCGGGTCAGCCACTGGACCAGCAGAGACATTTTGGGGGAGCAATGGGGGGGGAGAATCAGGTCAACCACCAGGACCATTCTTGGGGTGGGGGGGGAATTGGCCACACCACATCACACCACTGGTCCACCAGGAATGTTTTTTTGGGTTGTTTTTTTCTTATGTTGGTCGGGGCATGGATTGCACTGCACATGTTTTTGCTTTGCTATTAGTTCCTGAGCCAATTGGTGCTCAGGCACCGACAAGAAAGCAAAGGCAGGGGGGCATTACCAACAGCTCGGAGCTGCTGGTAGTTTGATAGGGGTTCTATGCAACCCATTATTCTAGGCCAGGGGTGGGCCACGAGGGCCAGAATCCAGTCAGGTTTTCAGGATTTCCCCCAATGAATATGCATGAGATCTATTTGCATGCACTGCCTCCCACTGTATGCAAATGGATTTCATGCATATTCATTGGGGAAATCCTAAAAACCTGACTGGATTCCGACCCTCGTTGTCCACCCCTGTTCTAGGCATTATACGGAATCTCCTAATGAGCTCTTTAGCATGAGACTTTCGATCACTGCTTCCCTACACGGTAAAGCAGTGGCTGAAAGCCTCTGTGCATTGGCTGCAGAATAAATATTCCATTTAGATTGGATAAAAATAGTCTAAATCAGGGGTGTCAAAGTCCCTCCTCGAGGGCTGCAATCCAGTCAGGTTTTCAGGATTTCCCCAATGAATATGCATGAGATCTATTTGCATGCACAGCTTTCATTGTATGCTAATAGATCTCATGCATATTCATTGGGGAAATCCTGAAAACCTGACTGGATTGCGGCCCTCGAGGAGGGACTTTGACATCCCTGGTCTAAATGAAATACTGCCAGCAGAGGGGGCTTTGTGCATCTGCCCCTAGGTGGCATACAACCAACATTCATAATTCATGAACATGATATATACAATAAAATCATTGCGTAAGCATATTGCAAATATAACATTATTGTCTAGATATAATACAACTTTCATATCAAGATATAATACATTACATTACATTAGTGATTTCTATTCCGCCATTACCTTGCGGTTCAAGACGGATTACATTCAAACTAAAAACAAGAATTACATTCAAATTAAAAGGAATAGAATAAGCGATGACATAGAATTTTTTAAGGTAATAAACATTGGATAAAGAGTTACCAAAGGGAAGTGGAGGTCTTTAGGAGATAAGAATAGGGTGAAATTATGGGTTTTAGGTAACGTTTGATAGATAAAAGAGTATTAGAGAGATCGAAGGGTAAATAGAGTGTTAGATATTTGGTTGGGATTGGTTGTGCTGGATAGGTTTTATGTGTTTTTTGAAGAGTATGGTTTTAATATCTCTCCTGAAGGCTTTGTAGTCTGAAGTCGAAGATAACAGAGTAGTGAATTGTCTGTCCAGTTTAGCTGCTTTGGAGGCTATTAGGTTGTCATAAAGTTTTTTTTCGTTTGACATCTTTGGATGATGGGTGAGAGAAAAGTGAGTGGGATCTTCTGTGTCTGATTGAGGAGGATTGATTTAGTCGGCTATTCCAGTAGGTTGGGCCCTCCATTGAGAGCCTTGTAAAGTAAGCAGTAGAATTTGAAGTGTAGTCTCGCTTCTATTGGAAGCCAGTGCAAGTCATGGTATGCCTCTGTGATATGGTCATATTTTTTTAGGAAATAGACAAGTCTCAGGGCTGTATTCTGTATTGTCTGCAATTGCTTCATCATGGTCGTGGGACAAGGTAGGTATAGTATGTTGCAGTAGTCTATCATCCCAATGATAAGAGATTGTACCAATAGTAGGAATTGCTTCTTTTCAAACTTTCATATCAACATCTAAACAAAGGCATTCTATTTTTTTTTAAGTAATTGATTGGTTGTTGTAAATTCTGAAGCAAACTGTTTCATAATTTTGGGCCAGTAACCGTAAAAATAAAATCTATTTTCCTCCAATCTGACATGCTTGAAAATCAAGGAGACATCCATGGATCTTAGATTTTGGGGTTGTTCTGTAGATTCTCAGGGTAGCAGTAAGACACAAAAGAAACACATCATAATGCTTTAAAAACCAACATAACAATTTTAAAATGTATCCTCCACAACACTGGAAGCTGATGGAATTGCCTTAAAATTGAAATATGTTCCTGATGAGAAACTCCTGAAATCATTCTAGCTCTGCAGTTAAGGGCTTCTTGAGAAGCTCTAATCGAACACAGGCATAGGATGAAGGTGAAAGGGAATAAATTCAGAAATAACCTCAGAAATACTTTTTTACAGAATAGATAGTGAATGCGTGGCATGGCCTCCTGGTGAAGGTGATAGAGATGAAAAATGTATCTCGGTTCAAGAAAGTTTGGGATAAGTACATTGGATCTCTAAGGGAGAGGAAGGGATAGTAGATGGCATGGATGGGCAGACTAGATAGGCTATATGGTCTTTCTCTGTTTCTATGTCTCTGGGATATTCAAATTTCTCTGTCTTCATCTGCTAGCAGGGTTCGCAGCCCATTAATGTAGGCTGGTCTAGCAGGACTTAAGGAACGATAATTCACAGGTAATCATTTTCGCCATAGGTTGCCTCCAATATTTATCCGATGGTCTTTATCATATTACAAGGAAATGACTGGGATCTTTGACATATTTTTGTTGTTTTATTTTTTTACATGATCTTTCTTTCTATCTTCAGGTCGCAGACATGGCATGGGCCAACTAACATTTGCAGATGGGAGCATCTACTTGGGCCAGTTTGAGAATGGACTATTCAGTGGCTGTGGAGTGTTGACTTTCCCAGATGGCTCAAGGTTGGTATTTTCTGAATGCAGCGCTTTGGACCTGCATCTTAGCAGTTTGTTTTATGAAATCTGCATGAGGGAATATGTATTATGCAGTTGTTGCATCCTCACACTGCTGGTGTGTGCGATGCTGTAACGGGACATAGGTAGGGTTGCCAGATTTCCTCTCTTAAAAAAAAAAAAGAGAACATGTGGCCTGCCCCATTCCACCCTCAGCCGAACTCCTGACTCCTTCCCTGAGGTCTGTGGACATTGATGTGATGACGTCACGTGCACGCTTATATAATGTCATTAAGTCAATGTCCACGCATGCACAGAAGGCCTCCAGACGCGGACCTGAGCTTGGGGACTTCCAAAACCCAGAAAAACTGCCAAGTTTTGGAAATCCCTCCGGCCACCTGGACAGTCCTCTTACAAAGACATGTCCAGGTTTTCCTGGACATCTGGTAACCCTTGACATAGGTAAACAAGGAAATGGATTTTCTGCCCAGGTTTAAATGGACGGTTCTCAGGAAGCATAGTCTGTTTTGTTCTAATTTTTTTAAATTTAGGGGGAGGTTTTCATCCTTCTTATCGATTTGTGTCCTTTCTATTTTTAACCACTAGAACTGAACGTTTCCATGGCTGATTTTATAAAGGCTTTTTGCATGTAAACATTATTGTATGCTCCGTAAAGGAAGTAGTGGGTGCTTGTATGCATGGTATGTGACCAATAGGCATGTATTTATATGTCATCCCGTTGTAGGTGCAGCCAGGGGAGGAGTGTTTTGCCGGGTACTTGTGAACTGAATTGGCACTGTGGAAACATGATACTGGATTAGATGGACCATTGGTTTGACCCAGTATGGCTATTCTTATGTACAGAGAGTTGGTACACTTGTAGGTTATCAAATAGACACTTACACACGCACTTTAGCTGCATACATTCAAACTAATTTTATAATACAAAAGCATCAATGTGTCTTATAAAGCTATTCTTATAACAGGTGCCATCTATGTTTTTTTGGCTGAGTGAGTTTACTGCTCTTTCTTTCAGCTCTCTTGGAGCCAGAGCCAGGATAGAAACTGCTTTCCATGAGCCTTCATTCACATTACCCAGGCATCCCCCCCCTTTATATTTTTTGTATCCTTCTCCCACAGACACTCAGTTGGCCTGATCCACCCCATCCAAAAGCTGGCAGCAGTGAGCATCTAGGTATAACTCGTGTAATAACTACAACCCTTTGGGACTGTGAAAACTGCTGCCACATCTTATCAGCCTAGGGAATGGAAGTCTGTACCCGGAAATGGAATTCCCGCATGGAGCACACTTACCATTTAAACCCAGCTGATATTGCTTTTATGGGGGGGGGGGGGGGGGGTGTCACTTTTTCATAAAGATTCTTATGCTGCATCTCATCTTAAGATCCAAATTGGAGAAAGATAATTTTATTTTCATTCTATAGCGTCCTTCCAGACCAGCACAGATGAATGGGTTTACGCACCTCTACCAGCAAGTGGAGACTGAGAACAAATGACTTCAGTGATAAGTATAAGTGGGCTGTGCAATCCCCCCCTCCATGCCTTAAAGTCAATCTGCTTACTCTTCAGCAAGCAGAAGTGGTAAATCTGTGCAGTCCCTGTGTTGGCCTGGTTTAAAAAAAAAAAAAAGACTTAGGATTCTGTCTTGGTGCTAATTTTAATTATTGTCTGGACTTATGCAGGGGTCCACAGGGGGGGGTCTCCTTTGGCCTTAGGAGTGCTGTACTTGGGTGGCTGAGTCCTTCTCCCCATTCCCCCACCTCCCCAATTCCGTAAAGGTGCCTCAGCTGCTTGCCTTTTTCCTTAATGCTCTGATAGCAATTTAGTCTGTGGGGTCTGCCCTTTTTTTTTTTTTTTCTCTGGTTGGGAAAAAAATAAAATACATTTAAAGGACGCCTTTAGGTGGCTGCTGTTTCAGTCCTTGTGTTAAGAAAGCCAAATGGTCTTTCCTTTGGGTCATTTGAGCCAGTTCTCTCTAGCAGTTGTTTTGCTTTTGTTTTGCTTCTGAGATGAGCAGTGAGTGGTTCCAATGGTGTTCAGTCTGCTCCTATTGAGAAGTGGAGGAATTCATTGTCTGCAAATTTAGTGCATTGCCGGAAGCAGTCAGGGGGTTAGAATCCTTTGTGGTTCTGGTGGAAGTTTCCTCCAACTTCAGGGATTCCCTTACCATAGAGGGTTCCTGTTCTACCACAGCTACTGTAAATGAGGGAATCCCTTTCTGCTGGGGTTGCAGGTGGCTGCAGGGATTCTCTTAATGCTGCAGTAGCAGGGCAGTCCGAAATGGCAGTGGTTTCTTCTTTCTGCTTTGGTGGGAATGGACCCCCATTTTGGCAACAGCTTCTGGTGCTTCAGAATTGGATCGGGGCCTTTGGCTAGAGCAAACTTCAGCTCAAGTCTAAACTTCTCTTCCAGATGCGAGTCCCTCTGTGGGGGTTTCCCCCAGATTTTGTTTTGATTATGTACAAAGCCTTTTGCATGAAGGCAGTAGATTCTCCTAGTTCGGGGAGGCCATTGGTGGCACCATCTACTGCTCTAGCCTCTCAGACTCCTCCACCTCTTAAGCGACAGCATTTGTTCTGGGAGTAGGATGAAAGATGTTGAGTCTGGAGAGGATCAGGAATACTCTGAGGATATCACTCTGGGATAGTCGGGAGCGCTCGAAGGTTGGATGGCAGACCCATCGATTGGGAGGGGGAGAATCCTCAGTGATCTGTATTTTTCACAATGAGGAGTTCTAGGTCTGCCCACTCTACTGACCCACCCCCAAGTCTACTTTCCTAGAGATCCCACTCCTAATGACCGATCTCCTTAACTTAACCCTCTAAGGGATCCCACATGGGCATCCCATTTGCTCTTAAAATCTAGCATGCTGTTGGCCTCGGTTACCTGCACCGGGAGCTCATTCCAAGGATCAACCACTCTCTCGGTGAAGAAATACTTCCTGGTGTCGCCATGAAATTTCCCGCCCCTGAGTTTGAGCGGATGCCCTCTTGTGGCCGAGGGTCCCTTGAGAAAGAGAATGTCCTCTTCGATCTCGACACGGCTGGTGATATATTTAAACATCTCGATCATGTCTCCTCTCTCCCTACGTTCTACGAGAGAGTAGAGCCGCAAATTTTTCAGCCTCTCTTTGTACGAGAGGTCCTTGAGCCCAGAGACCATCCTGGTGGCCATCCGTTGAACTGTCTCCACTCTCAGCACATCTTTCCGGTAATGTGGCCTCCAGAATTGCACACAGTATTCCAAATGTGGTCTCACCATTGTTCTGTACCATGGCATTATGACTTCAGGCTTCCTGCTGACGAAACTTCTGCGGATGCAACCTAACATCTGTCTTGCCTTAGCTGAAGCCTTCTCCACTTGATCGGCAGTTTCCATGTCTGCACTGATGATCACTTCCAAGTCTTGTTCTGTTGAAGTCCTAGCCAAGGTCTCACCATTCAAGGTGTAAGTTCTGCACGGGTTTCTGCTGCCGAGGTGCATGACCTTGCATTTCTTAGCGTTGAAGACCAGCTGCCAGGTCAAGGACCAATTCTCCAACAAATGCAGGTCCTGTGTCATACTATCGGACTGATTGCTGTTGCTCACTATATTACATAGTTTGGTGTCATCAGCGAATAATGTTGTTTTACCTTGAAGCCCCTGGGTTAGGTCCCCTATGAATATGTTGAAAAGGAGCGGGCCCAAGACTGAACCCTGTGGTACTCTACTGGTCACCTCCGATGTTTTAGAGAGGGTACCGTTAACTACCACCCTCTGAAGTCTACCACTCAACCAGTCATTGACCCTCTGAAGTCTACCACTCAACCAGTCAATGTTTCTCCTAACCCCATCGATTTCATCTTGCTCAACAGCCTACGATGTGGGACACTATCAAAAGCTTTACTGAAGTCCTGTCGTATGAAGACCTTGCAGTCAATTGGTCGCGCAGAAGGTAGCCGTGTTGATGGAGTGGGCAGAAGCCCACCTTCAGGACCTTTTGACAGCTCATATCTTTGGAGTGGAAAACGTTCAGGCTGATTATCTCAGTCATGTTCTGGACCCAAGAGAGTGGAGTCTAGGGGCCGAGGCCTTCGATCTAATTGTTCAGACGTGGGGGTCTTCCAATAATGGATCTGATGGCCACTTTTCACAATACCAAGGTCCCACGGTTTTCAGTTGTCTCAGAGAGTGCTGGGCGGAAGTGTTTGGATGCAGTGGTCCAGCCTTAGCCAATGGATGGGCTACTGTACATTTTTCCACCTTGGCCTCTAATCTGAAGGGTTCTTCATATCAGCTGCTACAATGGCCTAATAGTGTTGGTGGTGCCAGATTGGCCCCGTCGGCTGTGGTATGAGGACCTGGTTCATCTTTGAGTGGCGGACCTTCTACGTCTTCCTGTCTTCATTTCTCTCTTGTCTCAGGGGCCCATTCATCTGTTCAATCTGGCTCCATTCTGACTTGGCTCTTGAGAGGGCACGGTTGACCAGAAGAGGCTTCTCTGGCTGAGTGATTTTGACTATTATGAGCTCTAAGAAATTGTTCACGTCTTGCGCTTGTGTTCGAGGACTTGTGTGTCTCGCGCTCTGTCGCTCCCCTTCAGACGTCTTTGCTGCAGATTTTGGATTTCCTACAGCATGGTTTAGAAAGGGGCCTCACCTGGGGTACAGGCAGCGGCCTTGGAAGCTTTCAGGGAAGTGTTTCAGGGGAGGCACCTTAATAATTCACCCGGATGTGATTCGTTTTCTATGGGCAGTGCATCTTCTGCGTCCTCCTGTGTGTTCACCAGTGCCCTCCTGGAATCTTAATTTGTTCTTATTAGTCTTTGTTGAGCCTTTGGGAGCCTGTTCTCTAAGAGATCTCTGCTTGAAGACTGTCTTTTTAGTGGCTATCACGTAGGCGCAGCATGTATTGAAGTTGCAGGCCTTTTCTTGACAGGCTCCCTTTCTTGAGTTTTCTAAGGAGCTTGTATTCCTGCTTTTAGTCCCCTCTTTTCTGCCTAAGGTTGTCACACCCTTTCATGTCAATCAGGCAGTATCCCTATCAGTGCTGAGGGATAGGAATGGCTCTTCAGACCAGAGGCAGTTGCATAAATTAGATGTCAGGTGGGTGTTGCATGCTTACATCTAGTGGACTCAGGAGTTCCGTCATTCTGATCATCTGTTCATTCTCTTGAGTGGCCTCTGGAGAGGGGAGGCGGCTTCCAAGGTCATCATCACTAACTGGAAGGAGGCTATTGCATCCACATATCTGTTAAAGAAGATGGTCCTTGCTTTCCTCAAATCTCACTCGACAAGGAGGCAAGGATCCTCCTAGGCAGAATGAGTGATGGTGTGCCCAGTGGATATTTGTAAGGCAGCGGTTTGGTTGTCTCTGTATTCTTTTGTGCAACATCCTTTGGTGCACAGGTTCTTCAGTCTGCACTTCAGGGGGTCCCACCTGTAATAGTCACTGCTTTGGTTTTTCCCATTTGTCTGTGCCAATTTGAAGGGACATTATAGGAGAAATTGGGGCTTACCTGCTTATTTTATTTCTTTAGTACACATGTGTTAAATACAAGGCCTGCGGGCCAAATCTGGCTCGCCTGGCCATTTTATATGGTTCCTGAACTGCCCCCTTTCACAGCCCAGCATGTCCGACCTCCTACGCCGGTCCGATGTTGCTGTCACGCTGGAAAGTCTGCCGGCTTCGGCAGTGTTGTCTGTGGCTCTCCCTCCTGCCTTCAGTCCACCCGGGCAGAAACAGGAAGTTGCGCGTCATTGGAGACAGACGCGGCAGGTGAAAAGCAGGAGGGGGAGCTATGTACCCCACTGCCGACTCACTTAGGCCGGCAGACTCCTCAGCTTGGTGGCGACATCGGACCAGCGCTGGAGGGAAAGGCAAGCAGCGCTGTGAGAAGAGAGGGACTGCCACTAGAGGGAAAGGCAAGCTGGGCTGCGAGGAGAGAGAGACTGGTGCTGGAGGGAAAGGCATGCTGGGCTGTGAAAAGAGTGAGATGAAGGGAGAGAGGTTAGACCTGGGGTAGTGTGGAGGAAGAGGGAAAAAGATACTTGAAGGGAGAACCGTTGGGAAGAGAAAAGGGAGAAATGGTGGACCTGGGGGGAGGGAGGGAGGGAGGCATTCAGACAGGGGACTGCTCAGTCATTTGTTCTGTCTCCACCTGCTGGTACAGGTGCATAAACCCATTCGTCTGAGTTGGTCTGGAGGAACTAAAAGAAAATTAACAGGTAATTCCTAATTTCTTCCTGCATCTTTTTACAAAAAATGCAGATTGTAGCTGCTTACCATTCTGTGGTTTTGATTCTATGCATCTGGTTGAGTTGGCATTCTCCACCTTGACACAATATGGTTATCTGACTGGTATTATCTTAATGAATGTTTTTTTGGTATCCTATTGAGTGATTCTGAAAGACAGTTCTGGATTTGAGGAAGGAGTAAGGCAAGGAGACTTCACCTGAATGTGTCTTTACCCAAATACAGTGGTATTGGATTTCTTTTCTCCAAACCTTGGGGTAAGGTGGGATGGGTGTCTATTTCCTCAATTTCATGGAGCTTTTGTCTGCAGGTACGAAGGGGAGTTTGTCCAGGGAAAGTTCCAGGGTGCTGGAGTCTTCACCCGCTATGACAACATGAAATTTGAGGGGGAGTTCAAAAATGGTCGGGTAGAAGGCTATGGTAAGCTTGGTTTATTTTCTGAATATTCTGTTTTATAGATATGAATCTAGTTTTATCTCAGGAGGTTAAAGAACATTTCTCTTTTTCATAGTGTTTCTTGTCTAGATTTAGGCAAATTTGTTCTTTTAAATTTAAAGTTGTAGCAACATCTTGGTCCTTCTCGTGGCTAAATGGAGCATTAGACAGGAATTTCAGTCTCGTTGAAAGTTCTGACCCCAAACTGAATGCCTGATCTTTCATTCTGAACCCTAGTGCAGGGATAGGGGAACTCTGGTCCTTGAGAGCCATATTCCAGTCGGGTTTTCAGGATTTCCCCAATGAATATGCATGAGATCTATTTGCATGCACTGCTTTCAATGCATATTCATTGGGGAAATCCTGAAAACCTGACTGGAATCTACCCCTGCCCTAGTGCTTTCCTTCTCTTCTCTCGCCCACTATCCCTTTTCCTAACCTCAGTAGTAGGACAATGATTTTCATCTGCTGTCAGCCCACACTTGTATAATTTTTTTTTTCCTTTCCTCAAGAGATTTTGCCTCTTGAGCAGCTGCTCCTATTGCCTTCTAATATGACCCTGGCTAAATATTTCTACACAGCACATAGACTGAAGTGCCTGCCTTTCCAATATATATATATATATTTTTTTTTTTTTTTTTTTTCATTTGGTTGGACTTTAAATTCAACCCTGATCACCTGATTCTCTTACAAAATACATAAACTTATTCTCACTGAATTCCCATATACCCCAGTTTGATGTTTTCAATTTGGGACAGGGTTTCCGCTGAGACTGAAATTCCTGTCTAATGCTCCGTTTAGCCACAGGAAGGATCAAAATGTTGCTACACCTTTTAAAATAAAAGCAACAAATTTGTCTTAATCTAGTCAGGAGACACTCCAATTTTATGTTTTCTTTTAATATACTCTTGTGTGCTATAGGGAAACTGCCTTTATATTAAACTGTTCCAAGAGAAGCAAGTGGGGAAATCATGCAGAGCATGACTTATGGAATTCTTTGCAAACTCTGTATGTGTGTCCCCCTGCAAGGAGGGGGGAGAGCAGTGTAGGTGAAGGGGTAGTCGTGTGGGGATGGGATAATTGCAGGGACAAATTTTGAGAGGGAGGAAACGGTGTTTCAAAGGGAGGAATTCCTAACTGCTGTGTCTCTCGGTATTCTAAAGTTAAATGCTGTAGAAATGAGAGGTGTTTTTCCCATAGAAAGAAACTGGGCTGGGGTGGTAGAGCTATTTTTACTGGAATCCACAGACTGATTTGGCCTATTTTCAAACTCTTCGATGTCTTAATTTTTTTCCTCTCTACCAAATTTGATCCCACTACATTAAAATTTTCTGAGTTAATTTGCACCTTTGACAGGCACACCGGTTTTATTCAGCTTCTGTTACATTGGAAAGAATAACAAAAAACATGATCGGATATTACAAAGAAGCTGTGTGTGTGTATACTTGGAAGAAGGAAGGAATGGGAGCATATTGTAGAAACTTTCAAAATGACTGTCAGGCTTCAGTGAGGTGGGGGTAAGGTAGGACAGTTGGGGGGTTTTTTTATGGAGGGGAAAATTCAAGTTGGACAGTAGAGAATGACACGGTGACAAAATTCATCACCGTTCCCGTCCCCGCGGATAACCGCGAGAAATAATCCCATGTCATTTTTTAGTGTCTATTTCAGCCTCAGTCCTTCTACACCAGCATTCTTCAAAGCAAAGCTTGAGGGTCAGTGGTTGTGGCCATTCATATTCTGATTCTTATGTGAGCCAAGGATAATGAAGCCATTGTGATATCACTGATGTGATTGGCTCTTAGGCACTGGTGGAATGAGGCATTATGACATCACAATATCTGCTCTGGATACCAGAGACTGTCATTCTGTAGTGTTTGTTTCAACCTCGGTCCTTCTACACCAGCATTCTTCAAAGCAAAGCTTGAGGGTCTCAGTGGTTGTGGCCATTCATACTCTGATTCTTATGTGAGCCAAGGATAATGAAGCCATTGTGACATCACTGATGTGATTGGCTCTTAGGCACTGGTGGAATGAGGCATTATGACATCACAATATCTGCTTTGGATACCAGAGACTGTCATTCTGTAGTGTCTATCTCAACTTCAATCCTTCTACACCAGCATTCTTCAAAGCAAAGCTTGCGGGTCAGTGGTTGTGGCCATTCATACTCCGATTCTTCCCTCTCTCCTTAAAGAATGACATGAAGATGGTTTCCCGCGGGGACGTGGACGAGGACGGTGATGAATTTTGTCACCGTGTCATTCTCTATTGGATAGCATGAGATGAACTTGTAGGGAGGGAAGTGTATATTTAAACATATTTGACTGGGGTAATGGTTGGTGTCTCACTTGGCCTACCAGCAGAGGTAGGGTTACCAGATAGGTGCGTGGGCCTTGTAATGTCTGCTTTAGGGTTTCCAGATGTCTGGTTTCCTTGGACAAAAACAGCAAGAGCTGCCCAGATTCCCTACATAGTCCTCAAAAAGAGGACATGTCCAAGTTTCCCCAGACATCTGGTAACCCTAAGCAGAGGGAGGAGCAATCGATCATCAGAGAATTTGGAAATGCCGGGGACAGTCACAGCACAGTGGTTAGGGAAGATGGGGAAGGGTTACAGGTATAAATTTTCAAAGGGACATGCTGAAGGCAGGTCTGGAGACCTGGTGCTGGGAAGTTGAAGTTGGGTGAAGAATATGGAGTGTGGGGGGAGGGGTAGTAAAGGTTGTACTGTTGGTTTGGGTAGTTAACTTTTATATTCTTTGGAAAATAAGAGCCTCAAATAATCTGTGGGGCAGTTGGTCTTAATCTTTACTCTTCTTTTACATGAGTTTTTGTGACCATATAGTTCACATTTTTATTTTTTTTTTTAGATAACGTTGCTTGTATTTACTAAGTAATAGTTACCTATTCTCACACAAAAGAAACTCAAATATCAAAAGTCCAAGGTTATGAGTTAAAAAAAGAAAGAAAGAAAAGTAGTAGTCTGTCTTTTTATTGACTATATTTTAAGGGCCGCTTTTTAAAGGGATTCTCCAAGGGTAAGCATGCGTTGACCTACAAAGAAAGCCCTTTTTGAATGTTGCTCCTGACTGTCCCAGGCTTTTTACTTTTGCCACGTCTTCCTTTTTATATTTTGCATATGCAAAGTGTACAGGGTAGAGGCTTCACACTGGTACTTGTTTGGTAAAAAGGTTTTTAAATATACTTTGGTTGTCATAATAAATTTTGCCTACATCGTTGTACATTTCTGCAGTTTTGGTTTGTTTGTTTGTTCCTGGTTGGTTTTCTCACTGCAGACTAGGTTGGACCCTTCTTTTCCTTTTGGTTCTGTTGCTTCACACTGGTACTGGCATAATTTTCTAAAGGGAATTCTGCAGGGAGCCCACAAGTACTGCAGACTGACTTGTTTGATCACAGTCACAAGTAGACCTCTGCCATCATGCATAGTGTTTCCTATGAAAGTGATGTGCATTCAACATCCATGTGCGTTTCAACCCTATTTAATGGGTTGTTGGTTTGTTTGTTTTTTTTTACTGTGCTCTAATTATGAGCACATCACCCATTGCAGATTTGTGCAAAACCTGGCCTATTTTTCTGTCCCAGGTCATGCTTATCCTGTCACTTCTGTAATCTCTTTTAGGGCTGTTGACCTTTCCAGATGGCTCTCATGGGATCCCGAGGAACGAAGGTCTGTTTGAAAACAACAAATTGCTGAAGAGAGAGAAGTGTCAAGCGACAATCCAGCAGGCACTAAGTGCATCCAAGTCTGCCTACAATCTTATGATGTGATCGCCACCCTTGGCCATTTAATGTTTAACAGAATGACCCCCCACTGTTTGTAATGTAAATGTCCTTCCTGCCCTATTCGCACGTTCACTTATAATTCAGTACTGCTTGCTGGTTTAAGCAGTGCAATAAGATGCCTTTATTGCTCAGCCCATGTACCATTTTGGTGGTTTATCCCTGACCAGCAAACAGGTACAGGCTTCTTCCAGTTCTTGTTCATACACCATGCTGTAGCTTCTCCCTCTGCCAGCGGAGAAGCTGTGTTGCAGCTTGCCTTCAAAAAAAAAAACAAAAACAAAACCCATTCATTTGTAACATACTTGAAAATCTAATAACATCAAATATATCTATTAATAGATAGGACATTTAGCTGTGACTTTATAACCTATGAATTTGTTAGGAATTTAAAATGTATTGAGAAAGGTTTTATGGCCTTTTTTTTTTCTTGGAGTGTTTTGAATGGTCTGCCTAGCAGATATCTTGTTTCTTAGTGTTCTACTTTGATATGTTACCACCTGTGCTATTTAAACTCAGATGCCCTCAAGGGTTATGAATAAACAAACTGCTTTGGGCCTCACCCACTGGGATATTTCTCTTGTTCGGGAGTGGGGAAGTTGACAGGAAGTGCTTGATTTTGCCCATTTACTACACTTAAAAACTCTCAAAATCTGTGTAAATGTGTGTCCATTTCTCTGCATGTTTCTGTCTTTAGCTAGCAGAAGATCTCTACGAAAGCTCTGTGTGAAAGAGTTAATAGTAACAGTCTTTCTCAAGCTGGTCCTGGAGTACTCCACTACCTGCACTCTAACTCATAAATATTCCGTATGAGTAGTCTGAAAACCAGTGGGAGGTCTCCAGGGCTGGCTTGAGAAATACCGCTTTAGGTGACAAGACACAAGCTTTTTTTTTTTCAATTAGCATTTTTTAAAAAACAATTTATTCAAGAAACAAAGCAAAGAGCAATACAACCGCTCCATCATTTTCATTTAGAAGTCTACATCAAAACCTAACACATACAACAGGTTAAACAATCAGAGTCCAGGTTTGGGATCTTATAACCCAAACTCGGCCAAATAAAACTACCCTACTGAAATTCCTCCTCCCTCAAACCCCCCCATCTGACCTCAAGTAACAGGCAATAAGGGTACTGCTGGCTTCTGCAGTCTGTTTACTATTTAATCTTGATAGTAGGGGGTAGAGTGTCTAAGAAGACCAAAGTGACAGAAAAATCTTACTCCAGTGCATGGAAAACTGGGCTGACATAGCTTTCCATATCATTAAGCACCCTTCCCTACAAGTGTTGTACAAATTTAATTGTTTTGTATCTTGGTGTGGGAATTGTAGGCGGGGGAAGGGGGATTTTCACATTGTATTTGCTATGTGTCATCGTTGGTAGATTTCTGAAACTAATAAACATATTTTCAAATAAAAGGAGAAAAAAGCCGTTATAGAAGGGCTTATACCAATCTCACTTTTTAACCCTTTAATTGGCAGATGGTGAAACAGCTGTTTACGTAACTTGACGTTAAATGAGAGCAACAGTGCCAAGCAAACAGACAGTGGGAAATGCAGATCTCCCATAAGAGTCTTAGAAGACACATGTTGCTTCTGAGCAACAATGCCAAATAAAGGGTTAACTGAGGGCGAGTGGCCTGAACCCTCTTTCCCTTGAGGTTCCACATAGGACGGGGGAAATTTTCTAGTGCCTCGGCCCATGGCAAGGTACCATAAGGAAGCAGGGGATACAGTGGGAAAATAGAGGTTAGGAGTAAGGAAGGGGGATGGTGGAGTTGCCTCAAGGAAAAAGGAGCTGGAGCGCCATGGACCACACGAGTTCTTCCTGCTCCCTTAAGGCACTTTTAGTGTGTAGCGGCTGACCTGGGATCTTGGAGATGTATCTGTTCTATCTTTGAATCTCATCTCCCAATTCCTTCAGTATACTGTTCACACTTGCACTCCACTCATCACTTATCTTTTTTTTTTCTGCAGTGCACTGGCACTCTGGAATACCCTCCAGAACCTCCTATTTAAATTCTAGAGCTGGTTTAAAAAAATGTCCTTTTCCATAAACTTTTGGCCTCACTACTGTAGGGTTAGCTGCACATTGCTAGGACCTAGTTAAGTCCCTTTCTTTCCTATTCCGTCTTGTTACCGTAATATATTGGTATTCTTTGATATCGGAGTTTGTACTCTGAACTGGCCTTTGCATTTACCTATTAGGTGGTATAGAAAGTACTCTGAGCATAAACATATCCATGGGTGGCAGTTCTCGTTTAGAGACATGCAAATGTCTGAGTATCATACTCGAGGGAAAGAAATAGGTCTTATGTAGGAGGGTTTGGCTGTGGCTCCAGCCATAAGTAAATTTAAATTTATCAAGCCTTAACATTTTTAAGAGGGCAGGAGCTGGAGGGGTGGTTCATGCAGCAGAGACAAAAGAAAGGACCAGCCTAAGCCTGGAGCTGGGCCTAAGTGTGGAGCCTAGTTTTAGAACGGTGGAGGACAAGGGGTGCTGCATGTTCCTCTGCTGTGATCCGTCTCAGACTAAAACAGGATGTCAAGTTTCAAGTTTATTAAAAAATTTGTTATACCGCTTATTCAAATTTCTAGGCGGTGTACAGCAATAATAAAAAGGAGTCTTTAAAAGTAACAAAACATTTTGAAGTTAAAAAATTAAAAACAAGACAGTGTTAATTTAGTAGACGTTGACAAAGAACAAGTGAGTTAACTGCACACAAATGGGAAAGAGGGAAGAACTACAATATTTAAATAAAGCACACTTAAAGGTAAAAACAATAGGTGGGGAGACTGCCATTAGTTTAGTCCTGAAAAGGACATCCTCAAATAAAAAAGTTTTGAGTTTTTGCTTTAAATTGCTTTATTGAAGTTTCCATCCGCAGATGGTGAGGTAATGAGTTCCATAGGGTAGGCACGGTGACGGCAAAATTATTAAATCTCAAAGTGTTGATTAATTTAAGAGAGGAAGGGCAGGACTGCAGCAGAAGGAACGTGCAGTGGAGGCCAATGGCAGGCTGCTAGAATCACTACAGCACTGGCGATCCTCTGTAGTCTGTAATTAGTTTTTAAAGTGAGACCGGGAGGCCAGGGGGAAAGCATGCCTGCCTTCAGGGGGTTCCCTGCTGTAGCTATTAGAAGTGCATGAGGGAAGGGGGGGTCCAATGAGAGGGGCATAAGCTGGACTGAGGGGGGGTAAGGGGAAGAAATAATGGGATGAAGGGAGGGAACAGAGAGTTGGACCCAAGGGGGGAGAGATGATGGACCCTGGTGTGGGTAAGGAGGGATAGATGCTAGATGAAAGGGTAGTTGAGAAGAGGAGAGATGGTGGGATCCATCACTGCAGCCACTCTCATTTTTTTGGGCCACTGGCAGCACGGAGAAAGAAGAAAACATCAAATGGGCAGGAGACCCTTGCAAGCGAGGTAACAGAAGACAAACAGAAAACAGCTTGTGACCAACATGATTTGAATAATGACCAGACAAGAAAAGGTAGAAAAAATAATTTTATTTTCTGTTTTGTGATTACAATATGTCAAACTTGAAATGTGTATCCTGCCAGAGCTGGTGTTAGGTCCTAGCTCACACTCGCTGTCTAACAGAGAGGACAAGTCTTTTTTCTTTACATCAAATCAATGTGGGTAGGAGAGGGCAAAGGGGGTGTGGTGGATGAAGAGGCTGCAAAATAAACCTGCCAGGACGTTTTGAAAAAAAACAAACCAAAAACCCAATTGGGCAGGAAAATCAAATCAAGTGAAATTTTTTTCCCTGAATCGGACAACACTATCTCCATGGTCTGCTAATGAAATGCAGCACAACAAAGAAAAATGGGGAGACCCAATAATCCACAGTGAAAACAATCCACCGATGAAAACAAAAATAAAAAACGATACAGATGTTCTGGGGATAATTTATTAAACACTGACATATAAAAACAAGAAAATTAAAAAGTGCAATGATAAAAAATACAGTGATAAAAATCCAACCGGACCCTACACAATCCATGTTTCGGTGAACACGCCTTCCTCAGGGGTCCAATGGTTTGCAAACTCACAAATTTAAAATCAAACTGAAAACTTTTTTATTTAACGACGCATTTGTCATCTGATTAATAGTTCTCTTTTTAACATTATTTAATTTCATTTACTTCTATTTCTCTTGTCTTCATATATTCAACTATTTTATCCCATCCTTTTCGTGTTTTCCTTAATTGGTTCCCCACCTTGCTTAATTACATTGTAACTTCTTTCCCGTCCTTCCTCTTGTTTCCAGTTCGTACAGTTATTGTCTAGTCTTGTCAGTTTTTAACTATTTTATTGTGTAACTTTATTGATATGTAAATCGCCTTGAATATTGAAAAGGCGATTAAACAAATAAATATTAAACTTGAAACTTGAAACTTGATATAAAGAATTGGACTGAAAACAGTCTATTGTCTTTAAATATATGAGCAAAGAACGCCCGCAGACAAGCTAAAGTAGCAAAAAAATGTTTTTGGTTTCTGCTATTGAAATGGACATGGGGAAGCCACTGCTTTCTCTGAGATTTGTAGCATAGAATGTTGGTACTGTTTGGGTTTCTGCCAGGTACTTGTGACCTAGATTGGCCACTGTTGGAAACTGGATGGACCATTGGTGTGACTCAATGTGGCTATTTACATAAATAATCATAAGAACATAAGCCGTGCCTCTGCTGGGTCAGACCTGAGGTCCATCATGCCCAGCAGTCCGCTCACGCGGAGGCCCATCAGGTCCAGGACTTGTATAGTAGCCCTCTATGTATACCCTTCTATCCCCTTTTCCTTCAGAAAATTGTCCAATCCCTTCTTGAACTCCAAAACCTATCACTCCCTCTGTAAGCGCATTCCAGGTGTCCACCACCCGTTGGGTGAAGAAGAACTTCCTAGCATTGGTTCTGAATCTGTCCCCTTTTAATTTTTCCGAATGCCCTCTCGTTCTTGTAGTTGTTGAAAGTTTGAAGAATTTGTCCCTCTCCACTTTTTCTATGCCCTTTGTGATCTTGTAAGTCTCTATCATATCCCCTCTAAGTCTCCGCTTCTCCAGCGAAAATAGCCCCAGTCTCTCTAATCTTTCAGCATATGAAAGGTTTTCATACCTTTTATCAAACGTTTCGCTCTTTTCTGAACCCTCTCAAGTATCGCCATATCCTTCTTTAGGTACGGCAACCAATACTGGACACAGTACTCCAGATGCGGGCGCACCATCGCCCGATACAACGGCAGGATAACTTATTTCGTTCTGCTTGTAATACCTTTCTTGACTATTCCTAGCATCCTATTTGCTTTCTTAGCAGCTGCTGTGCATTGTGCGAACAGCTTCATTGTCATGTCCATTATTACCCCCAAGTCCCTTTCTTGGGAACTCACTCAATAACAATCCTCCCATCGTGTAGCTGTACCTCGGGTTTCTGTTTCCTACATTGAACTTCATCTGCCATCTTGTTGCCCACTCCCCTAGTTTGTACAGGCCCCTTTGTAAATCTTTGCAGTCCTCTTTAGTCCTAGCCCCATTAAATAGCTTGGTGTCATCTGCGAATTTTATTATTTCGCTCTTCGTCCCCATTTCTAGATCATTTATAAATACATTGAATAGCAGGTCCAAGCACCGAACCCTGCGGAACACCATTCGTGACCTTCCTCCATTCCGAGTAGTGGCCCTTCACTCCTACCCTCTGCTTCCTGCCCGCCAACCAATTCCTGATCCATCTGTGTACGTCTCTTTCCATCCCATGGTTCTTTAGTTTCCGAAGTAGGCGTTCATGGGGTACCTTGTCAAAGGCTTTTTGGAAGTCTAAGTATACAATGTCTATGGGGTCCCTTTTGTCCATCCGTTTGTTAATTCCTTCGAAGAAGTGCAACAAGTTCGTCAGGCACAATCTTCCCTTGCAGAAGCTATGCTGGCTTGTTTTCATAAGTTTATGCCTCTCTAGATACTCCTCGATGCTATCTTTTATCAGCACTTCCGCCATTTACCCCGGAACCAAGGTCAGACTTACAGGTCTGTAGTTCCCCGGGTCACCTCTCAATCCCTTTTTAAAGATGGGCGTAACATTGGCTATCTTTCAATCCTCCGGGATCACACCTGTTTTCAGGGATAGATTACAAACCTGCTGTAGTAGTTCCGCTATTTCCTCCTTTAGTTCTTTCAATACTCTAGGGTGGATTCTGTCTGGGCCCGGCGATTTGTCAAGTTTATAATTTTTCTATCTGCCTGTGTACGTTCTCAAGGCTTACTTCCATGGATGTTAATTTTTCTGCTTGGTCTCCTTTGAAGATTTGTTCAGGTTCCGATATGTTGGATGTGTCTTCTTTTGTAAGTACTGACGAAAAGAACATGTTTAGTCTTTCTGCCACTTCTTTCTCCTCCTTCACCACTCCCTTCCTATCTCTGTCATCCAGCGGTCCCACCTCCTCTCTAGCCGACTGCTTCCCTTTAACATATCTGAAGAACGGTTTGAAATTTTGTGCTTCCCTGGCTAGCCTCTCTTCATATTCTCTTTTTGCTTTTCTAATCACGAGGTGACATTCTTTTTGATACTTCCTGTGTTTTTTCCAGTTCTCGGTTTTGCCCGTTTTCCATTTCAAAAGATAGTAAGCAAAAAAAGGATTTTTTTTTTTAGTCACGGATCCGCTTTCCTATTTTTTTTTAAGTCACATTTTCTAACTTTAATGGTCCCTGTCTCTCTAATCATGGCAGCATATGTTGAATGAGGTGATTTTTTTTCTTTTCTCTAATGCATTACATTTATGTATTTATTTTGATAACTGCCTTTTGAAAAAATGAAGGTGGTGTAAATACAATCTTTAAAGTATAGCAAAGATTAATTGTCTATGTCAGGTGTGAAATTTTAACCTTTGCAACTGCTTTTTTGTTCTGGTTTTTCTTTCTTTTATATAATGCCCTTTTTTATTATCTTTTTTTACTCAGGCTCTGATGAGGTAACCTATAAGGTCTACAGCCAATATATTGCTAGATGCACTAACATCAGCGATCGCTGCTAAACTGTTTTGACAGCTTTAGCGATGATTGTTTTACCAGCCCAATTCACAAAATGGCTCACTGTGGTTTTTTCCCCTCGATCACACATTTTCTGATCTGGCCATCTAGCTAAAACTCCATGCAAAGTAGCCAAGTAATTAATGCACTAACATCTATGCAAAAAAACAAACAAACAAAAAACAGGGGGAAAAAAGACCTGTTGGAAACTATGTTACCAACAGGTCTGCCTGGGTTTTTTTCCAATGGCACAGATATTTTGCACAGGGAGGGGCCTAAGGTATGAGGTCTGAACAAATCAAGACCTTAGGCCCCTCCCCATGCATCACATGGAATATAGAGGGAGGAGCCTAAGACCCCTCCCAAGGGGAAGGGGCTTTAGGCATCTGAGCCAATTAGGGGCTTAGGCTCCTCCCTGTGCATCACATGGTGCACTGGGGAGAGGGGAAGGCCTGTATTTTCAGCTGGAGGGACTGTACTTCCCTTCAGTTCCCAACATCTACCAAAGGTACGGGGGGGGGGGGGGGTTCAGGGGAACATGTGGTGGGAGGAGGGAGTGGGCATCCCTCCTGTCTTTTTTTTCAAGAGGGGAGGGGAGAGTATCTTTTGGGGGGGGGGGGGGCTCTGTTGGCAGAATGGAGTGGGCATCCCTCCTGCAAATGTTCTTTCTTGGGGGAAGATGGCATGATAGGAGGGAGTAAGAATCCCTTATGCCATTTTCACTGCTGTGGGGAGTAGGGGATTAGCTGGTTCCCGGTGCTGGGACGTCAGGGAGGGCTTTTTTTTTTGGTAATTGGGCCTCTCAGCTGCTCGGTCTTCTCTTTGCCAGTTTTGCGCAAGTGTGAGTCATTCTTACACTGATCAATTGGAGACGAACCTCCGCACAAATTTGTATGCAATCTTTTTGGTACATCAATCACTCTTCCATAGTCGGCTAGAGAATTGGCCAACAGCGATCCAATCCGTATTAGTGATTATGTTTAGTGCATCCAGGTTATAGTAATCAGGTCTTTTCTAGGGAACCCAAAGTCAAAATGAGAAGGGTATCTCCAAGAAAAGGCTCTAAACTTGTTCGGCTGGTTTCTCTGCATGTTTGCTGTTTCTGTATTTAGAAACCTATAAATTGAACTAACCCCATTTATGATCTACTTGATCCAGAGCCATCTAACCTTTCCACTCATTATTTTATAGGCCTCTATCATGTCATCCCTTAGCCATCTCTTCGCCAAGCTGAAGAGCCCTCTCCTTTCTACTAGGTGGAGCTATATGACCACTACATTTCCAGAAGCTGCATGTTCACTAATAATTAATTGAAGCTAGGACAGAGTCCTGCTGGTGTTTGTTAAGCAGCTAAAGTATATTTAACCAGGTGGAGAACTTTAGGCTGTACTCATTGTTCTTTACTGAAAAAAAAACTATGGCCCTGGATCAAGTGGATCATAATTGGAGTTAGTTCAACACAAAGAGGAAGCACCTGCAATATGACTTGTAGCCTTTGTTTTAGAGGAAAACACGATTTTCTGAATGCAGCTAGTAAGAAGTCTTGAGTGTTGTACCAATAAGGTGGTACTTCTCAGTCTTATCAAGACATACTTTGCTGGTCGTTTTCAAGATTGCCATAATAAATATGCATGAGATATCTGCATACAGGTCTTCAGTATATGCAGACCTTTCATGCAAATTTAGTGCAGTGATTCGGAATACCTGACTGGCTAGTTGTGCCTCCAGGCGTGTTTTAAAAGCACTGCACTATGGGGCTAGAAGTGTTTTATCCCCCGTTTGTGTCTGCATATTATATTCAGTCTCTATTGTAGTGACAGCCTGTAAATTTAAAGCAGTTTGCTTCTTGTTTTAGTCCTGTATCTTTGTACCTTTTGGTTTAAATGTAGCATGTGCCCCCTTTTCTTTAATTTTGATAACTGCCTGGTTCATACATCAGACTTCAGTCTTTTAGATATTTCTTTAAAGAATGACATGGGGACAGGTACCTGTGGTAAATCCGCAGGAATGGGAAGAGATTTGGAGTATTTACTGCGGTTATGAGAGAAAAACTTTTTACTGCCCTGTGGGAGTGGTAAAAAGCTTTACTTCCTGAGTAAAAATAAAGCTGCAATTATCCCAGGACAAGCAGGCATGATATTCTCACATGTGGGTGACGTCATCTACGGAGCCCCGATGCGGAAGCATTTTCAAGCAAACTTGATTGAAGATTTAAGTTTGCTCTGCTGCTCCACGCATGCGTGCCTTCCTGCTCCACTAGGGGGTGCATCCCCTCGTGGTCTCCAGTTCAAAATTTTCCGCTGAGCCTAGAAGTCGTGTTTTTCAGGCTCTGCCCCAACTGCCTTCTAGCACCGCGATTTTTTTCTTGTTTTTTCACGATTAAGTCGCTGTGCGCGAATTCTTTACCTTTAACTTGATTCCTGCTTCGTTTTTGACGACCCGGAGGCTTCCGGGTCCCCGTGGCCGCGTGGCTAATCGAGCCGCGGCTACTTTCGATTTAATGTCCCGGCCTTTGACCGGCTTTAAAAAGTGCACCCGGTGTGAGTGGCTTCTTTCCCTCACAGATCCGCATCGCCGGTGCATTCTCTGCCTGGGGGCGACTCATCCAACCGATTCCTGCCCCCAGTGTGCTACTTTCCAGAACCGGGCCCTCCGTCGAAGAAAAGCCCGCATGGCGGACCTCTTCACCCCGGACCAACCCTCCACCTCGGCCTCGAGGTCGGCCCCGGCCTCGGCCCCGGCCTTGACCTCGGCCCAGGATACCTCACCTCGAGACTCGACTCCGAAGTCCTCGGGACAACAGAAAGCCTCGGCTCCGGGTAAGTCCCCTCTTCCCTCTTCAGGTTCCATAACATCGAAGAAGCCAGCCTCGGGGACAACGTCGACGCATGGTGCAAGCCCCATGCTTACAGCCCCGGCTAAGCCCTCCAAGCCTTCGGGCCGTGCCTCCACCACACGGGAATACTCTGACACGAGGTCGCCCCCGGTGGAGTGCACCGAGGCAGTGGACATGCCTTCGATGCTGTCCGTGCCCGTCTTCCAGGACCTACTCCGAGCGATGATCACGTCGGAGCTGTCCACTGCAATGGCCCAGTTTCAATCGGCCTCGACCTCGACCCCGAATGTGCCAGATCAGCCTGAGCCTCGCATCGAGCAACCTCGAGGAAAAGTGCGCAATTCTCGCCGCATCCCATCCTCCTCGGACTCCTCCCCGAGGCGCCCGAGACGTTCTCCCTCCGCAGACCGCCGAGGGGCAAAACGTCGGGCTAAAACAACAGAAACCTCGAACCGCCGTACCTCCAAGAAGGCCCGAGGTTCACCAACCCTACGAGGCCGTTCTCCCACACCTCGTACAGGACCACTAAGGGTGGCTGAGTTATCACTCTCCAACCCGCGCATCCTCCGAACTCCCCCTCGGACCGGAACCCCGACCCAAGGTCGCAGGTATTCCCCGAGGGAGTCCGGATCGAGGTCACCGATTCAACATCGATCGGTACCCCGAACCCCGGCATCGTCTCCGAGGGGCTCCTCGAGACACCGAAGATCCACAACCCCGGAACACTCTCACAGTGCTTCCCCGGCCTCGGAGCATGGATCGGAGCAGGAACCTCGATATTCGAGGGAAGCCTCCCCATCCTTCTCCACCCGACGAAGGTCTCGTTCACCGACCCCGCACGGGGCCCCGGGAACATCCCGCCCATCCTTCACCCGCTTTGTCCAGGACATGGGCCACGCCTTGGACTTAGACCTCCAGTCCGACTCCAGATATTCTAAGGAGTACCTGGCGGAGCTGGATATGCCATCACTGCCCAGAGAGTCCCTTCGCTTACCACCTAACCCGGTACTCCAACAGGCCTTCTTCAGGAACCTGGAGACCCCCTACATGGTCACAGCCGTACCCTCCAAAATGGAGGCCAAGTACCGCACAGTACCTTACCCGGGATTCGAACAACCACAGCTCTCCCACCAATCGCTGCTAGTAGAATCCTCCCTGAAAAAGGCTCACCCATCCCGGGTCTCAGCAGCGGTCCCCCCAGGCCGAGAAGGCCGAACCTTGGACAAATTCGGCAGAAGACTGTATCAAAACGCAATGATGGCCTCCAGGGTGCAAAGCTACACTTTCACCTTCACATCCTACCTCAAACACCTCATTGGACTATTGAGAGCCTTTGAGACGGACCTACCGGCCTCCCGGCAAGGAACGTTCGGCCTGCTTTTGGAGTCCCTCTCCAACCTGCGCCTTCATCTATTCCACGCGGCCTACGATGGCTTCGAACTCTCCTCCAGAGAGGCAGCCTTTGCTATCGCCATGCGCCGACTAGCTTGGCTGCGCCTGGTCGACATGGACCCCAACTTACAGGACCGGTTGGCAAACCTCCCCTGCGTGGGAAAAGAACTGTTCGATGACACTATCGAGGCGGCTACAAAACGCCTCTCCGAACACGAACACTCGTTTGCCTCCCTTGTCCGACAAAAGCCCAAACCGCCCACGTCCAGGCCGTATAGGGCCCCTCCGCGCCGCTACCCACAAAAGTCCACCCCGGTCTTCTCGCGGCCCCCACCCAGGCGCCCGCAAGCCCACCACCGGGCCATGCCCAAATCCCAACCGCCTGTGACCACCAAACCATCCCCGTCCTTTTGACGAGACATGCGGAAGGGGGCGGGCCCCCTCCGCCATAGCCACAGGCCTCCTTCCCATGGGGGGTCGACTCAAAGCCTTTTACCCTCGCTGGGAACAAACCACGTCGGACGCATGGGTCCTTGGCGTGATCTCATCAGGGTACTCTCTCAACTTTCGGGCCATTCCTCCGGACAACCCCCCAAGGAATTGCCCTCCCAACCGGACTCAGCTACCCCTACTCCTCTCCGAAGCTCGAGACCTGCTTCGCCTGAGAGCAGTGGAGGAGGTTCCCCCCGACCAACGGGGGAAGGGCTTCTACTCCCGTTACTTCCTGGTACCGAAAAAAACGGGAGACCTACGCCCAATACTAGACTTGAGACGCCTCAACAAATTTCTGGTACGGGAAAAATTTCGGATGCTCTCCCTACCGACACTCTACCCCCTGATCGACGAGGGCGACTGGCTCTGCTCCCTCGATCTCAAGGAGGCGTACACACATGTCCCAGTGCACCCCGCTCACCGCAAGTTCTTGCGTTTTCAGGTAGGGGACTGGCACCTACAATACCGAGTCCTCCCCTTCGGACTTGCATCATCACCTCGGGTCTTCACCAAGTGCCTCGTGGTGGTCGCAGCAACCTTACGCTCCCAGGGCCTCCAGGTATTCCCCTACCTGGACGACTGGCTAATCAAAGCCCCGTCCAGGGAAGGGGTTATCTCAGCGACCCAACAGACTATTACCTACCTACAAAGTCTGGGGTTCGAAATAAACTTCCCAAAATCCCAACTACGCCCCTCGCAGTCCCTACAGTTCATCGGGGCCACGCTGGACACAGTTCGCCTCCGTTCCTTCCTCCCCCCTCCGCGCCTAGAGGCGTTAGTAAGTCTGAGCCGAAGGATCTCCCTGCTGACCTCGGTATCAGCTCAACAGATGATGACTCTCCTGGGCCACATGGCCTCCACCGTCCATGTCACACCCTTCACCCGCCTCCATCTGAGAATCCCTCAATGGACCCTGGCATCCCAATGGCGTCAAGACCGGGACCCGATCGACCGTCCCGTGACAGTGACTCCTTCATTGCAACGATCGCTCCGCTGGTGGGCCGACTCTTCAAATCTTTCCAAAGGTTTGCTCTTCCTCACCCCACCCCACAGCAAGGTACTCACCACGGACTCGTCGGAGTACGCTTGGGGAGCCCATCTGGACGGCCTACGCACCCAAGGGATGTGGTCAGCACAAGACCGTCGCTGCCACATCAACGTGCTAGAGCTTCGGGCCATCTATCTCGCAGCTGTAGCCTTCCAACATCTGCTCCACGACCGAGTGGTTCTCATCCGAACCGACAACCAAGTAGCGATGTACTACGTAAACAAACAGGGGGGGACAGGGTCTTGGTCCCTTTGTCGGGAAGCCCTGCGCCTCTGGAAATGGGCAATCTCCAACAACACCTTCCTTCGAGCGGTGTACATACAAGGAGAACAAAACTGTCTGGCGGACAGACTCAGCCGCCTCCTCCAGCCACACGAGTGGTCACTACACTCTCAAACCCTACGATGGGTGTTCGAAAGGTGGGGGACGCCTCACATAGATCTGTTCGCATCCCCTCACAACCACAAGCTGCCTCTCTTCTGCTCCCGGATACACACCCCGGACCGGCTCGAGGCCGACGCCTTCCTCCTCGACTGGGAGGGAAGGTTCCTGTACGCGTTCCCGCCGTTCCCTCTGATACTGCGGACGCTTGTCCACCTCAAAACAGTACAAGCCACCCTGATCCTGATTGCCCCTCGCTGGCCACGCCAGCCGTGGTTTTCCCTTCTACTTCAACTCAGTGTCAGAGATCCACTGCCTCTGCCTCTGTTTCCCTCTCTACTATCACAGGGCCAGGGTTCACTGTTACATCCCAATCTTCAATCTCTTCATCTGAATGCTTGGTTTCTCTCCCCCTGACTGCTCTCCCCGTGTCTCAATCAGTCAAGGAGATATTGGAGGCCTCTAGAAAGACCTCGACGAGAACCTGCTACTCCCAAAAGTGGACCAGATTCTCAACCTGGTGCTCCTCCCACAGCCAGGACCCGGTGTCGGTCCCCGTCCCCCTGGTCCTCGACTATTTACTTCAACTATCTCATTCCGGCCTAAAGACCAACTCCATTCGAGTACACCTCAGTGCGATCGCGGCCTTTCATCAGCCCCTGGAAGGGAAAGCCCTCTCGCTCCATCCCTTAGTCTCTCGCTTCATGAAGGGTCTTCTGAACGTCCACCCCCCTCTCAAACCTCCTCCGGTGGTTTGGGACCTTAACGTGGTTCTGGCTCAACTAATGAAACCTCCATTTGAGCCCCTAGACAAATGCCATCCAAAATTCCTCACTTGGAAGGTAATTTTCCTGCTTGCGCTCACTTCCGCTTGGCGGGTTAGTGAGTTACAGGCTCTGGTAGCGGACCCACCCTTCACGGTATTCCATCACGACAAGGTGGTACTCCGCACCCATCCAAAGTTCTTGCCTAAAGTAGTGTCTGATTTCCATCTCAATCAGTCCATTGTCCTACCTGTGTTTTTCCCCAAGCCCCACTCTCACCCCGGAGAAGTGGCGCTCCACACTCTTGACTGCAAGAGAGCGTTGGCCTTTTACCTCCAACGCACTCAACCACACCGGAAAGTCCCACAACTGTTTTTGTCCTTCGACCCAAACCGGTTAGGTCACCCAGTTTCCAAACGCACCTTGTCCAACTGGTTGGCCGATTGCATCTCCTTTTGCTACGCTCAGGCGGGTCTCGCGCTGCATGGTCGAGTAACGGGACACAAAGTCCGAGCGATGGCAACCTCCGTAGCGTTCCTCAGGTCCACACCTATTGAGGAAATCTGCAAGGCTGCCACGTGGTCTTCGGTTCATACCTTCACCTCCCACTACTGTCTGGACTCACTGTCCAGAAGCGATGGCCGGTTCGGCCAATCGGTACTGCGAAACCTATTTGCTTAAATTGCCAACTTCCCTCCATCCCTTTTCAGTTAGCTTGGAGGTCACCCACATGTGAGAATATCATGCCTGCTTGTCCTGGGATAAAGCACAGTTACTTACCGTAACAGGTGTTATCCAGGGACAGCAGGCATATATTCTCACAACCTGCCCACCTCCCCGAGGTTGGCTTCTTGGCTAGTTAAGTGAACTGGAGACCACGAGGGGATGCACCCCCTAGTGGAGCAGGAAGGCACGCATGCGTGGAGCAGCAGAGCAAACTTTAATCTTCAATCAAGTTTGCTTGAAAATGCTTCCGCATCGGGGCTCCGTAGATGACGTCACCCACATGTGAGAATATATGCCTGCTGTCCCTGGATAACACCTGTTACGGTAAGTAACTGTGCTTTATCACACCCAGGTCGACAACTCTGTCTTCCTCCCCACCTCCCCATACCTATTGTACCTTAAGGAGGAGCCTCAGCCATGGAGAAGAATTTTCACATGTCTGCTCCAGATCTCCTCTTCTGATATAACTTCCTGTTTCATGACTTTGGTGTGGCATCATCTGTGGACTTAGAATGCGGTCTGGCTGCTGGTTAGGCATGACTCAATCTCCAGATGTAGTGAACGTCCCTGACGGACTTAGCACAACTTCCTCTCCAGATGTTGAGCGAGGCTCCAATTCCAGTTGCGGAATGTGAATCCATTTAACAGTGGCTTCATGGATGCTTGCTTGGTGCTGCTCATATACTCTAGATTGCAAGTGGCTCCTCTGCTTGTGACCGGGTGAAGCTCCTGCATGGTGTACAGCTTGGTCCCTTGCTGCTTCATGCAGCCCTCTGCTGCTCTACCGTACACAGATCAAGCTTTCTAGGCAACTATTTGGCACAACACCATCTTATGATGTAGAGTTTCACACCAACTGCCTGCTTGGCCCAGATTTCTCACTGGAGGTATAGCAACCATCCGTCTGTCTATGTGGTGTAGTTCTGTCCCAGGATATCGTGCACTACTTCATCGATGGAGACTGGGTGCACCTTCCTAATGGAGCACAGCTTAGATTCAGGCTATCATCCACAATGCGGTTTCGACACACTCTACACAACATCTTCACTAGGGTCGCATGTAACCCCTGGTAGGATTGATAGGCCCATTACCTGTGCAGGACACCCTCCTTGGTTATTGAATACATCTCCATGTAGCAGCTCCTTCTCTAGGCATGCGTGCACACCTTCCCCCTGATGTCTGCATGGTTTGTTTGGGTTTTTTTTTAGCTCTGCAGCCCTTTGAAGCTCAGAGGCAGTGCTTCCTTTCTGCTAGCTCTGGCAGCTCTAGCGCCCTAGGTTCCATTATTCAACATCGACCTGGAATACGCTTACTCCCTTGCATTACATGTACCAGGTGTCGCTCTTTGGATGATTCAGGGAAACAGTAAATCTCCCTTGGCCCATTCTTCGACTCTTTGGGAATGCTGAACCATGGGTCTTGGTATCCCTTATTTCTGTGCACTGGTCTCTCTCCCACCCTAAGGACTGTTTTGCTACAAGCCACTTCTATGGATTAACATAACATAAGAATTGCCGCTGCTGGGTCAGACCAGTGGTCCATCCTGCCCAGCAGTCCACTCAAGTGCTCCAAATGAGTCCAGTCTCACTAGTTTAGCATGAACTCACCAGTCTCAGCAGTTTAGCATGGAGGGTGTTTTCCCCTATAACAGACTCCGGAAGAGCGTTCCAGTTTTCTACCACTCTGAGTAAAGAAGAATTTCCTTACGTTTGTACGCATGGGAGATTTCGTCCATCAGATGCTGCAGGACCAAGCGGAGACCGATGATGTAGAAGCTAAGTGGTTAACACTGAAATCAACCATACATGAAGCAACTAGCCGCTTCATAAAATCAGTAAATAAACGACAAAGAAACAATAAACCCCAATGGTTCACCGCGGAGATCTCGCACCTCATTAAGGAGAAGAAAAAAGCGTTTCTCTCCTACAAGCGCACGGAGAAAAGAGAGGCAAAAGTAGAATATAGGACCAGGTCTACAGTGGTCAAAATGGCAGTTAGGGAGGCAAAACTTCGAGTGGAAGAAATTCTGGCAAAAAACATTAAAAAGGGGGACAAATCCTTCTTCAGGTATATTAGTGACAGAAAAAGGAACACAGGCGGGATAGTACGCCTTAGAAGACCGGACGGAAATTACGTGGAAGCAGATTCCGATAAAGCCGAACTACTGAATGAATACTTCTGCTCAGTCTTCACCTGTGAGGCACCGGGACACGGTCCCCAGTTGAAGGCAACACAAAGCACAGAAGACCCGTTTCAGAATTTTGAGTTCACACCAGGTGAAGTTTACAGTGAACTGGCAAGACTCAAGGTGAACAAAGCCATGGGACCAGACAATTTGCACCCAAGAATGCTCAGAGAATTGAGCGATGTCCTGGCGAAACCGTTGGCTGAGCTATTCAATCTCTCCCTAAGTAAGGGGAAAGTTCCCCTGGACTGGAAATTAGCTAATGTCGTTCCTCTGCATAAAAAGGGTTGCAGGGCAGAGGCTGCGAATTATAGACCGGTGAGTCTCACATCAATAGTGTGCAAACTCATGGAAACACTAATTAAAAGCAAATTGGACACGATCTTGAATGAAGGGAATCTTCGGGATCCCAGTCAGCATGGATTCACCAAGGGTAGGTCCTGCCAATCCAATCTCATCAGCTTCTTTGACTGGGTAACAAGAAAGTTGGACTTGGGAGAGTCTTTGGACGTCGTGTACCTGGACTTCAGGAAAGCTTTTGACAGTGTCCCACACCGCAGGCTGCTAAGCAAGATGGAATCGATGGGGTTAGGAGAGACACTAACTGCATGGGTCAATGATTGGCTGAGTGGCAGACTTCAGAGGGTGGTGGTTAATGGTACCCTCTCTAAAACATCGGAGGTGACCAGTGGAGTGCCGCAGGGCTCGGTCCTGGGTCCACTCCTTTTCAACATATTCATAGGGGATCTGACTCAAGGGCTTCAAGGTAAAATAACACTATTCGCCGATGACGCCAAACTATGTAATATAGTAAGTGAATGCAGTTTACAGAATTATATGGCGCAGGACCTGCTTACATTGGAAAGTTGGTCCTCAACCTGGCAGCTAGGCTTCAATGCTAAGAAATGTAAGGTCATGCACCTCGGAAGTGGAAATCCATGCAGGACGTACTTCTTGAACGGAGAAACTTTAACTAGGACTTCAGCAGAACGAGATTTAGGAGTAATCATCAGTGCAGACATGAAAACTGCCAATCAAGTGGAGAAGGCTTCATCTAAGGCAAGGCAGATATTGGGTTGTATCAATAGAAGTTTCGTCAGCCGAAAGCCTGAAGTCATAATGCCGTTGTACAGGGCCATGGTGAGACCTCATCTGGAGTACTGTGTGCAATTCTGGAGGCCACATTACAGTAAAGATGTGCGCAGAATTGAATCGGTTCAACGGACGGCCACCAGGATGATCTCGGGGCTCAAGGGTCTCTCGTACGATGAGAGACTGAACAAACTGCAGTTCTACACTCTTGAGGAATGTAGGAAGAGGTAAGTACCTCACGGGACGTGTCGAAGTGGAAGATGATATTTTCTTTCTCAAGGGACCCTCGGCCACAAGAGGGCACCCGCTCAAACTCAGGGGCGGAAAATTTAATGGCGACACCAGAAAGTATTTCTTCACAGAGAGAGTGGTTGATCATTGGAACAAGCTTCCAGTGCAGGTGATCGAGGCAGACAGCGTGCCAGACTTTAAGAATAAATGGGATACCCATGTGGGATCCCTACGAGGGTCAAGATAAGGAAATTGGGTCATTAGGGCATAGACAGGGGGTGGGTAAGCAGAGTGGGCAGACTTGATGGGCTGTAGCCCTTTTCTGCCGTCATCTTCTATGTTTCTATGGAATCTATCCCCTTTTAACTTCAGAGAGTGCCCTCTCATTCTCCCTACCTTGGAGAGTGTGAACAACTTGTCTTTATCTACTAAGTCTTTTCTCTTCATTATCTTGAATGTTTTGATCATGTCCCCTCTCAGTCTCCTCTTTTCAAGGGAGAAGAGGCACAGCTTCTCTAATCTCTCACTGTACGGCAACGCCTCCATTCCCTTAACCATTTTAGTCGCTCTTCTCTGGACCCTTTCGGATAGTATCGTGTCCTTCTTCATGTACGGCGACCAGTGCTGGACGTAGTACTCCAGGTGAGGGCGCACCATGGCCCGGTACAGCGGCATGATAACCTTCTCCGATCTGTTCGTGATCCCCTTCTTGATCATTCCTAGCATTCTGTTTGCCCTTTTCGCCGCCGAAGCACATAGTGCAGATGCTGATAAGGAAAGAAATATTATATATGCCATGCCATATATCTGCAAAACATATATGACCCATATATGTTGCAAAACATTCAAGTCGGTTATACTGTCCCTGACTGTGATCAATTCTTATTGAAGTCTTCTTACTTTTCAAAAAAAGTGAAAATATTTTTCTGAAGTTATTTATTAAAGAAGGCAAAAAGAATTATTTATCAATTGAATACCTGAAATTTAATGAGACCGATGATGATCTGATACATAAATCCCCATTGGCAGTGAACAGTTTTGAGCCGAGGTGGGTGGTATGGCTGACATCTCAGAAGATTTGATTTACAGTTTGTTTGAGTTAGTAATACTGGAGCCAGAAATAACAAAGACATTTGAACTTAAATCATGAATTTGTAATGTGTGTAATTATAGGGCAGACCGTATGGACCATTTACTCATTAAAGATATGTACCTATGCTTGTTGCAGGTTTCCGGGTCTCACAGCGTCTTGGTTTCTACCCAACAGGATGAAGCACGAGACAGCAACCTGCAACAAGCATAATGCCAGCTGCGGAAACCCTGAGAACATATGCATATATGTTTCACAGCACATTTACATAGAATAGGGGAAAGCAATACATAGGAAGCTGTGGTCAAATTTCTTCCTACTAGTTGAGCATTGTCAGAGGATGTGGTATGAGCGGATAGTGTAGCTGGTTTTAAGAAAGGTTTGGACAAGTTCCTGGAGGAAAAGTCCATAGTCTGTTATTGAGAAAGACACGGGGGAAGCCACTGCTTGCCCTGGATCGGTAGCATGGAATGTTGCTACACCTTGGGTTTTGGCCAGATACTGGTGACCTGGATTGGCCACTGTGGGAACTGGCTACTGGACCATTGATCTGACCCAGTGAGGCTATTCTTATGTTTTTACATTCTCTTTGCTTTTTTTTTTTTTTCTAATATTGTCTCCCATGAAAGCAGTGATTGGAATCAGTACACTGGCACCAGAACTCTGAGTGATAGAACGGGTTCAAAGAGTAACAGACCCTCAACTGAGACTCTTCAATGCAGTTATTTGTTTGGGGGGAGTCGGCCCCGGTTGCCCCCCCTATTACCACACGCGCCACTTCCCTTCCCCCATACCTTTTTAACATTTGCGGCACAAGCAGCAACCCCAACCTGCTGCTCATGTCAGTTCTTCTGACATCACTTCCTGGACCCACACCTAGGAAGTGACGTCAGAGGAAGAGCCGACACTGGCACGAGTAGTAGGTTGGGGGTTGCTGCTTGTGCTGTGAACATCAAAAAAGTACAGGAAAAGGGAAGAAGGGGGTAGGGAAGGAGCAGATGTAAGGGGGGGCGGAAAAGAGGGTGGGGGAGGGGTGCTACTGCCCCGGGCGCCTTTTGCCTTCGCTACGCCACTGGGGGTGGGGAGGGTGAAGTATGGGTACCAGCAGGTTTTTCTCTTTCAAAAAGTGGCAACCCTAGCACACAGTCTGGACTTGTCAACCCACTGATGCAAAAAAACAGAACAAGCTCAGCCTACACGAGGTGGCCTGAAGTTACTTTATAATTCCAAGTAAATGGAGCACCAGAGTGCAGCAAATCAAGTCGACCTATATGAGAAAAGATGCTTGCATGTGTGTGTGTGGGGGGGGGGAAGGGGTTAAATCTTAGGGAAAAAAGGGTTATCGAATGACCACATTAAGGGGTTCTGCGGTAATATACCTGTTAGCGGGCACATTAGGGGATTTTTCTGGGAGAAGGAGCGATGTGGGCATGGCATGGTCGTCTTCGTTAATGTACACTAATGGGAAACAGCTAAGTTAATGCTGGATCATTTAGGGCCTCCTACATAGCAGTTGCTAACTGCTCCTGTGTTCAAATCTTGTACTTATCGCATTCTAATGGTTTTATTAGCGCATGACCTGCATAAAACATTCCACCCCCCCAAAAAAAAAATTGTGTAAATGCATGAGTCAAGTCTCTTTCATTTGAAAGGAAGATCTGAAATGAGAGGGCATAGGATGAAGTTAAGAGGTAATAGGCTCAGGAGGGTTTCAAGAAAAGGTTGGATAAGTTCCTACTGGAACAGAACATTTGCAGGTAAGGCTAGACTCAAATAGGGCACTGGTCTTTGATCTAAGGGCCGCCGTGTGAGCGGACTGCTGGGCACGATGGACCATTGGTCTGACCCAGCAGCGGCAAATCTTATGTTTTTAAGTCTTAGGAAAAACAGAACCCCACCCCCCATGAAAACAGGGAAACAAGATATGGGTGAGTGTCATGACGCTCTTTCTTCCTCAGAGCCATCCACTGGCAGAGAAGGCCCTTTGTACTTCCTTCATCTCACTGTCTGTTAATGGGAGCAAAGGAGGGCGGCAGGGACCTCCATAGTAACCAAACCATTCCATGGCTTTTTTCAATGCTGGAATCCCAAACTTCCGAGTTACCTGGCAATACACAAAAGAAAAATGGAGTTACCACAAGAAGAGTACACAAGCTCTCTTACCCCTTAATATCATCACTCAAGTACTGAGGGTATAATATTAACCCTTTAATTGGCAGATGGTGAAACAGCTGCTTTACATAACTTGAAGCTGAATGAGAGCAACAATGCCAAGGTATTTGGAGATGAAGATCACCCATAAGAGCCATAGAAGACACATGTTGCTTCTGAGCAACAATGCCAAATAAAGGGTTAAACACCTATCCCAAAATTCGGATAGCAAGTACACTAATCTTCCACAACTGGAGTACTGCAAACAAAACTGTCACAAATGAAATGATTTTGATGAATTTTGCCTTGATTATATACTAATTTAGCACAGTAGACCAATCACACATAGCAAAGATCTTGCAAGTCCTGCAACCTGGAAGGACAAGCAGTGCAAGACAGCTGCTCATTTTTATTTTTGTAGTTAAGGCCAAATACATGACTACAATTTGATCAATTCAACATTTCAACTGAACAGTCAAATTCCCCATTCACTCGCTTAAACGACAATGGCATTTACTATCTCACCTCTGCATTAGAGAGCTGCACGGGTCATGGGGATCCCGTGGGGATGCCCCATAGGGTCGCGGGGATCCCATGGGGACGTCCCCTAGGGACGCGGGGTTCCTGCAGGGTTGGATGTACTCGCGAGGCTCGTCTTCTCCCTACCTGCCCTGCCGCAGCACACAGCCGATCGAAGTCTTCCACGATGTCAGCGCTGACGTCGGAGGGAAGGCTTAAGCAAAGCCCTTCTTTCCTCCGATGTCAGCACTGACATCGGGAAGACTTCCGGTCGGCTGTGTGCTGCGGCAGGGCAGGTAGGGAAAGGCAGTGGCGTACCAAGGGGGGGGCGGGGAGGGCAGTCCGCCCCGGGTGCAGCCTTAGGGGGGGGTGCATAGCCGGCCAGGTCCCCTTACCTTTGTGGCGCTTCCCCCGACCGATCGACAACAGGCCCGGACCGACAAACCTCCCTGCCCTGTAGCCACGAATCTAAATTACCTTCTTACAGCAGCTTCAATACTCCAGTTGCTGTAAGAATATAATTTAGATTCGCGGCTACAGGGCAGGGAGGTTTGTCGGACCGGGCCTGTTCTGTTGTCGGTCGGGCGGGGAAGCGCCATGAAGGTAAGGGGCAGGGAGAGAAAAAAGGGAGGAAAGGTGGAGTGGAGAGGAAAAGACGCTTAAGGGAAATGGGTAAAACTGAGGGTGGAGAAGGACGCTGAAAGCACTGAGGAAGACAAAGGGGTGGAGAAGGACGCTGAAAGGACATGGGGAAGACAAAGGGGTGGAAAAGGACGCTGAAAGCACATGGGGAAGACAAAGGGGTGGAGAAGGACGCTGAAAAGACTTGGGGAAGACAGAGGGGGAGAAGGACACTGAAAGGACATGGGGAAGAAAGAGGGGGAGAAGGACACTGAAAGGACATTTGGAAGACGGGGGGAGAAGGACGCTGAAAGGACATGGGGAAGACGGGGGGAGAAGGATGCTGAAAGGACATGGGGAAGACGGGGGGAGAAGGACGCTGAAAGGACATGGGGAAGACGGGGGGAGAAGGACGCTGAAAGGACATGGGGAAGACGGGGGGAGAAGGACGCTGAAAGGACATGGGGAAGACGGGGGGAGAAGAACGCTGAAAGGACATGGGGAAGACAGGGGGGAGGGAGAAGGATGCTGAAAGGACATGGGGAAGACGGGGGGAGGAGAAGGACGCTGAAAGGACATGGGGAAGACAGAGGGGGAGAAGGATGCTGAAAGGACATGGGGAGAAGGACGCTGAAAGAACATGGGGAAGACAGAGGGGGAGAAGGACGCTGAAAGAACATGGGGAAGACAGAGGGGGAGAAGGACGCTGAAAGGACATGGGGAAGACAGAGGGGGAGAAGGATGCTGAAAAGACATGGGGAAGACAGAGGGGGAGAAGGATGCTGAAAGGACATGGGGAAGACAGAGGGGGAGAAGGATGCTGAAAGGACATGGGGAAGACAGAGGGGGAGAAGGACGCTGAAAGGACATGGGGAAGACGGGGGTGAGAAGGATACTGAAAGGACATGGGGAAGGCGGGGAGGGGAGTAGGACGCTGAAAGGACATGGGGAAAACAGGGGGAGAAGGACGCTGAAAGGACATGGGGAAGACAGAGGGGGGAGAAGGACGCTGAAAGGACATGGGGAAGACAGGGGGGAGAAGGATGTTGAAAGGACATGGGGAAGATAGAGGGGGGAGAAGATGCTGGCAGGGAAGAAGACAGAGATGCCAGACTATGGGGAGAGCAGAGGGAAGAAGATGGGTTCCAGACCAATTTGGAAGGGGGGAGAAAGGGAGAGGCACAGTAACAGAGCAAATGGAAGACGCAGAGAGAAGAGAGATAGTGGATGGAAGGAATTGAATGAGAACACGAGGAAAGCAGAAACCAGGCAACAAAGGTAGGAAAAAAATTATATTTCTTTTTTTTTTCACTTCAGGATAAAGTAGTATATTAGTTGTGTTGATAAAAATTTATAAACATTTGAGGTTCTGGTAGAAACCCGTTTACAAAATATGTATTCTTCCCAATTAATATTTCCAAATTAATAAAGTCTTTTTGCTTATTTGTAAATGGGTTTCTACCAGAGCCTTTAATTCAGTAGCATAATTAAATGAAATAACTATTTCTGAAATTTATAGGGACGGAAGGGATTCCTCGCGGGGACGGGTGGGGACGGAGGGGATTCCTCACGGGGACAGGTGGGGATGGAGGGGATTCCTCTCGGGGACGGGTGAAATTCCTCACGGGGACGGGTGGGACTTTGGCGTGGATGGGTGGGATTTCTGTCCCCGCGCAACTCTCTACTCTACATCTTGGAGTAAGTTGCATTTGAGCCATCTTATCAGTACACCCTTATTTCTTCTCTTAATTCAGAAACAGTCTTCTTCCTCAATTGGTGCTATAAAGCACTATAGAAGCATCAATGCACAAGCTTATCAGGGATTTTCAGATATCCACCCGAGTGACATATCCCATGGTAGTAAGAATCCTCAATACTCCTAGGCCTGGCATTTTCAATTTTTTATAAATACTTTTTTTCTAATGAATACTTTTTTTCATAAATACTTTTTTATAAATATAACTTATGAAGTTTTTTGTTATTATGAATGAAATAAACTTAGAATTTTGGCATCGCAACACTGCATTTTGACTCAGGTTAAGTAGCATAGAAACATAGAAATAGACGGCAGATAAGGGCCACGGCCCATCTAGTCTGCCCACCCTAATGTCCCTCCCCTACATTGCCCTGTGAATAGAAGTAGAAAGAAGAGAACCATTTGGGAAAGCAAGTCCAGTCATCTCATATATGCATTTCTTCAAATGGAAGTAGGGAGATACCATGTTTCCCCGAAAATAAGATCTACCCCCCAAAAAAGCCCAAGCATGATTTTCGGGGTAGGTCTTAATATAAGCCCTACCCCAAAAATAAGCCCTAGTCCCCGGAAGCCTAACCCGAATGTCCCTGGATTCACTGGCAGCAGCACTTCCCCCTGCTGCGCAGCTGAACCCCCACTGACCCATCCTTTCATCTCTTCCCTCCTATCTGAACCCCGCCGACTTTCCGACCGCAAGACCTACAAAGAGCAGCATCAACAGCACTCTAAATAGTCTACTTCGCAGCCTTCTCCCGCCGGGGCATTCCCTCTGCCGCATCACTGATGATGTCATTAGTAATGCGGCACATAAAAGGCCCCAGTGGGAGAAGGCTGCGAAGCAGCCTGTTTAGAGTGCTGCCGATGCTGTTCTTTGGAGGGAGGTATGTAGGTCTCGCGGTCTGTGGGGTCCAGATGGGAGGGTCAGCGGGGGTTCGGCTGCGTGGCAGGGGGGCTGCTCAAGAGTTCTGATGCACGGGGGAAGGAAGGAATAGAAATATGCTGCACAGGGAAGGCATAAGGGGAGGGTGAGAGGGGAGGAAAGATGCTTCACATTCGGGGGAGAGAAAGTAAAGAGAAAGAATTGAGGTGAAGGAAAGGAAGGGAGAGAAGATCATGTAGATGAAAAAAACTAAGACCTACCCCAAAAATAAGCCCTAGTGCATTTTTTGGGCCCAAAATTAATATGACACTGTCTTATTTTGGGGGAAACACAGTATGAGTATACTTTGATCCTTTAATACATAAAATAAAGCCTGTCTCCAGCTTACCGCTGTGTTTGGCTCTATTAGTCGGTACTGTAATTCTCTAGCTTCATCCCACTGACCAGCCCACCAGAGTTTTTCCAGCTCACACACTTGTGCTCCAAGGATGTTAGCAAGTGCACATATCCCACCAACAGCACCTAAAATGAAAAGGAACAGGTTAAAACAAATGTAAAGATATTGGGGGGGGGGGGAGAGGGAGAAAGTTGTATGTTGTTCCTGGCTCACTCTGTATCCAGTTTCTAAAACTCAATAAGAATGATTTTTTCATAAAAGAAATGTAATTCACGATGGTGCTCCCTAAATTGTTTTACCTGTTTCTGACACCATCTATAACTCTTCTACTTTTTCCATTTAGCCTGTGTGCAAAAGATAATTTTTTTCCTACATCTGTTTTGGTAATCCAGGTGGGTTTATTGGTCAGAAAGCAGTACTGAGTACTGCAGAAATTCTTACAACAAGAAAAATCTAAGGTTCGGGAATTAGTTTTGATTGTGGCTTGACATTTGGGAATCAAATAAATGGATTGGATTTTTCATTTGCGCCAGTTACGGGCAATACATTCCTTTTTATCTTTAGAGAGTTTTCAAATGGTGGTAAGAACTATCGTACTACCACAGTTGGATTACTGTAATTCTTTTCACTGAATTTAAAAAATAGGCTGCAATTGCTTCAAAATATAGCTGTGCGTTGAATTTTTAGAGCAAAAAATAATGACTGGGTTACTCCTCTTCTGAATCAATTACATTGGTTGAAGATTGAGAAGAGAGTAAATTTTAAATTGGTTATACTTTTGTGTGGACGAAAATAAGAGAATTGACCCAATGATCTCCACAGACATATCCAAGAAGAAACAAAAAACAATGTGGAGAAATGATGTTACTGAGATGGACTTTCTTAATATAAAAAAATTATTTAAACTTGGCAAACCACAAATAACCTCTAGGGTCCAAAGCTTTTCGGCGGACTGTGTCCCAGAGGTTTTTATGTGGTTTGCCAAGTTTTAATATTATTTTAATATTAATAAAGTCCATCTCAGGCACATCATTTCTCCACATTGTTTTTTGTTCATACTTTTGTGTGACATTCTTTGGCGCAAAGGTTGTGATGTAGCCAGGCAGATGCAATTATGTATAAAGCAGTTCCTACAACTAAAGTCTAGAACTTTGGCGATAGAAGTTTAATTTTTCCTTAAGTTTCCTTGCAAATGCCTGGTTAACTTAGGAAAGAATAAATATACTTTTGTGGATCCTACCCAATTGGAATTGTTTCGTTGAGACAAAAATGTACCTCAAACAATTTCTGAAAAAGAATTACTAGAAGTTGAGGATCAAGGTGAATGAAAAGTTTATTAATTTATTTTTTTGCCTGCTCGTAAGATTTGAAGAAGAGCTAATTTTGATTTCCTAAACCGATATTTATTATTTATCAAAGCAGCCTCAATAATGTGAGCTTGATTTAATGCAATATTGTTTAGAACTTATTTCCTGTACTTAATTTTCTGTAATTTAATTATCTTTATGTAATAAATAACTATAAATAAAAAATAATAATAATAATTTTGTTTGGACACAATATTTTTTAAATGGTCATTATCTGCCTAGAATCTGTTCTAATCTAGTCTTCAGTTTATATACCGGGTCATCTCTCGACGGAGCTCGACTCAAGACCAGAATACGCATTAGTAAAAGAGAAGAGATTAGTTAATCCGTCATAAAAATGGATCTTACAAAGCTGTCAGTTAGTTGATTTCATAGATAAACCGTTTAAATATTTTGAAAACAGCAAAGTTTTTAAGACTTTAAGAGAATGGTGCGGAATATAAATAAATAAGAATAGAATGGCCCTCCAAGGTTATCCAAAATAGTCCTGTACACCAAACAGCTTCAGAGTGAAATGGGAGTGCCTCTGCTATTGAACTATTAAAAGACAGCACGACCAAAATCAGTTCTCTACTGGTATGAGCTTAGTCCCTAAGCCTGGGTGAAAATTGAACGCAGTACCATAGGAACCTATCACTGGTATAATGTGTTAGGAAAACTCAGATTTCCCCATTTTTTAACTTATACAAATTTGGCAAAGGGTGAGGGGTGACCTGTTGGGGGTCCAAATGTCTTTCTCTCACTTCTCCATTACATTCTCTAGCCTTATAGACAATTGTGAGCAATGTGGTATATATTAAGAATAGGTCAATTGTTTACAGGGTCAGTTTTATACTCCTTTCATCAAGAGATATATATATATATATATATATATATATATATATATAAAAAACTCTGAGACAGGGAGTCTATCTTCAAATACACTACCTGAATCATTCTCAACTTACTAGGTGCTGGATGCGTGGTAAACTATCCCCTTTTGAAGAGATTCTCTTGAGCAGGGGACTTCTCAATGTAAACTGAATTCCAAGTTGAATAACCTGCTTCTTTGTAAAAGTACAGTAGAGTCTCGGTTAACCAACAAAAAAGTACAGTAGAGTCTCACACAACTGGCAAAAAAAATCACCGGTGGAAAAAAAAAAAGTCGCCCAAAGTACCAGCGGCAGCTTCCTGAACCACAAAGCCCTCCTCCCTCCCTCAAGTCCCGAAGTGACAGAAGCAGGCAGCGTTCCTGAGCTGCAAACTCCCTCACTCCCTCTCTCCTCTCACTTCCTTACCCGATTGCAGCTGGTCAGCAGGAGGCAGCCCCAAAACAGGCTGCTTGCGGCTAGCCCCGGCAAGGCATTTCTTCTGATGCTTTGGAAGTGATGCTTCAGAATGGTTCCTTGGGTAAGGAAGGGAGAGAAGGAGGGAGTTCGCAGATCAGAACCGCTGCCTGCTTCTGCCACTTCGGGACATGGGGGAGGGAGGGAGGAGGGCTTCGCAACTCAGGACCACTGCTGCGCTGATGCTTTGGGGTGGGGGGGGGGAATTGAGAATGTGTTAGACAAGGTTTCAACACACATAAGAACATAAGAATTGCCACTGCTGGGTCAGACCAGTGGTCCATCATGCCCCGCAGTCCGCTCACGCAGCGGCCCCCAGGTTAAAGACCAGTGCTCTAAATGAGTCCAGCCTCACCTGTGTACATTCCAGTTTAGCAGGAACTTGTCCAACTTTGTCTTGAATCCCTGGAAGGTGTTTTCCCCTATAACAGACTCCGGAAGAGCGTTCCAGTTTTCCACCACTCTCTGGGTGAAGAAGAACTTCCTTACGTTTGTACAGAATCTAACCCCTTTCAACTTTAGAGAGTGCCCTCTCGTTCTCCCTACCTTGGGGAGGGTGAACAATCTGTCTTTATCTGATAAGTCTATTCCCTTCAGTATTTTGAATGTTTCGATTATGTCCACTCTCAGTCTCTTCTTTTCAAGGGAGAAGAGGCCCAGTTTCTCCAATCTCTCACTGAACGGAAACTCCTCCAGCCCCTTAACCATTTTAGTCACTCTTCTCTGGACCCTTTCGAGTACCGTGTCCTTCTTCATGTATGGCAACCAGTGCTGGGCGCAGTACTCCAGGTGAGGGCGCACCATGGCCCGGTACAGCAGCATGATAACCTTCTCCGATCTGTTCGTGATCCCCTTCTTTATCATTTCTAGCATTCTGTTCACCCTTTTCGCTGCCACCGCGACTTGTCGATCAGAACTCCCAAATCTCTTTCCTGGGAGGTCTCTCCAAGTACCGCCCCGGACATCCTGTATTCGTGCATGAGATTTTTGTTACCGACATGCATCACTTTACACTTATCCACATTGAACCTCATTTGCCATATCGATGCCCATTTCTCGAACTTGATTATGTCACGTTGCAGATCTTCACAATCCCTCTGTGTCTTCACTACTCCGAATAACTTCGTATCATCTGTAAATTTAATCACCTTACTCATCGTACCAATGTCCAGATCATTTATAAAGATGAGCACGGATCCAAGCACCGAGCCCTGCGGCACCCCACTGGTGATGCTCTTCCAGTCCGAGTTATCTGGCATCCACCAATCCCCGTGGGTGCTGGATAACTGAGATTCTACTGTACATTTAAATTAAAATTTGTCACTAAGGTGCCTAAGCCAATCAGAGCCTTAGGCCCCTCCCTGGCACATTCCAAGATGCATCGAGAAGGGAAGACCCACCATTATGAAAAGGCGGGCCTGCTGGTTGGAGAGAGTAAGCATCTCTCTGGACAGCCTTTGTTAGAAAGGTACGGGGGTGTTGGGGGGGATCACCAATTGTGGGAGGGAGTGGGGATCCCTACAGCCAGGGTGTTGAGGGATTGTTGGGGGTGTCAGGGATCACTGGCAGCAAGAGGGACTGGGCATCCCTTCTACCGGGGGTGTCGTGGGAGGGGGGGGCAGTGTCAGGAGAGGTGGGGAATCACCAGTGGCGGGAGGGAGTTGGCATCCCTCCTGCCGGGGTGTTGGGGGGGGGGGGGTTATCAGGGGAACAGGGACCCTGGCAGCAGGAGAGAGTGGGCATTCCTCCTGCCTTCTCATATCACCATTTTGAGCTAATCAGAATCTTAGGCCCATCCCACTGCATCCCAAGATGCATTGGTAGGAGGAAAGCCTGTTATTCGCAGAATGCGGCCCTGTAGGCAGAAGAGAATGGATTTCCCTCCTGCCGATCTGTCATCGGCAGGGATGGTGGGTCCAGGGATGTGTGTGTGTGTGTGTGGGGGGTCAAACAATGTTGGGGGATGTCAGGGGCGGTCCAGCAATGTTGGGGGATGTCAGGGAGGGTCCGGAGATATCAAGGTGGGGGAGGAGGATAGATGTTGGGGAATGTCGGGGGAGAGGTGTAGGGCTCAGTGGCTCAGCTGATCCTGGCAGGGGGAATCTCCATCAGCTGAGCTGGCAGGAATTCCCGAAACTGGCTCAGCTGATGGCGATTCCTCTGCCATGATCAGACAAGGTAGTTGGGTACGCCTACGAAACTTGCTTTTGTGCGTTTTTCATGTGGATGTTTTTATTTTTGAAAATGGCCAAAAAAGATAGACATTCTAAGGACCAAAACTTATATATAGGTCATTTTCAAAAATAAAAGATAAATGTCTGGCAGTTTGAAAATGGGTATTTTTTTTTCCTGGGTTTGTGGACGTCTTGCCCAAAACATCCAACCTCAGACAGACATCCTATTGAAAATGCTCCTCATGGTATATAAATTCACCAATTGAAATGAAAAAGCAAAACCTATGAATGTCAGACAATGCGCCCTAACAGGGTGACGTCAATTCTAGATGGAGATGTACTGCCAATATTCAACAAGGTATAATGCCCCCTTTTTTTTTTTTTTTAGTTCTGTTTGGCTGTTTCTATCCCACTTCTTTCCCTTGATAGGAGTTCAAAGCAGTTTTCAAAAATAAAACAATCATTACAATATTTAACTAATACAATCATTAACTGAACATAGATTTATAAACCCTTTTTCCCCCTCAAGGATCAGAAAAAAGGAAACCCTCTGTGAGAAAAGTTCTAGTCAACTTACCCACACTGTACCCTGCAAGCAAGAATCCTGCTGATCCAGACAACACCTGGAAATCCTGCTTCTGGGTTTTGTGAACAATCAGGGCAATGCGAGTTATCTAAAAAATCAAAACAATAAAGAATAAACCACGCCTACTATTATGACGACTAGTAGACTCTTTTGCCATGTCCAATCCTCTGACAAGAATAAAGCTCTTGGAATGTTCACTAATGCTCTCAGAGCTAACAGTTAAAGCACACTCTACACTTGCTGCACCTTGTTTTCACATGGGGGGGGGGCCCAACTGGAAAGCATATCAAGTTTCCAAGTTTATTAAGGGCTAGATGCACTAAAGATAGCGACTTGATTGCTGTTAGCCGATTCTCCAACAGCGATCGATGCACTATCACGTTTCCGTGCAAATCATTTGCATGCAAATGCACCAATTCAACCGCTCAGTGAGCGATTGACACATGCACAGAGCCCTAACAGTAGTGACAGGGGAAGCAGGTTCCTGTCACTGCTGTTAGGGCTTTTGTATTTTTTTTAATTGAACAGATGTTGTGTGTGAGTTTAACATGCACAACCTGTCCCATTAAAAAAAAAAAAAAAGAAGTCCCCCACGTCAAGTCCTCCCACCCACCGTCAAGCCCCCCACCCCCGACCTGAGGCAAAATGGCAGGAGGGATGCTCGCTCCCTCCTGCCATTGAAGGAACTCCCTTCCCCCCACCCCAAAAAAAGGCAGGAGGGATGCCCACTCCCTCCTGCCACAAAGGCACCCATTCCCTTCCCATCCCCCAATCCCTTGGGAGGGGCCTTATGCACCTGAGCCAATCAGGTAGACCCCTCCCAGTACATCACATGATACACTGAGGAGGGGCTTAAGACCCAGTGTCATCGTCAAATGAGCAGGTGTTTTCAGTACCTCCTGCTCCCAACTTTTAAGGTACAGGTCAGGGGGCCTGGAGAGGGAGTGGGTGCCTTCATGGAAGAAGGGAGTGGGCATCCCTCCTGCCTTTTTTTCCCAAGAAGGTGGGGGAAGGAGAGGGCCTTCATAGCAGGAAGGAGTAGGCATCCTCTCCTGCCTTTTTTTTGAGGGGGGGGAGGGAGTGGCTTCGTGGCTGGAGGGAATGGACATCTCTCCTGCCTTTTTTTTTGGGATGCACGAGGAGGGAGTTCCTTCATGGAAGGGAGTGGGCATCCCTTCTACCTTTTTTGGGGGGGGACGCACGGAAGGGAGTTCCTTCATGGCAGAAGGGAATAATCTTCGTATTTTAGGAGTCCCTGAGGGTCAGGAAGGTACAGACATCATCAAGTTTATTGAGAACCTTATATCCAAAGTGCTAGATCTTACTTTCGATAGAACCTTTGAGGTGTATTGACACATGTATTCTTAGGGCCCTGTGTATGTGTCAATTGTACACCTGCTTCAAGATCGGTGACTGCATGATATCTGCGCCCGATTATTGTTAAGATACTAAGATACCCACAAGTCATCCCAATTATACAGAGAGCCAGAGTCAACGCGCCTGTCAAGCTAGAAGGTAACAATACTTTTCTTGCCTGATCTCTGCAAACCTACTGCAGAAGCCCAAAAAAAACCGCCGACTTACCGGCCACAATTGAAAGACCTTGGGGCACGCTTCGGTATTTTTTACCCTGCTAGGCTTCGGATCACTTACAGAAATGTCACCAAGGATTTCACTAACCCAGAGAAAGTGGAGGAATACACAATCACACTCCAATTGACCGCGCTTGAATCATTCAGCGGTACTCCATTTTTGCCTTGAGAGTTTTAAGTAAAGACTTAAGTTTTCAAATCAGATTTGAATTTGGCAAAAGAGGTCTGTGTGTGCAGAGAAAAGGCAATGCATGTGACACAGAATAGAAAGTAACAACTGGTATCATACTTAATTTGTCTGAAATAGGGAACTACCAAGTGTTGTTGTGAATCTAAGGGCATGAAGTGAAGAATATGGTATCAATAAATGAAAGAGAGGTAAGAGACAAGGGCGAAGGGGGGCAGGGGAGCTAGTGCAGCTGAGGAAGGCTGGGTGACAACAATGAAAGCAAACCTTGATAACACCTCAAGTATTATCTCTCACGCTACAGTTACTAAACAATGTCTAACTGTACAGTATTAGGGATAAAGATGTTCATATGAGACACGCAAAGTCCACAGTATATAATAATAAATCTGTGTGCTCAATATACTAATGCAACAGCCTAAATACAACCCCTGTCATTATAAAGAGAAGTTTGTTATTCTGAGCAGATATTTGGCTTTTAGCCCTCATTAACATACCAAATAGGATGGTATCGTACGTCAATGCCACTGGATTTTCCAATATTTTGTTCACTTGATCCCAGATGGATCTCAAAAATTTAAGCATCAGGGGACAATAGTACAATAGATCAGTGGTTCCCAACCCTGTCCTGGAGGACCACCAGGCCAATCGGGTTTTCAGGCTAGCCCTAATGAATATGCATGGAGCAGATTTGCATGCCTCTCACTTCCATTATATGCAAATCTCTCTCATGCATATTCATTAGGGCTAGCCTGAAAACCCGATTGGCCTGGTGGTCCTCCAGGACAGGGTTGGGAACCACTGCAATAGATGATCCAATGTCCCAACTTCGAGATGACAGTGCCAGCATATATAATGGATGTCTTAGCATTTTAGCATGTGCGCTAAATCGGTTAGCGCACCTTAATAAAAGGACCCCCTATGTTTGCCATTACTTCGCGTAAATATGCTTTATGTATGTATATAAACTTGTAACCCGTTCTGAGCTCTTCTGGGAGGACGGGATATAAAACCAAATAAATAAAAAAAATTAATAGTGCTGGGTTAAGTACGACAAACTCTAAGCTCATACTATTCAAAGTAGAAGAATCACAAATGGACAGAGTGGATGAAGCAATTTGGTGTTTTTCTGCTCTCATTTACTAGTCACTACATAACTCCAAGATTAAACCTGACAACACAAATGGAAACGATTCTTCATTTAATTTTAGCTCAATGAAGAGAGAGTGCAGCCAGACTAAATAATCTAGGACTGAATACTGCTATAATTAAATCTGCCCTTAAGAGAGAACTTGATGAGAGAGGATTGGATTTGTGGCTCCCCCCTGCCCCCATGCAGGCGTCTGATGCTGGCCATCGATATTGGCTCATTAAAAGCCGCAGCCTAATCAGGTTGCACAGATAAGTGCCATTCCTTTTTTGTTAAAGTCTTTATTAGGGTAGCACTTGCATTCTTTGTCCAAAAAAACTATTAAAAATTGCTTTATGGCATTTAGATCAGTGATCTTGAAAGTTAGATGCCGATGCCTCATTTCTATATATAAAAAAAATTATGGGATCGATATTCAGATTGAGGGGTTTAGATTTGTTAGGAACTAGGGCTACCTTCTGGGAAAGTGGGAGCCTATTCCGAAAGGATGGACTTTACCTTAACCGGGATGGAACCAGGCTGCTGACGCTAGCGTTTAAAAAGGAGATAGAGCAGCTTTTAAACTAAGATTGGGGGGTGGGGAGGAAAGCCGACAAGTCGCCCAGGAGCAGATGGTTCAGGGTGAAGTATCTTTGAAGGATACTGTTGAGTCAGAACATTTAGCGAGTCCCAATAGAGAAGATTCAAAAATGGCAAAAGAAAGTCAAGAGTGCTTAAGAGGGAAGCGGAGTAAAGATGTCAAGTTATCCCTGTCATCTTCTCAGCAGCCTGTAGATAGAAGGAAAAAAATCACAATTTGAAGTGTCTATATACAAATGCTAGAAGTCTAAAAAATAAAGTAGGAGAGTTAGAGTATATAGCACTGAAAGATGAGGTAGATACTCTGTTTCCCTGAAAATAAGACCTACCCCGAAAATAAGCTCTAGTATGATTTTCGGGGTTGGTCCTAATATAGGCCCTACCCCAAAAATAAGCCCTAGTTAAGATCCTTCCCTTCCATCCTTTTGTACACCAGAACACCACTACTTTACATGCCTCTGAAGCCTCAAAACCGGTGGCAGCGCTCTGAATGGGCTGCTTCGTGGCCTGCCCCGCTGGGGCCTACCCTCTTCTGCATCACTAATGAGTGCTAGGGAGGTACAATTCCTAGACATCATTAATGACTGCTTCTTGGAGCAACTTGTCCAGGAACTGACACGAAGGGGAGCTATTTTAGATTTGATTCTTAATAGAATACAGGATATAGTACGGGCGGTAACTCTGTTGGGCCTGCTGCAGTGGGGTACCTAGGGTATGTGGCACCCGGGGCCCATCATTTTTTGACACACCCCCCATGTAAAAAATTTTTTTTTTTTTTTTTTTGCAATAACCATGAAATGGAATAAATGGTCAGAATAGAAACAGGCAGTGAAAATTTTCTTTTATTGAACCTCATATATGTAACCATTATTCCAAACATAACATAACATAAATTATGTCTAAATTGTCATGACATTAGAGGTACATATGGAGTAGTTGCAGGTGATGCTTGGGACAGTTCTGATTGTGTTAGTTCGGTTTTATGTGTTTTTTGAATAGAAGGGTTTTTATTTCTTTTTGAAGGTTTTGCAGTCTGTGGTTGATATCAATTGGTTGTAGAGTTGGGGGTCGAGTGTTGCAGCTCGAATGGCTATGAGGTTGTCGAACTGTTTTTTTCTTTTGACATTTTTGGTTGGAGGGTGTGTGAATGGTGCGTGAGTTCTCCTATGTCTGGTTGAGGTGGATTGAATTATTTAGCTGAAGAAATTAGTTACCCCCCCATTCCACACACATTAATTCTCTTCCATTTTTGTTCCCATTATAAAAAAACACTGATAAGTTCCCAGGAAAAAAATACATTAAAATAAGAAGTGAAAACAAAGGCCCCTACAGATGAGAACATAACATAAGAATAGCCTAACTGGGTCACACCAATGGTCCATCATGCCCAGTAGCCCATTCTCATGGTAGCCAATAGTGCTGCCCGATTCAGAGAAAAATATTTCATTCGATTCGATTCACCCTGTTGAATCGATTTTTCGATTCGATTCACTGTTAATGACACCGCTTTTTAAGTTTAAACAAAGTACAACAATAAATTTCACAACAACAATAAATTTCACAAAGTACTTAAAAAAAAAAATCACATTTTTCCATTAAAGCAGTTCTGGAGATATTTGCTTGAACAGTCTTTTTTCCCAGTCCATAAGCAAGCAATATGAAAAAGATTTCCTTAATTATATACTCAAACATTTTTGCTATTTACTTTCATTGTACCTAGACTATTATTCAGTAGAAAAAATTTAGTTTGTTCAATCAAGCAGAACATTCACTCATAGAAGTCCAATGTCCACACAGGATTTGATTGAACAAACCAAATTTTTTCTACTGAATAATAGTTTAGGTATACTGAATAGCAAAAATGTTAAAGCCACACAGAAAAGCAGTAAAAGTCAATAGGTTCTCCAAGTGGGAACAACCTGATGTCTCAGCACTTGAGGAAAAGACCACGTAATAATGTTTATAAGATAAATCATATAAATGATTATACTGAAGCAGGGTGTCCTCAGCGTGAGAGGTAAGCGAGAGGAGAGAATTCTCCAGCGCTTTACACAATAAGGCACAGGTTAATCACCCTCTGCCTGCAGCGCACACCATCATAGGACACCTCAGGTGTGCTCAAATTAATCAATGTGATAAATTAAACAGTAATAAACAATTGGTCAATCACAAGAGTGCAAGATCAAACAGGTTGTTCCCCCTCAGAGAACCTATTGACTTTACTGCTTTTCTGTGTGAGTAGATAATTAAGCAAATTTCTGATAGCCTACAGAACTGATTCTCACCTTCCATCCCCAGCCCCCAAGACTTACCAGACCCCCCCCTGCTGATGTATTTACTTACTGCCTGAACTGGATATTAAATCGTGGGGAAGAGAGGAGAAATGCGGGGAAAGAGCCAGCCAAAACTAGTATTTGTTGCTGCTGAGTGCACCAATCCAGGGCAAGCAGACGCTTCCCCCATGTCTTAATAACAGACAATGGACTTTTCCTCCAGGAATTTGTCCAAACCTTTCTTAAAACCAGCTACGCTATCTACTTTTAACATAACTTCTGGCCACTTCATTTTTAAGCTTAGATCTTTCCTTCCAAACAGAGACCTTGCTAGATGTCAAATACAGCACAAGGTAACTTCACAAGGACTTAACTGTGCAGGAAATGAATCTCCTCATACACCCACCATATAGTGCAAAAATGTGCAAAGGTCTGTTTTTTTTCTTTCGATCACTACATAGTTTCAAGTTTATTTCAAGTTTCAAGTTTATTTCACATTTGATGAATCGCCTATTTCGAAATTCTAGGCGATGTACATAATAATATCTTATAGAAACTTTAACCTAAATACAATAAAATCAATTATGACTCACATGAAAGATAGGGAAGGAGGGTAAAGTTACAATGGGGAAGAAGAAAAAAAACAAAAAACCAGGGAAGAACGAAAGGTAGGGTAAAAATTTTCAAAGCTTTTCTTGCATATTTGATTGAGTCAAATAAAATTCCTTAGCTAAGTTATAGATCGAAGGCGTCCTTAAATAAATGAGATTTTAAAAGCTTTTTAAATATTAGGATATCACTTTCTATTCTGATGTAATGGGGAAGGGAATTCCACCATTGTGGACCTGCAACAGTGAACATATCAGCTCGTCTCGTTCCAATGATTTTTAACGATGGCACAGTTAGTAAATTTTGATTAGAAGAGCGCAAAGGTCTTTGGGGTTTGTATGGAATAAGTGATTTTAAAATAAATTGTGGTTCGCTGAATGTGAGGGACTTAAAAATTAGGAACATCAGTTTGTAGAGGATCCTATGGTTAACTGGTAACCAGTGCGCGTCAATTAATAATGGGGAGACGTGATCAAATTTTTTTGCATTATAGATTAACTTTATGGCCGTGTTCTGAATGATTTGCAGTCTTCTTTTTTCTTTTTGGCTGATATTTAAAAATAGGGCATTACAGTAGTCGATTTTAGTTATGATGAATGAATGGATTAAAATCTTTAAAGAGGAAGGATAGAGAAATTTGGAAATAGATCTAATCTGTCGAAGTTTGAAGAAACATTGTTTAACAATGGTAGAGATATGTTCGTGATAGGATAAGTTATTATCGAAAAGTACTCCGAGAATTTTAACTGTAGGTTCCGTACTGATAGGTATATTATTAATGAGAAAAGGTTTTATAAGTGAAATATCTTTTTTTCCATTTAAATAGGATAGATTTTGTTTTGTTAATATTCAGAGCTAGTTTGTTTGAGTTCAACCAGTTATGTATTAGTTCTAATTTTTGGTTAATAGAAAGGATGTCAGTGTTGCTTTCGGGATCTAAAGGGTGAATCAATTGGATATCATCCACGTATGAAAAAGGGATGAAGCCTGTTGCCTGACAGATTTCTAGTAGAGGTGATAAAAAAATGTTGAAAAGTAGAGGAGACAGAATGGATCCTTGAGGGATTCCGAATGTTGAAGTGAAAATAGAAGAATCTTCATTATTAAATCTAACGGATGAAGTTCGGTTGTTGAAATAGGATTTAAACCAGTTTAAGACATTCCCGGTTATTCCTTTTTCTTCAAGTCGATGTAGAAGTAGTTCGTGGTCAATTGTATCAAAGGCGGCCGAGATATCTAAGGAAAATAAGATGACAGATCTGTGGTGGTCTAGATAGTATTGGATATTGGATGTTAAACCTATCAGGGAGTATTCTGTGTTATGAAACTTTCTAAATCCAGTTTGATGTGGATGTAACGCGTTTGTTTTTTCGAAGAAGTCCGAAAGCTGGTTGAATACTAGTTTTTCTGTAAGTTTGGCAAGAAATGATATATTAGCTATCGGACGGTAGTTAGTTAACTCATTGATGTTGATTTTATAATTTTTAACAATAGGAGTAATTGATGTATACTTCCATTGAGATGGAACTGTGGACGTAATTAAACTGTTTTGGATGATAGATAGTATAAAAGGACCGAAATGTGAGTAGAATTTTTTCAAAAAGAATGATGGAATTAATTCTAATCGAGAATTTTTTAGATTCATTTGGGAAAACAGAGATTCAATCTCTTGTAATACCGGAATTTTAAAGTTTGAACATTTTGCTGTTGGTATGTGGTTTGGCTGATCAGAAATAATAGTATTTGTGGACGTGTTTTGAGTAAAAGCCTTGCGTATATTGTTTATCTTGTAAGTGAAAGCGTCGGCTAGTTCTTGAGCTTTTAGAGAAGATTTGTGTAAAGAAGTTTTTATTTTATTTGTGGGGTCCATAGATTTTAAAATATTGTAAAGTACAGAAGAATTTTTCTGAAGGTCAATGCTAAGGTTGACAAAGTTTCCTTCCTTGGACCACAAGGAGATACTGACAAGCCACTGGAAGAGATCCCCAATCAACTACCCAGGCACAACACCCAAAGACCCACTCAGTGTGTGAACCAGTTGAGTGGAGTAGACTAACTGGGGGTGGAAATGGGCCCAGAGTTTGCTCAGCAGAATTTCCCAGACTACCTCTTCCTCTCAACACACTGACATGCTACCACCACCACCACCACTAGGAACACCTCACCGAGTATGCCAGCAATGCTTATAAACTTTATAAAACACATTATTATATTTTCTTATAAAGCATATATTTTAACTGAACTCAGCCTTGCCATTCACAAAAATAGAAAATTTCCCATTTCAAGCTGTCTCATGTACACTTTTCAAATCTAACATATTGTAATCACAAAACAGAAAATAAAATTATTTTTTCTACCTTTTGTTCTCTGGTCAATATTCAAATCTTGTTGGTCCCAGGCTCTTGTTGTCTTGCTTGCCAGGGTCTCCTTTCTCCGTGCTAACCATCCGTCTGCCATCTCTGTCCTCCCCTTCCGTTTCCCTGCCTCTCCCGGAGATCTGGCATCTTTCCTTTTTTTGTCTCGATCCACAGATTCACCTTTTCTCAACTCCCCACCACCCCAGGATCCACCATCTCTCCCTTTCTGTTCCCAACTATCCTCCTATCCAGTATCTCTATCCCCCCTCCACACCATCCCCTGTTTCCAAGTTCTCTCCCTTTCTGTTCCTTCCCTCCCTAAATCCCATTATGCACCATCTCTCTCCCACTCCTCTGTTTTTAGACCCATTATTTCTAACCCCCAAAGTCTGGCATATGCACGTATCTTTGAACCCCCCCTTCCCTCTCTCCCTCTGTGTACTTTTACACCAGGACCCCCCTCCCCCGAAGGTCTGACCCCCCTCAAAAGGGCTACACCCCACCCCTGAAGGCCTGCACCCCCCCAAAGGACTTTACCTCCCACCCAAAGGTCTGTCCCCCTCTGAAGGCCTAAACCCCACCCCTGAAGGCCTGCACCCTCCCCGAAGGATTGTACCCCCCACCCGAAGGTCTTTCCCCCCCTGAAGGCCTGCACCCATCCAGAAGGCCTGCACCCATCCAGAAGGCCTGCACCCACCCCGAAGGCCTGCACCCCCCCAAAGGCCTGCATCCCCCTGGAGGCCTGCACCCCCCTGAAGGCCTGCACCCCCCTGGAGGCCTGCACCCCCCCAAAGGTCTGTACCTCCTGAAGGCCTGCACCCCCCTGGAGGCCTGCACCCCCCCTGAAGATCTGTACCTCCTGAAGGCCTGCACCCCCCTGGAGGCCTGCACCCCCCCCGAAGGTCTGTACCTCCTGAAGGTCTGCACCCCCCCGAAGGTCTGTACCTCCTGAAGGCCTGCACCCCACTGAAGGCCTGCACCCCACTGAAGGCCTGCACCCCCCTGAAGGCCTGCACCCCCCCCTCCCGAAGATCTGTCCCCCCCTGAAAGCCTACACCCCCCCGAAGGTCTTTACCTCCCACCCAAAGGTCTGTCCCCCCCCTTAAGGCCTACACCTCCCTCTTAAGGCCTACACCCCACCCCTTAAGGCCTACACCCCCCATCTAGTACTGTCTAATGCAATTAGGTACGGGTCAGGAGGCCAGAGGGGAAGCAGGACATTGCAGCAATTCCCAACTGACCCTCCCCCCTCGCCCTCTAAAGCAGGAGCCGGCTAGCAAGAGGAAATTGCCGATCCTGCTTAGGGGGGGAGGGTCAGTTGATGATTCGGGAGGCCGATTTTGGGCTTTTTAAAAAATTGATTCGGGCAGAAATAAAATAACAATAAAACCACCACCAAGCAGCCCAGCGATACTCACCCTTAGTTCCTGCCTTAATTGCAGTGTCCCACGCGACTTGGGCTCCCTTTCTTGCTTCCACCCAGCCGGAAACCGGAAGTTGCTGACCAAGCTCCGACGGCGACGGGGGGTGTGGCCGTGGGTGAATGGAATTTGAGAGAGGGCTCAGGCAGGATCACTTCGGGGACTCGCGGAAGCCTTGGAGTCGGGCCATAGCAGGGAAGTTCCCAGGCCATGACTCCAAGGCTCGAGCACCCCTAATGAGCTGGTACCCGGGGCGGCCCGCCCCCCCCTAGGTACGCCACTGGCCCGCTGGGAAACAGTGATCATAACATAATCAAATTTGAGCTGATAACTGGAGTGACGTCGCTAAAGAAATCTACTGTAGCGGCATTTAATTTTTGCAAGGGCGACTACAATAAAATGAAAAAAATAGTTAAAAAGAAGCTAAAAGGGTCTGTGGCAAAGGTCAGAAGTGTAAACCAGGTGTGGATGTTTAAAAATACCATTGTGGAAGCCCAGACCAGATGCCCTCCTGGGCATCTTTGATTTGGGTTTTTTTTTAATGCATTTATTCTGTGCATGTGTCAATCACTATCATCAGCGATGGGAACATGCAACTTTAGCGAATCTTTGCTACTCTCCACCAACCTCATTTGCATGCGTGTTTTTTGGAGAATGACTCATCTTTTTGAAATCGCTACAATAACGGCTGCAACAGTGGCTCATCATTTTTTAACGCAAAGTTTTGAGAATCTAGCCCTAGGTGACCTGCCCAGGGTCACAAGGAGCAGTGTGGGTTTCAACCCATATCCTCAGGGTGCTGAGGCTGTAGCTTTAACCACTGCGCAACACTCTCCCTCTTCCTCACCATCTATTCTCCCTTCATCTCCCTTAGAGATCCTATGGATTTGTCCTGCCTTTTTAAGTTCCCATTTCACCATCCATGGCACTGCTTTTGCTTTCAGAATAATTAGGATTTTGCTTCCCTTGCAAACTGCACAAGAACCGATGGCATTACATTTTCATTCTGGCGACAAAACATATTATTGTAGAGATGCAACCTGCACAGTCAACAATAAAGCAGCTGCTTGCTCTAAACACGTCAGCACCTCAGTGTTCATAGCATGGACAGCATTTATTCCCTCATAAAGCTAACATTAGAAGGAGGTAAGCAATAAATAAAGGCTGTTTTATAGGATTCATTCAGCTGATCCTTGCCCCCTCTTCAGACTTTTGTACAAGAACATGATTCTTCTCCTGGATCTTCTCATATACACTTCCCCCTCCCAATCTGTGGTTTCAGCATCAGTGGATTTGGTTATTCACGATTTTAAACCAAAACAACCATTTTAATTTTTTGGGCTATTTTAAGCCCTCCCTTAAGCCTTACCTGGTGGTCTAGCGGGTTTTTGGGACAGGAGCGATCTTCCCACGCTCCTGCCCAATGCAGATCGCTCATAGGAAATGGCTGCCTTGAGCTCCCGTAGTTTCTCGAGACTACGACGGGAGGTCAAGGCAGCCATTTCCTATGAGCAATCTGCATGGGGAAGGAGCGTAGGAAGATCGCTCCTGCCCTGAAAACCCGCTAGACCACCAGGTAAGGCTTAAAGGGGGGGGGGGGGGCTTACAGGGCTTAAAATAGCCGGGGGGGTTAAGGGCAGAACCGGCCTGAATATTATTTGCGGGCCGGCTCTGCCTCTAACCCCCATGGATACGGAGGGAGAAGTGTAGTGTATTTCCTGATCTACAAGTGGTACATCAAAATGCTCAAATCCAAAAACACCTTCTAAGGTTTGCGTTGGGGGGGAGGGGAAAAGGGCAGAGGACAGGTTGACTAGAATGCAGAAAAATTCTTCTCATATATATCTGCAAATAAGCAAACATAAGACTAATACTATAAATAGTGATAGTTCTCTCAGAATGTTTGTGCTGGTGACACCTGGGGAGCCTACCATGATGGAAACACAGAGACCAGGCCTGGCTTAATCATGAGGCAGAGCAGGCAATCGCCTAGAGCAACAACATCAGGCTGGGGAGGGCAGCAATGAAGAGCCGCAGTCAAAGCATTAGGTCCTAACGGTAACACTAACTCAAAAAAAAACCATCAGTATTTTATTTTTTTTAGCCCGAATGAGGGTGCGCAGTTTTCAAACGCCAACAGCCTACTTAACAGGGAAACAGATTTCAAAAAATGTCCCCCTCATGTGCTCTGAAGCAGTACCATAGTAAGAGGGGGAGGCGGCGCCCACCCCGGAGGCCCTCTTGGTGGGGGCGCCAGCATCCGTCCTCTTCTCCGCCGCCCCCCTCCTACTGCACACGCCGATTCCTTTCCCCCGTACTTTTTAATGTTCATGGAGCGAGCAGCAACTCCAACCTGCTGCTCGCACCAGCGGCTCTTCTGACATCACTTCCTGGACCTGTGCCTAGGAAGTGACGTTAGAAGAAGAGCCAACGCAAGCAGCAGGTTAGGGTTGCTACTCACGTTGTGATCGTAAAGAGGTATGGGGAAGGGGTGCACGCAGGAGGGAGCAGGGAAGGAGAAGATGTTGGTGGGGGGGCAGAGAAGAGGGTGAGGGTGGGGCACCACTACCCAGGGTACCTCTCACCCTCGCTACGCCACTGCACTGAATGGTTTACCTAGGGTGCCAAACACTCTTGCACCAGCCCTGACAGACACTGCCACTACTTTTGGGGGCACAATATGTCAGAGTGTTCTAATGCTCTCAGGGTTGAAGAAGGTCGTGTGGCAGGTCCAGTCATGCTCATTCTTATTTCAAACTGCAGCATCTGCTACCAGCTGGTCAAGAGAAGGAGGAGCTGCAGCAAGGGAGGGAGGGAGTTGCTGGATGGAGCCAGAGGGCAGTGGGCGATGACAAATAAGAAATTAAGGAGTCAAACAAAAAAGCAAGGAAGAAGTCTTGCCAACCAGCGATAAGTCTTTATTGTAAACAAGGGTCCCAGTTTTGGCATGCAAAGAACGCCTTCTTCAGGGGACAACCTTCTGCAGAGCTTTCTTTAGGGCCTGCCACTATGGGATCCTTGTTGGGACCATTGAGACTTTTTGCTGGTTGAAAAGACTCCTTCCTTGCCTTTTTGTTTGACTGCATATTATCCCAAGGCGAGGTGCTCTACTTTTTGCCTGTCAAATAAGAAATCTAAGGGGGGGGAGGGAACCAGATGTCAAATAGCATATTGCATGCTCAGTTTTGGTACCTGCGGTTCCTCCAGTTCCGACACCTATTGCTTCATAAGCACAGGACTTACTTACATCTCTTCCACTATCTTTGAGCCCTATGATATTGGGATGCTGAGATAGGACAATAATAGCATCCACAGGCAGCTCCAAGCTCGTGTTTCCAGGTACACTATAGAGAACCACTGGCACTGGAGACACATCTGCCACCTGAAAGAGAAAGAGGTACAGGGTTTAGTGCAACCATCAAAGGAGGTCTCTATTGGGGAAGGACACTATTGGCATACCATATTGTGTCCTCAGCTTCCTGAAGAGAAAGAGTCCTGAATGTCACACAAGCAATAATATCTGGCTCGAGGTAGCACTGAATCTAGGACTGTCACTACAGTGCAACACTGGGCTGGACTGGAGAAGTAGTAGAAATCCTCCAGCAGCTGCAAATGGAGGTTCATGGTGCTTTAGCTTCCAAATGCTTCCCCCTCCCCATTATAAACAGAGAACCATAGATGAAGCAGGAGTGAAAGGAAATTAGCTGACCAAAAAATCCTTATATTACCACAGAGCGTCCAACAACACTGATCTAAAATCAGGATAGCAGATATGCCGTTGCATGAGTGAGATGAATCAATGAGTTGCATAAGTGAGATGAATCAATGTTTGAGTTATGTCTGATCTACCATTATCATTGTGGTAATACATCAAGTCTTTGCTTTCAACTTCTCTCTCCATTAGTGAATTCAGTATGAAAATACCAATAAGAGGTACCAGCAAACCTTAAAAATAGAGACATCCTAGTCTGCTTTTCTGAACCAAATTCATGCACTACAACCAAACCAAGATACTATCAACTTTATAAGGCTTTGCTTCTTTGCTGTTCCTAATTCTGTCTTGCCAACATCCCCTCTTCATGGGAACAGCTCCCTCATTTGGCAAAAATGTATTTTCATTTGCTATTTCCATTCCAAGCTTTCCCCTATTCTGATGCATTTCAGTGAGAGAAACACCCTGCTCTCTATCACAAATCTCCCTTTAAAAAGCCAAGATAAATGGATTATAAAGAAAAATATGAAATTCTTTCACTGTGACTGTACAGAGAGGTGTTGTGTAGTTAAAGATGAGTGCTTTTAAGCTGTGCCTTTCACTGGGCATCCTGCCCAAGAAATAGTCATATTTACACACAGCACAGAGTCTTATCATTGGCATATGCTTAAGTGTCCAATCTACCACTTGCTTACCAATGGGCAATGCTCTGTAAAATTAAATCTCGGGTACCAGATTGATATTTGGCAAAACCAGATACATACAACACTTCTGACCCATAAGAAGCTTCTGCTTTGGCAGTGCCATCCAATCTATAATGCTTAGTGAATTGATGCAATGGAGACCACGTTACTGCCTTCTAAATATCATTGGGCACTATAGCCTGAAGTTTGGCCAATCTACACCTCTACAAAAATGAGCTCTCAAGCCTTTTAGAGGCTGCTTATTTTTAAGAATATAGGCAGAAGATATTAACATAGAACTTCTTATCCATTATGAGATATTTTAGTCTAACAATGATGACCCAAATGCAACTATTACCTTAGTGTAATGGTGAATGAGTGCTGCACTGGTCATGCTTCCACGATAGTAGCATGGTGTGACTACCAGCACTGCATCTGCTCCCGCCTGGGCCATAAGGTTGGTCATCTCAACAGTGGCTTGTGTGGCTTGGAGACGAGTGAGAGAAACAAAAGTCATATATAATATAGCATTGAGTAAGATTGCTGCTGGAGGACACCAGCAGCCATATTTGGGATTGAAGCCAGCATGGGCAGGATGTTCCTAACTATGCCAGCTCCAGTTCCAAAATGGCTGTTATGTGCTTTGACCTCCAGTGGCATTCTTGCAAGACTGTCGCTGGAAATCAGGGTAGCCATTTTGACTGAGGAAGAGGGTATAGGCAGCAGTGAATAAAGATTGCTCCTATCTTGACTCTCCACTAGACCACCAGGACTGCCCGGGGGCAGCTTCCTCAGTTTGGGGAAAGAGGAGGAGGAAGAGAAGAAGTAAGCACTCTTGGTTCGGGGAGGAGAACAGTGGAGAGACACCATGGGGAAGTGAAGGTGAAGGAAAAGGGAGGGGAGGAATGTTAGACACCACAGGGGAGAGAAGGGGATAAATGCTGGACTATAAACCCTTAGAGCAGGATGCACAAAGCTCTGGGCAACACAGCAACGAAAGCCAGTTTGGGAGCAATTTCCTTTTGCCGGGCTATGCTCAGCACAATAGCATGCAAATCATATGCAAGCTAATTGTGCTGAATAGTCCAGTAAAAGAGGGGAGGAACTGTGCCTAGTGCCTGCTCAAATCAAGGGCTAGATTCACTAAGCCCACCGATCAAGTCCCGACCCCTTTGCGACCCAGACCTGATTCACTAATCTTCCTCCCGATTCGATTCTGATCCGTGCATGCAAATGAGGGGGAAGGGCATCCAAAAGTAGGAAGGCAGCGATTCGCTAAATAAATCAAGAACACCGACTGGGCTGGCCGATCAAAAAAGAAGTGACTGCTGGGGACCAGTCGCTCACGTCCCTGCCGACTCTCCTGCCCCAGTTTCTCTTGAATCAGCTGAGGAACATCTCCCGCTCTTGAATCAGCTGCTGCCCAGACTCGTGCTCATGCCGTTTTTTTGTTTTGCTTTTCAGTTCTTTAATTATTTCATTCTTGGACAGTGCTGGCAGAAAGCCCTTTTAAGCTATAGCAGCTCCTGTGGGGGGGGTTTTTGTGTACCCTGGTCTGGCAGTAGAGGAGGTAGCCATCACAGCACTGCTGACTGCTCACGGCCAGACTCTCCTGCTCTTGCCGCCCCAACTTCAGTGTGAGCTTGTGGTTTTAACCCGCAGGTTTAATGTGGGGCTACATTATGGCGTGTTCTGTTCTTTTCCAGAGCATGCCGCAGTGCAACCCCGCTTTAAACCCATGGGCTCGCACTGAAGTCGGGGCGGCAACTGCAGGAGAGTCGGGGTGAATCTCTAGGCCCAGGTGAGGCATGGTCCTCTTCACAACTGTCACTGATCTTTTCGCTGGCTGCCATGGGGCGTGTGCTCTCATGCCGGGGGAGGGGGTTCTGGGTTGAACAGCGGGAACACAACCTGGGGAAGGTTCCACGGCCTCCGAAGCTCGAGGAGGGGCAGGATGAGCTCGCACTGCCCCGCCTAGGAACAGCGGCGTCAAAGCAATAAAAAACACAAAAATAGAAGTTAAAAAAGAAAAGTTGCTACGGAGGGCAAACGCATGCGCAGACCATCTACAGGTAAAGAAGATGGTTTGCGCATGCGTCAGGATCGCTCTTCAGTGATCCATGTCGTCGGTGGGGGGGCGTTCCTCCGATCGCCCTCATTTGAATATGGACCCGTAGTGAATTGATCAGCCTGCCATGGATCGGACACGATCGGGCAGGTTAGAAAGCAGCAGGCACAGCTCCTCCCCCCCTCCCCCCCAGAGCCCCGATCAGATGAGCAGGCAGGGGAGAGCAGGGCTGCCCAAAGCCTCCGGATTCTTCTTTGTTTTCATCTCAGCTTGAAATAAAACAAATCCTAGATTACTGTACTGAGTAGGGCTGCCAGCTCTGCTTCAGTCTTTTTTTTTCTCCCCCCAAGAAATTTTATTGAAAATTTTATCAGAATACAAAAAGAAATCAGTAGCAAAGAAAAACATGGTATCAGTACAAACAGAGAAAGTACAATAGTATCATACAAGAATCAAAGATAAACATGATAATTTTCTCTTGATTTTGCGTTATACCATTATATAGTGACAAGAAACGGAAATAGTGAAAAAGGGGAGGAGAGAAGAAAAGAAGAGGAAGGGGCTATTAAAGGGAGGGAGAGAAGAGACAGGTCATAAATCAAGGGAAAGAAGGTCTCCCAGAGGCCAAAGAGAGAAAAGAGAAGAGGAAAGAAGATAAACAGGTAGTATTATATGCAAGACTGTGGAACTTTAAAGAGAGTCTAAGTAATCTTTAAAAATGGCCCATTTCTTAGTGATTTTGGTGTTCAGAGGCATAGTGGTAGTAATTAACATTTTGCGTTTATGTTGTAATAACACAGATTGTAACCAAAAGTGTGAGCTAAGTGAGTCAAATGATTTCCAGTTGGATAGTATGAGTCTCAGAGCTGCTGCTATGCGTTTGTTGTGTGTGCCCTGCGCCTACATTCCCCGGTAAGAGGTGGGTGTTTCCTCTTCTTCCATTTTGAGCATTACAAGGAGTGCTCATTTAAATACTAATGATCTCCTTGCAATACTTTTGCTTAGGGTTCACGGTGGCGGCTATCACTATCAGTAGAAGCCCCAGAGAACCCTTTTGAACATAGGAAGTGGAGCTTCCTGGCAAGTAAGATTGATTATTACCACTCAAGGAAAACTCTTAGTGGTAAAAACAGAACCTTTAAGAGATTTAGTTATTCCTTTGCTTTTAAATTAACCAAATTCTGGAATGCTTTACTGCTTACATTAAGAAGTTTAGGTTCTTTTGCTTTATTCTGGAAAGTTCTGAAAACTTTTTTGTTTGCTAAACATTTTGGAAATTAACTATTTCAGTCTACTTTTTCTTGTCAAATTTATGCATTATGTTTTCAGGGGTCTCAAAGTCCCTCCTTGAGGGCCGGAATCCAGTCGGGTTTTCAGGATTTCCCCAATGAATATGCATGAGATCTATGTGCTTGCACTGCTTTCAATGCATATTCATTGGGGAAATCCTGAAAATCCGACTGGATTGCGGCCCTCAAGGAGGGACTTTGAGATCCCTGTTTTACATTATTGTAAACTGAGTCGAGCTCCTCTTGGTTGATGACTCAGTCTATAAAACTAAGTTTTAGTTTAGTTTATATTCAAATTAACATTTTCCCCCTAAGAAGTGGGGTGGGGGGTGGATGTTATCTCGATTTATATTCAGATGTGTTTATATTTGAGTACCTATGGTAAATTATGTACCGCATGAAATGCTGGCTCATAGTGGGAGAGAGAAGAGATAGAGCCATGGGAGGGCAAGAGGGAAGCGAGGTGGGATAAGTAGATGCCAGGGGATGGTGAGAAAGGTATAGGGAGATGAGAATGGGGAGAGAGAGGGAGGGAAATTCTGGAAATGGTGGAGCCATGTGGAAGAGGTCAAAAGGGGGTTGGCAAAATGAGTGAGACAACAGTAAGAGAAAAGTGGCAGAAATGGCAACAGTGGCAGAAATGGAGAGTAGATAGAAGGAAACAGGAGGCTGGGAAAGGAGTGAGATGGGAAATGGGAGAGCTACCATTTTTCAGTCTACTGGTCATTAGTTTCATAGAACGTCCTCTTGTTTTATTGCTGTTTGAAAGGTTAGAACAAATGCTCCCTATTTAATCATTCCACCCCACCCATGAGTTTATTTATATTTCTATCATTGTGCCCCCTCAGTCCTAACCTGTTTGGGAAGAAGACATCAGGAAGGATAGGTGGGGGAGGGATAGTCAGACCCTGAAATTTGCTGAAAGCTGTACAGTAGAAATTCAAATAGTGTGCCAATAATTTTTGCTAATGCAGAATTTCAAAATGTAATGAAAATAATCTAATGGTTAAATAAAATGCATGCTAAATTGTAAATTCAGCTGAATCTTAAGAAAACAGATTGTTCTGGCAAGAAATACGATTAAAGAGTGAAAGTAGCTGTTTATTCCTCGTCAGGTTTAGATCGCCTTCTCTTCCAGGGTCCATTCAAAAGTAAATGTATTCTGTCACAGGATACTTAAAGCTTCCCAAAATATCTCCCTTCTTCTTTGCTTCTTTAACTCCCATCCTGCAGAAAGGCTGGCATGAATATTCCCGTGAATTGAAAAAGACAGGTGTAATTTCAAAGCACACATATAGTAGTAACCTATGGAAGCCTGTAAGTCTAAGGGCTCCTTTAATCTGCCCCCCCCCCCCCGCTACGCGGAAAAACTAACACCAGCTCAATGAAAGTATTAGAACTAGTGCACGCATTAAAACCGCTAGCACAGCTTAGTAAAAGGAGCCAAAAGTGCTTTGAAAATACACACAATAGTGAAAAAACATCACATAATATAAACATGATTTTTTTTTTTTTGGGGGGGGGGAAGCAACATAGTAGATGACGGCAGATAAAGATCAGAATGGTCCATCCAGTCTGCCCAACCTGGTTCAATTTAAATTTTTTTTCTTCTTAGCTATTTCTGGGCAAGAATCCAATGCTCTGCCCGGGACTGTTCTTAGGTTCCAACTACTGAAGTCTCCGTCAAAGCTCACTCCAGCCATTGAAGCCCTCCCCAGCCCATCCTCAACCAAAAGGCCATATACAGACACAGACCGTGCAAGTCTGCCCAGTACTGGCCTTAGTTCTTCATTACTTATGCCGGCTTATACAAAGCCATGGTAGAGGTGTTTAATTGCGGGCTGGAAAAGTAAATTTTCCGACACTCGTAGAATTCCTCTGAGCATCGCAGCATTTTCCTTGCCAGCCCGTGGTTGAAACCTCTACCTCGGCTTTGTAAAAGGAGCCCTTAAGGCTATGGCAAAAGCAGCCCTAAATACTCAACATTTTAACATGTGCTTTCCATTTGTGTCAAATTTAAAATACAGTGAAAATTCAAAAACACGAAATACAAAAAGTACTTCAAAATACAAAACCAATTGTAGAAACACCAGTTATCATAAACAGAAGCAGGACCGCAGTCGAACAAGATGTATCGGGCACAAGAGAGATACATTCATTCACTTACATTCATTCATTCACTTACATTCACATCCTGATCCGGCCAAAAGCAGCTTCTCTTTCGGAACTGCCTGGTGCACCCTGTGGACCACCTCTACCCTCTCCTCTCTTGTCAGGTAGGCATACTCTCCATTGGACCCCTGCACCACGAACCCTAGGAAAAGAGATTAAGAAGGCAATTCTATATGTGAGTGCCTCTTTATAGGCGCCCCAATTCCATATGATGGCATCTGAACACCCAGTTTTCATTATGGAATACTATCATATAACCTGGCATCAGTGCACCTACTGATTGCAGTTAGGGTGTTGTGTCAGTGGAGGAGGGGCCCGTGTTCCTGACAGTATTTTGTATGTTACACACATAAGTGTAGAGGCACAACAAGGGCTGGTGGTACTCATTGTCAGAGGCACCTGGCATCACATCCCCCAGTGGTGGGGGGGGGGTGTCTCTTAAACGAATCCCCCACCTCCTATGCCTCTTGCCAGGGAAAATGCATTTTTAAGAGACCCCCCCCCCTCTGCACCAGGGTGGGGATGGAAGAGAGATGCCAATACCCCTGCCAAGTTGGCACCCAGGGCGTTCTGCTGCTCCCTTACTATGCCACTACATAAGTGCCAACCCCACCCATGTTATGCTCATATGAATGCCCCTCCCCTTGTATTTCTGCACTATGGGGGGCAATTCTATAAAGGGCACTAAAAGTTAGGTACCCAACATCTCTGCGCTAATACAGTATACTGTAATGGCATCTGGTTATCCAGATTGTGTTATTGAATAAAGCTTAAGTTAGTGTTTGTGCACCAACACTACACTTTTAAGAACAGGTGTAAATGCTGACACCTCGATGCATAACTTGCAGTATTCTATAAGTTTGGCAACGGAGTGTGTGACACTCCCCCCCCCCCTTTGCAGATATGCATTAAAGCCCTTAGGTACAAACATGCAAACTTATAAAATACTATTGTTTACCCCTATTTGGGTGCCTAACTTGTGGCACAGAATTAGTGGCGTGCACTGATGTGTAACGTTACAGAATAGCATTTAGTTTCCCTGCAGTAAGTGGACATTTAACTGCAAAAATGCTGCCATTCTGTCCACTTACAGTACACACTCAAATGGTGCATAAAAGTGGGCGCCCGGTCAGTGGCACAAGGGAGGCGGATTGCCCCGGGCACTGTCTTTGCAGGGTGCTGGCACCTCTTTTCTTCTCTGCAGCGGCAATTCTTATGTTCTTATGTCCCTCCACCCCCCCCCCCCCCACCCTGTATACCTCTTGAAATGTTTGCCGGCATGAGCAGCATCTTCCACATCCTACTCACACCAGTCTCGGCTCCCTTCTGACATCACATCCTGGTCATGGGACCAGAACATGACATTAGAAAGGAGACGATGCCGGCGCGAAGAGGAGGTGGAAGATGTTGCTCACATCTGTAAACATTTCAAGAGGTAATTGGGTGGGGAGGGAGGAGCGGGGGTGCTCGATAAAAAGGAAAGACCAGTATATCAAAGAAAGGTATAGTGAAGGAATAAAAAAAGTTAGGAGAGATGAAGGGACAGCAACCACTAGAAAGAGAATTATCAGACGATGCAGGAAAGCAGAGGTGACAAAATGGGACTAACATGATAGAAAAATAAAATGTCCAGACAATAAAGGTAGAAAAAGTGTTCTATTTTAAATAGGTTAATGAATATGTTAGCTTTGGGATATGTGTATCATAGATCTTTGTATTATGTTCAGTGCTTTAACAGACAGCTGATTGGAGGGGGAGTGGGCACTGGCCCTGAACGCAAAATGGGTGAGCATCAAATTTTCTTCCTGCCCTCTCCCTTGCCCAAATGCAAAATATAAATACCTAAACTGATGGGAAATTCCAGAGCCCTATCAGCGGAAGACCTCTTCCTCCAGTCCAATAGCCAGAACTCTCCAAGCTCTGCAGTTGGTGGCAGCACAGGGACACTTCTGGCTGCCAGACTAGAAGAGGTGGTCTTCAGCTGGCAGGGCTTTGGGATCCCCACCCACCAGAAAGGGAGGTGGCTAATTTAAGGAGATCCTGAGCCCAGGACCCCTGTATGTTCAATACAAAAAGTGCAGATCTGTTTTTATTTCTCTTGCTGAGCTTAATTTCTTGGGGTTCCTAGTTCTGTATTTGGTAAAGGTCTGTCCGTTTTGCGTGTGAAGAAGTCATTTGAAGTTGTTTTTATGTGTGGTAGTAATGGCAGGTGGGGAGATTAGGGAGAGAGGGCAAGGAGAAGGGATCAGGGGCCTCCTCAATTTCTGCCCTGGGCCTCAGCATGTCTAAAACCAGCCCTGACACTAACCTCGAGGCTACTCTCATAATACCTGAAGCTGTCCTGGAGCCTTGTATCCCCTTTCAGTTTCAGGGGAGAGGGGGGGGGATGGCAACCGGTAGAGGATTAAGGAAGTATCATGCCTTAATCCCTCCAGTTTTTGTACCCTGAACGTTCATGAAACAGGTCTAAATAAAGATGTCCATTTTAGACTTGGATGTTTCTTCCCCATCAGTAATCACTGTTGAATGTCCTGATTTGGTGTCTCCCTAGTGCCGTCCAAAACATGCCCACAACACACCTCCGTGCTATTTGGACATATGGCAGTGTTAGAGGTCCAAATCTTGCCTTTGCAAAATTGGAATTTGAATGTTTTCAACAAATGTCCAACATATGCTTGAAAATAAGCACCATAGGTGCCAAGTTATATAAGAGCAGCTAAGGTGCTTACCTGCTATTTTATCCCCCTCTTTTGGCACTTAACTTCCTTTTGAGCGCCAAAAGTTAGGTCCCTAATTGATACCCCCTAAATCTTTATAGTGTGCCAGAAGTTGGGTAAGTGCAAAGTGATAACAGCTGAATCTTTAGGGAGCATCTTCAGATCACAGGGCCCCACGTGTGTAAGTTCAGCCCACCAAAGCCCCTCTGCAGCAGAGATGTTAAATTATTCTTTTATGATCAAGTGTAAGTAAAGAAGGATATAAAAATTATCTCTTAGCTGTAAAATGTTCCTTACCTGAAGGATTAGTGATAGATATATTTAGCAAATAAAGACCTACAGAGACAAGTGGAGTAAACCACAGGCCTCCCATACTTTGGGATGAATCAAATAACATTAAAGGAAGGGGGGTAGAAATAAACGGCAGCAGGCTGGTGTCAATGACCAGGGGTGCTCCCAGTTTTTCCTTTAACGATTTGAACAACATGTCAGAAAGATTGATGGAGAATGTGTGTGTGCTCCTGTACCTGTGTGCACTCACGGTGGCCTTGGTTGAACAGGTGCAATATTCTCAAGCACTCTGTATAAATATGGAGGGAAAGGAGCGCTGGACATACTTACAACTATGTAAACAGTGAAAATGACTCTTACACAGGCGCTGAAATATTTTGACAAGTTCTCCTCTTTCGTGGTGCACATTAAGCGTGACCTGGTCACTCAATTCGCCTTTAACGGTGTGAAGGGCAATTTCAAAACAGGTCATCTGTGTGTTGTAGAGGCTCCTCCGGCCATGGCCAGTATAATCGGAAGGCAAATACCTAAGAAGAACCAGACATGTCTGTGGCTTACTGACTGGGTGCGCCTGACAGGAACAGGTGGACTGTGTGGAAGCAAGTAGACACAGGTGCACGCTGTGTCACGGCATGAGATTATTACTGTTCAGCCAATCAGGAGCCAGATCACCATCATGCAGATGGCACGCAACAGAGAGTGCCAAGGGGAGCAAGAGGCAGACATGGAGAAAGGCAGAGGAAGGAAACAGGAAATTGTCAGTAACAGCTTCTTTTTTTATGGTTGTTCTACATTCCATTTTGTTATGTATGACAAGGTAACGGTTGTCCTACTTTCCACTCTCTCTGCAATGCCTCCACATATTTTGCTATGTAATATGTAATATTTTGCTAAAGTAATATGTAGATAAACTGGCAAACTGCTGTAATCTGGTTTTGGTATCGGTCTCTTCCCCGGGTTATACTAATGCGTATGCGTTAGTATTTCTTTTTTTAAAATTGCATTTGAAAATTAACATATCACAGATATACAGAAACACAGGAAAAATGAAAATCCCGGGTAGCCCGACCAGAAAAAAATATTATTAAATCATCCACAAGTGAAGTAATGGATCCAAGATCTAGCCCAAACGCATTCTTTTAAAATAACATCGTTCTCGTTACAAAAGCTCTAGCTCCCATTTCCTGCCAAGAAATTCTCCAGCTGCCCTTTTCAAACACACTGCAATCACTAGTCAGCGGCTTGAAATTCCAGCTAATGCTCCAAGCACCCAGTAATGCAATACATTTTAATTTGATTAGAAAGGCTTCTCCTTTGTTTATGCTTCAAACTCACTGACTGCTAAGACAAAATGATTTACATGATCGGTTTGCGAGCCAAGATTGGTGCGAGTGTTTTACTCGTCTTGCAAAACACTCGCAAACCACGGTTTGGCTGTACTTGAAAGCATCATCTGCTGTTACTGCAGGACCAAGATGCTTTTGGATAAAAACTGCCCCTTTAAGGACAAAACAATCCTCTTCTGATTTTACCCTCCCCATTGTTCTTCCCTTTTATGTTCTTTTTGCAAATATTGTAGTTCTTGCCCATCTCCTTATGTCTGGTGTATGGCTGTACGTCAAGTAATTTGTTGTACTAACATTCCCTAGTATAGTCCATCTTTGTTAATTTTATAATTTGATTTTATTGTATCTATTCTCTGTATTATTAGTATTGTACACCACCTAGAAGCCTGATTAGGCGGTATAAGACATTTTTAATAAACTTGTCTTTACAATATTTATTTAAACATTTATATACCGTCTAAAAACTAAACGGTTTACAAAAATTAAGCATACAAAAAATGAACATTATAAAATAAAATCTTCACTCTTAATTAACTTCTTCTGCTCTAAAATCAACAAAGTGCATCACAGGAATGCTGTAACTAACAGCTGAGTTTTTTAACCCTTTCTTAAATTGTAACCTGTTTGCGCATAATCGTAACTGCCCTAACAAAGCGTTCCACAACTTAACACCAGCACTGCAAAGTCATTGCTCTAGGGCAGACATGGGCAATTCCAGTCCTCGAGAGCCGGAATCCAATCAGGTTTTCAGGATTTCCCCAATGAATATGCATGAGATCTATTTGCATGCACTGCTTTGGGGGAAATCCTGAAAACCCGATTGGATTCCGGCCCTCGAGGACCGGAGTTGCCCATGTCTGCCCTAGTGACTATCTTCCCCCACACTCGGGTCTAATAACTTTCGATATCTCATAGCTTTTATTGCAAGACTTGAGCCAGTTGCAAATACATTTTAAGTGCTTCTCCAGCTGTCGGGCCAATCAGGTAATTCAATCAAAGAAAGTTTGGAGGGCAGTGCAGGTGGAAGCACGTAATTAGCAAGACGTCTGCTTGCAATTTTATGGCCACCCAACGCGGAGAAGTGTTTCATATGGAAAAATCCACGTATAGGACATTAGCACACGATAATGAGGCTATTAGGGACCAGGGAGGGGATTCAGGATGCAAGGGAGAGAGAGAAGGGGAATTTAGAGTGGGGATCTCAAAGTCCCTCCTTGAGGGCCGCAATCCAGTCGGCTTTTCAGGATTTCCCCAATGAATATGCACTGAAAGCAGTCCATGCACATAGATCTCATGCGTATTCATTGGGGAAATCCTGAAAACTTGACTGGATTGCGGCCCTCAAGGAGGGACTTTGAGACCCCTGAGAGGGAGACAGAACTGCAGTTGGAGTGAGGGAGGGAACAGAAGAGGCTAGAACAGACATGGGCAACTCCGGTCCTCGAGGGCCAGAATCCAATCGGGTTTTCAGGATTTCCCCAATTAATATGCATGAGATCTATTTGCATGCACTGCTTTCAATGCATATTAATTGGGGAAATCCTGAAAACCCGATTGGATTCCTGCCCTCGAGGACCGGAGTTACCCACCCCTGGGCTAGAACCTGAGAAAGAAAAAGGCAGGAAGGAATTTCAGGTCTTAGGGATGGGGGAATTCTATGTAAAACACTACAAATAAATTTTGCAGAATTTTCAAAAATTTTCTGCAGAATTCTGCCAGGAGAAACATGTATAATACAACCTGCCCTTGGTGCAGAACCTTGTGCACATGCATCGGGTGAGCTTTCTGTGCATACTAGCTCACTACATCAGAAGGCAAAACTCTCTTAAAGTTTGCATTAAAAGCCATGCACTTATCGTGTATACTCTAATATAAACCAAAGTAACCTTTTTTTTCCTCCCACAAAAGGGGACAAAAGGTTGATTCGAGTATAAACTGAGGATTTATATTCAAGTACAAGTATTGGTGATCTAGTGGTGAGCCAGGACAGGAGCAATCCCTCCTTGTCCTGTCCCGGCCAGCTCTGCGCCCCCACCCAGACCTCCCCTTGGCCTGCCTTGAGCCCTGGTGGTCCAGTGGTGAACTGGAACAATCCCTCCTGTCTCCGGCAGCTTTGCAGCACTCCATCTCCCTCCCGTTTCCTGCACCTGCAAAGGCCTACCTTGCATGCCCTGGTACTCCAGCTGTAAACTGGGAGAGGAATGATCCTCCTATGTTCCTGCCCTATGCAAAGCAGCTAAAGAAAATGGCTGCCACAAGTTCCCGCGGTTTCATGAGGTTGCTACAGGAATTTGCTGCAGCCATTTTCTTTAGTGGCTCTGCCTGGAGCAGGAGTGTAGGAGGATCGCTCTTGCTCCAGTTCACCACTGGGGAACCAGGACATCCAAGGTAGGGCTTTGCATGTCTGAGAGGGAGGTGAGTGGTGCAGAACCGGCAGAACAGGAAGAGTTGCTCCTGTCCTGGCTCACTGCTGGACCACCAGGGCTCAAGGTAGGCCTGCAATAGGTCTGGGAAGGGAGTGGGGGATGCACAGCTGGATGTCTCAAATATAAACCAAGATGGTCATTTTTTCACCCCAAAATCTTGGTTTGTATTCAAGTATATACAGTACCCATGGCTCTTACGCACAGCTTCTGCATTCGCTCAACTACCTCTATCCCAAAAGGTTGCACACCCCCTTCCCCACCTGGGGAGACTGGGCAGTATTTATACCACCGTTCAAATGCTTGAAAATCCAACCCAGAATGTCAAATAATTTATCAAAATGAAGCTCACTCTCTTCTTACAGCCTCACCTCGGAAAGGGATCAAAGAATACTTCTGCAAATTGTCCTCTAATCTTGGGTAGTCCACCTCTTCTTTCAGATTAAAGGGGGTTGAAATGGGAGGATAGATCCCTTTAAGATCCAGCTTTTGCCCGGCTTTAGAACAGACTCCTCTTATTAATGCGGACCCAGTCATCCAACCTAATATCCTAGGCACAGAATGCCAGGATGAACCAAGAAAGGGAAACAATCTGCAGGAGGCCATCATCTTCAAGAATAATTTCCATTCAGGTCATCCAGCTTTTTTTTGGTGGTTTTGTCCTCTTCTCTGCTGTTAGATGTTCTGGAGCAGTACAAAAGATCAGGCAGAAGTCTAACCCAGACTGGGACAGTTAACCATTAACTTGATTTAGTTACTATACATTTGCCATTAACTTTAAAAAAAAGATCAACGAAGAATCTTTGATGAAGTCTGTCTTGTTTTGAATTTACAGCTGTCTCAGCTATTCACAGCACACACTTCCCCATTACAGCCAAATCCCTGGAATTCTTTTTGTACTGTATCTTCAACAGTGATAAGGGAGATACAACTTCTTTTTTTTCTACACATAAAATTCGTTTGCCTTTAGGTTAGTGCTATACTGTATCTTTTGAAGCCAATACAGTACTTTATTTATTCCTAGCGTTATGCGTCCAAAAGTTGCACTAAATCTTTTCAAAGCTGGGGGGCAGGGAAGAACTCCAAAATGAAAACGGTTCCTACTAAACATGCCCATATGCACATAAACACTCGAAGTTAAGCCAGCGCCTCCCTGTACATTCAATTGCCTATCCTGGGTATCTGCTGTATAAACTTGAATCCGTTTTCCAAAATCTCCATGCAAAGGCTCCAACCCAGCAAGAACTTTCAAGCACGTTCCGTAAAGGGTTACGCAAGACGCTGTAGTCCACGCCCCCACTCAAGCCCGCAGACCAACCATACAGTACTGGCACGTGAAAGGCCAAAGGTTCGGGTCCGCAAACCATAGTGTCGCGAGGAAGTCCATAGGTCGCACCCCCGTCTCGGAGGCCGGATTAGCGTCACGTTATTTCCTGAAATGAGGGCGTTGATTGGACAAAGTCGTTGTCCGCCTCTCTCAAAAAGCAGAGGGCACGGCGGGAAATTTGAATGTTGCCCATAGGCTTTTTATGCTCCTCGGAGTCAGCTTGCTTTCTAGATTAGTCTACTTTAAGCAAAGAAACAGTTTTTAGATCTGTAGTGGTGTGTGAATAAGGAATAATCAGTAAATGAGAAATAGATGTTGCTGTTCTATCTGGGGTGACTTATTGCTTCTTCCTACTTCAGGACATTATGGCAATAAAAAACCTCCCTGCAGTATTTGATGTGATTTTGAAATTTGGAGTTCAAGTTTAATTATTTTTATTTATTTATTTCTTTAAAAAAAAATTATATTCTGCAATAACTAAGCAGAATACAAACAATGTACAAAATAAAATGCAAAAAACTAACCAACAGACAAGTTCCAATACCTATACCTTTTCAGCATTTTGTTCAATTCCTGCTTACTTAACCTTCTTGTCCAAATTGTCTGCCTTGACTAGATTATAAGCTCTTTTGATCAAGAACTATCTCTTTTACATTTTGATGTACAGTGCTGCATATGTCTAGTAGTGCTGTAGAAATGACAAGTAGTACTGTAGTAATAATAAGAGCTGATGATGCTTCTTAAACTATATTACACAACAACATAATCTCAGTAATTAATTAAAAGTCCTGGATCCATTTGTGAATGGTGGCGTGTTATTTTTCTTACAGCGCTTTCAACTATTAGTATAAGATTGCATGGATTATCTTTATGTGAACTCTTTTATTTGAACACAAGACATTACATTACATTACATTAGTGATTTCTATTCCGCCATTACCTTGCGGTTCAAGGCGGATTACATACAAATTAAAAGGAATAGAATAAGCGATGACATAGAATTTTTTAAGGTAATAAACATTGGATAAAGAGTTACCAAAGGGAAGTGGAGGTCTTTAGGAGGTAAGAATATGGTGAAATTATGGGTTTTAGATAACATTTGATAGATAAAAGTGTTGTTAAGAGTAGGTGTGGTTAGGAATGTTTCAGGGCTTTCTTGAAGAGTATAGTCTTCACTTCCTTTCTGAAAATCTTGTAGTCTGGGGTGGTTAACAGTAGGTTGGAGATTTGGTTATCCAGTTTTGCAGCTCGAGTGGCTAGGAGGCTGTCGTATTGTTTTGACCGTTTTACTTCCTTGATCGGGGGAGGTGTGAAAGGGGAGTGCGTTTTTCTATGTCTGGTTGAGGTTGCTTGGATGAGGCGATTGTTTAGGTAGGCTGGGCTGTTTCCATTTAGGGTTTTGAATATCATGCAGTAGAATTTAAATGATATTCTTTCTTGGATTGGTAGTCAGTGTGAGTTGATGTAGGCTTCTGTGATATGATCATGTTTCCTCAGTGAGTAGATGAGTCTCAGAGCAGTATTTTGGATTGTTTGTAGTTGCTTGGTCATCGTGGCAGGGCAGGGGAGGTAGAGGATGTTGCAGTAGTCTAGCAATCCTAGGATTAGGGATTGCACTATGAGCTGGAATTGTGTTCTTTCAAAGAATTTCCGGACTTGTCTCAGGTTTCTCATTATTGCAAAGGATTTCTGTATGGTTTTATTTATTTGCAGTTGCATAGTGCAGCATCTGTCTATTGTCACTCCTAGTAGTTTTATGGTGGTTTGGATTGGATAGTTGATTGAGTTAAGTTCTAAATTGGTTATAGTTGGGACTTTGTCATTTTCGAGGAGGATGAATTTAGTTTTGTCTGGGTTGAGTTTTAGTTTGTGTTCTTTCATCCAGGTTGTAACTGTTTCTATTGTTTGGTGTATTATGTTTGTCATGGTGGTCTTTGGCTGATCATATGGTATGAGGATGGTGATGTCATCCGCATAACTATAGGTGGTAATGCCTAGGTTATCCAGGTATGCCCCGAGAGAGGCAGTGTATAGGTTGAAGAGAGTAGGGGATAGTGGGGATCCCTGTGGTACGCCGCAAGGGTTTGACCAAGGATCTGATTTTTCTTTGTTTGATTTTACTCTGTAGGTTCTGGATTTTAGGAAGCCTTCAAACCAAAAATATACTGTATCTGAGATACCTATTGCATCCAAGATTTGGAGAAGGATGTTATGATCAACTAGGTCGAATGCTGCAGTCAGGTCCAGTTGTATGAGAAGCATTTTTTTTCCTGTGCTGAGGTGTTGTCTGGCTGTGTCCATAAGGGAGCCCAGGAGTGTCTCTGTGCTGAAGTTAGTTCTGAATCCTGATTGCATGGGGTGGAGTAGGTTATGGTCATCTAGATAGTTTGTGAGGAGTTTGGCTACTAGGCCTTCTGTAATTTTGACGTATAGCGATATAGAGGCAATGGGTCTGAAGTTGGATGGTTGGTCTGTTGGGTCTTTTTGAATTGGGGTGATGATAATTTCGCTGAGGTCAGTAGGGAAAAAGCCATCTGTGAGTGTTGTTTGTATCCATTGCAGAAGTAGAGTACGGAATTTTACACTGGAGGTGGTAAGGAGATATGCTGGGCAGTGGTTGAGGTCACAGGAGGCGTGGCTGTATTTTTTGTAGAGTTTATTGAATTCTGACCATTGTATGTTGGGGAATTGAGACCATGTTCTGTCCGCTGTAGTAGATTCTTTATCCGTGGGTTGGGTTGTGATTTCGTTTAGGTGGGGTGGGGTAAAGTTGAGGGTGGCTCTGGCGTTAGTGATTTTGTTCTTGAAATAGTCTGCTAGGAGGGTGGCTGAGGGGGTTGGGTTGTTGTTAGTGGTCGTGTAGGGTTTGGTGTCAGTTAGGTCTTTTAATATTTTGAATAGTTTTTTGGTATCTTGGGTTTCTGTGCCTATAAGGTTTGTGTAGTGAGTTTTTCTCTTGTCTTTTAGTAGGATTTTATATTGTTTGTTAATTTTTTTCCAGGCGGTTTTCGTTTGATCTAGGTTTGTTTTTCTCCATTTTCTTTCTAATCTTCTGCATTGTCTTTTAAGTTGGAGCAGATCGTTGTCAAACCATTGGTCTGATCTTCTACTGGTTCTAGTTTTGGTTTGTAGTGGGGCTAGTTCGTCCTGGATGTTGGTGGCTAGAAAATTCCAGTGAGAGATGAAGTCTTTTGGGTCGCAGTCCTGGAGTGTTTCATCTATTTTTTTCCAGAATACAGTTGGCTCGATATGTTTGCGTGAGGTGTATGTTATTTTTTGGGATTTAGGTGTGGTTTTGTTCTTGGTCCAGTTAATGCTGAAATTGTAAGTGTAGTGGTCTGACCAGAGGGATGGGGACCAGGTTCCATTGGGTGTTTGAATTACTGGGGTGGTTGTTTGGTGGGTCATGAAGGCTGCAATGTCAAGTTGATGTCCTTTTTCATGAGTGGTTTGTGGGTCTAGGATTTGGAAGGATAAGGCATTGAGAAATGCTAGACAGTTTTTTGCTGGTGTGGATTTTGGGTCTTCTAGGTGGAGGTTTAGGTCTCCTAGGATAAGGTTATATTCTGCTGTTAAGGAGTTTTGGTAGATGAAGTTTTCAAATTCAGGTCTCGTTGTGGTCCAATTACCCGGTGTTATGTAACAGAGCATGCAGGTTAGTGAGTTTTTTAGTGTGGAGCTTGTGAGATGACAGGCAAGGAAGTCCATTTGTGTGGTGGATGTTTTTTCTTGTATATTTAGGGTTAGGGAGTCTTTGAATATTATTGCTAGTCCTCCTCCTCTTTTTTTCTCTCTGCAGGTCACTGTTATTTTGTACCCCTGCGGGCATACCTCTGTTATTCTGGGGTCTGTGTCTGAGGTTAACCAGGTTTCTGTGAGGAAGAGACAGTCTAGGTTTTCGGTTTTTATCCAATTTTTTATATGTTCTGTTTTAGATCCTAAGGCTCTGATGTTTAGGTAGGCACACTTGTGAGACTTCTGAGGCAGACCCTTTTGGGCCAAAACATGTACATGTCAAGTCGTTGAATGTTTTATTGAAGAAATAAAGTGAGTTCACCAGTCTTCTTTGGACCTGTCCACTCCTTTGCCTTTGCATTATGTGATTGTGGATTTGACTATCCATACGTTGGGAAACAACCGTCATTATTTTTTGTGTGTATGTATGTGTGTGAGAGATGTATATGCATACAAACACACAAACGTCAAAACTTAATCATTACAAGCATGATGTCTTAAAAGTTAATTTAATAGTGGGGGAGGGGGTGTTAAGCTTGAAGTTTCATCTATGTAGGACACCCAAGTTACCTTACACTGACCCTGTATAACAGCATCTTTGCTTATGGAAATATTACAAAAGCAATTGTGATTATCTGTGGATAAATCAGAGCCTACCTGTGGAAAAGAGCCTTTTAAACATACCCTCCCCCACGATGACATACAGAGCACAAACAAACTGAGGCAAGCAGGCAGTGGACTTCACAAATCCAGGAATTTCATTCTGAGATTTCCACAGCTCTGCCCAACCATCTGAACAGTCATGAGAATGATATTGGTGAAATGAAATGTAGATGGCAGTGGCAGTACACCCCCAACTGCCCTAAGCATGATGCCTGGCTGATGTGTGTGATGAGTTGGGTTAGTTGGCAGTGGGACCTGGTGACACAGTGCTTGCATGGTTGGGGATTGGGTTTCTTGAGGATTCACTGAATCCCTAAAAGGCCTGGACTAATTCCCATTGATACATTCCATCCTCTTTCTTTTTTTAATACAAGCCAACAAATGATGACAAGGCAGATTGCAGTGAATGCTGAGTAAGTTGTAATTAGACATTTTAGTGCTTGGTGACAGCTCTTGCATGCTTGTGCTCTCTAGTGCTAGTGCTCTCTTGCATGTGTCCTGGTCCTGCTCCTGTTCCCTCCCCCTCCTTCACTCTGAGCCTCAGTCCTCTTCCCTTTTTCCCCTTCTCCCCTCTCACTCAGGATGGTGGGAGAAAGGTGTCTCTCCCCCTGGCTTTTCATCAGCAATTGATTCATGCAGTTCTTGGCCTGAGCATCTTGCCTTTTTGCAATGGAGTTTGTGCCAGTTTGAGTCCAGATGGTTTCTGTAATAGATGGGCACTATGGGGGCTCAGGCTGACTGAGCACTGTAGAGAATGAAACAGTGACAAAATTAATCACCATTCCCATCCCACAGATAACCGTGGGAAACTATCCCGTGTCATTCTTTAGTGTCTATCTTAACCTCAGTCCTTCTACACCAGCATTCTTCAATGCAAGGCTTGATGGTCTGTGGCTCTGCCCATTCATACTCTGGTTCTTATGTGAGCCAAGTATAGGATAATGAACCCATTGTGACATCAGTGTCAAGGCTGACTTTTAGGTATTGATGGAATGAGGCATTATGACATCACAATCTCAGCTGTGGAATGTTGCTACTCTTTGGATTTCTGCCAGGTACTTGAGACCTGGGTTGGCCATTGCTGGAAACAGGATACTGGGCTTGCTGGAGCTTCGGTCTGTCCCAGTATAGCAATGCTTATGGTCTTATGTTCTAACCATCCAGTGTCATTCATTAGAGTCTATCTCAACCTCAGTCTTTCTACACCAGCATTCTACAAATTGGTTGTGCCTATTCATACTCTGGTTCTTTTTTTTTTTTTATCTTATTAATTTTCAAATATTAACAGTGCATTGCAAAAATTTTAAACATAAACAAATCATACTCTTGATTCTTATTTGAGCCAAGTATAGACAAAGCCATTGTGACATCACTGATGTGATTGGCTCTTAGGCATCGATGGAATGAGGCATTATGACATCACAATATCTGCTCTGGATACCAGAGACTGTCATTCTTTAGTGTCTATCTCAACTTCAGTCCTTCTACTCCAGTATTCTTCAATGCAAGGCATGTGGGTCAGAGGTTGTGCCCATTGATACTCTGATTCTTCCCTCTCTGCTTAAAGAATGACATGGAGATGGTTTCCCGCAGTTATCCACAAGGATGGGAACGGTGATAAATTTAGTCACTGTGTCATTCTCTACAAGCAGTGCAGATAGACCCTGATACCTATCAGGTTCTCTTTTTTGGGTAGGCTTTGTTGCAACTGCACTGGTTGTACTCTTCCAGCATTTACACATCTTGTTTAACCAATGGTTCTACACCTTTCTTTTCACATGACACACCTGACAGATGATGTTCACATCCATGACACATTGAACACTACTGTTTATGGTTGATATGTAAGGGATTTTTTTGTTGTTGTTCAATCATTATTGCTGAAAATGATGCAATGATAGGTGGTGACTGCTGGATAGGGAACAGCAAACTTACGACATATACAACTGGGGCCGGTGACAGTAGTGAACATTCGGGGTAATGGAGAAGCAGAAAGGACCAGTCATGCAGATTTCAATTACCGGATTTTCCTGCTCTGCTCTCCCCAGCCTGCAGGCACACATGGTTGTGAAGGAAAGTAAGGGAAAGGGACTGGGACTTGTATACCGCTTTTATGTAATTTTTTACAACCACACTCAAAGCAGTTTACATAGATGTACTTCAAGCATGTTCCCTGTCTGTTCTGGTGAGCTCACAATCTATCTAATGTACCTGGGGAATAGGAGGATTAAATGACTTGCCCAGGGTCACAAGGAGCAGTGTGGATTTGAACCCACAACTTCAGGGTGCTGAGGCTGTTGCTCTAACCACTGTGCCACTGACTGTCACATTTTTGGTGACACACTGGTTGAGAACCACTGGTTTAGGCTTAAGTTATGAGCAAAATTGTATGGTAGCCATATTAGTCCTCTTTTAATATTTAAAGGTAATATATAGAAATAAAACAAAGCAAATAAGATGATACCTCTTTAATTGGACTAGCGATGCATTTTTTGATTCACTTTCAAAAGGTAACCCTTCTTCAGATCAGAAATAAGCAAACGTTGACAAAATCAGTTTATACAGTGTAAATGGAACATAAAAGCAATCTGAAGGCAGTCACAGGAAGAGGGAAGGTGTAGGTACAGTGAGAAACAGAGAGGGCTGGGTGTGTTAGAGATAGAGAGAGATAGATGGATAATAAGAAGGTGACAACAGTATAATTTTATGGTTTGTAATATTATGGTTGGTAATATTATAGAAAACCAAGATCTTTGGGCTAGACAGATTGGAAATGCTGGGGCTATTCTCCCTGGAAAAGCGGAGACTTAGAGGAGACATGATAGAAACCTTCAAAACCATGAAGGGCATAGAGAAGGTAGACAGGGACAAATTCTTCAGGCTGTGGGGAGCCACAAGTACAAGGGGGCACTCGGAGAAATTGAAAAAGGACAGGTTTAGAACAAATGCTAGGAAGTTCTTTTTCACTCAGAGGGTGGTGGACACATGGAACGCGCTTTCGGAGGCTGTGATAGGCCAGAGCACGCTACAGGGGTTCAAGGAGGGTCTAGATAGGTTCCTAAAAGAAAAGGGGATTGAGGGGTACAGATAGAAGTAGAGGTAGGTTATAGGAATAGTCAGAAACCACTTCACAGGTCATGGACCTGATGGGCCGCCACGGGAGCGGACCACTGGGCACGATGGACCTCTGGTCTGACCTAGTGGAGGCAACTTCTTATGTAGATTCACTAAGCAAACCAATTGCAACCCCTTTGCAACTCGATTTCCCTCCGACCTGATTCACTAACTTCTGTGCCGATCCGATTCTGATCCATGCATGCAAATGAGGAGAAATGGCATGCAAAGTAGGAAGGACACGATTCACTAACAAAATTCAGGCACACCAACTGGGCTGGCTGATCCAAAAACAAGTGACTGCTGAGGACCAGTTGCTTGTGCAAAAACCCCGCTCTCAGCCCCGATTCTCCTGCTCATGCCGCCCTACTCAGCCCCGACTCGCCTGCCTTTTTGCCACCCTGCTTAGCCCCGACTCTCCTGCCCTTGCAGCCCCTATACTCTCCTGCTCTACCTCCCTTCCCTGCAGCATGAGCCCTTGGCTTTAACCTGCTTTAAACTCACGGGTTAAAACCACAAGTTCGCGAGTAAAAGTAAAGTAAAAAAAAAAAAAAAAAGCATGGACAGCAAACGCATGTGCAGACCATCTATAGGCAAAGAAGATGGTCTGCACATGTGTCGGGATCGCTCAGTAGTGATCCGTGGGGGTCGTTCCTCCGATCACCCCCATTTGAATATTGTCCCGTCATGAATTGGTCGGCCTGCCGCGGATCGGCCACGATCGGCAGGTTAGTGAATATAGCCATTGTCTGGGGGTGTCAAGACAGGATATAACAAAGATCTCGGTTTTCTATAGCATACAAACCCTGAAATGATACCGCTTTGTCACCTTCTTATCACCCATCCATATCTTTTTCCTATGACTACCTTTGGGATGCTTTCACGAGGGGGTGCTGAAAAGTTCTCAGCCCAACTGAGTGTTATTTCACCACTATAGCTGAAAAGAGTGTTGTCTTATTTCATTACGTGCCAAAATTCTGTGTTTTGACATTGTTTCAGATCACTGATTGAACCATAGACACATCATTCTTTCCTTGATTGGGCTGAGAACCTTTCCGCACCCCCTCACATGTTTCACTTATATACACCGTTATTTGTCATTTCATTTCAAAATATTTTTATTGAGTTTTCAGTAACAAAAAAAGAAAGTACAACAATAGAACAGAAAGAAAAACCATCAGATAGCAATTGAACAATAAGGTTCAACAGAACCAACTAGAACTCCAGAGGAATGACATATAGAGTATCTCAGAGTGTCTTGGGGGAAAACCAGAGGAACCATTGGAACCAAAGGAAAACCTGAGGAGGAAGCAATGAGAAGAGAGAAATGAAGTAGAAGAAAAAGAGAAGAAAGAGCTTAGAAGTAGTAAGAGAGATAAGTTAGTATAAGAAAGAGTGTAGGACGGACATCCCACCCCCAGAAGAGGGAGCAGGAAAGAAACAAGGAAAAAACAGTGATGGTGAAAAATATGAGGAACGTCACCGACTAAGGAGAGAAATGTTGAATAGGTTCCCATATACGGGATATAAGCAGAGTTCTGTTGGAGAATTCCGCGGCTTTCAACTCGTACAAATGAATCATAAGGACAGAGTTCCACCAGAAAACAACATTAAGGGAGTCAGCAGATTTCCAGTTATGAAGAATACACTGTTATTTGTCAACATTTGCTTATTTGTGACCTGGAGAAGAAGGGTTACTTTCAAAACCTAATAAAAAATAAATTTACCTAGTTATCTAATTTGCAAAAGGATATTTAGTGCTTTAGGAAAGTGGAACTCTGGCACCATCTGCTGTGCATCAAGGAGATATTCCTGCTTCTACTGATTTTGTGTCATTTCAACAATAAACATTGGGACATAAATATCAAATTCATTTGTCTCTCTTTTGCAACATATAGATCTTTCTTCTGTGGCTTCTTGATCAATCTCACTAGCCCAAGAGGGGTTTCATTTTTGGGGGGTTAATCTTGTTCACCCATGTTTTTATATTTCACATCAGATTAGCCCTGAATGTCAACAAATCTAATGTTATGTTTTTCCCTTGGAAAGGTGGTCACAAACTTCTGTTTCCCATTACTATTAAAGGTTCTATCCTGCAATCGACCAGTAGCATTAAGATCCTTGGGGTCATCTTCGACTGCAAACTTACCTTCCACGAACATATTAGTAATATTGTTAGATCTACCTTCTTTAGATTACGGCAAATTCGTTCTGTTTCCAAATTTGTATACCCTACGTAAGAACATAAGAATTTGCCTCTGCTGGGTCAGACCAGAGGTCCATCGCGCCCAGCAGTCCGCACCCGTGGCGGCCCATCAGGTTCATGACCTGTCAGGTTATCTTGATTTAGCCCTATAGCCCCCTTGTTTTTATCTATACTCTTTCCATACTCATATCTAAATCTCTAAACATACTAATTCATTTGCTGGTGATCTCAAAAATTGATTATTGTAACGCTTTGTTCAAAGGAATTGCCTTTGTTCAAAATGCATCAATTAAACTCATAAAGAATGCAAAAAAATTTGATCATGTGACGCCTTTACTCAAGGAAGCACATTGGCTTCCAGTTGCTCACCGAATAACTTTCAAGTTAAGCTTACTAACTTTCAAATCTCTTCTTTATAAAACACCTTCATTCATTCATAGATTATTGATTCCTTATACTTCCTCTAGATCACTTAGATCAGGGATCTCAAAGTCCCTCCTTGAGGGCCGCAATCCAGTCGGGTTTTCAGGATATCCCCAATGAATATGCATTGAAAGCAGTGCATGCACATAGATCTCATGCATATTCATTAGGGAAATCCTGAAAACCCGACTGGATTGCGGCCCTCAAGGAGGGACTTTGAGACCCCTGACTTAGATCTATTGACCAACATCTCGACAGTTCCTTCTCTTAAAACCATAAATACACGTCAGCACTCTATTTTTTCCGTTACAGCCCCCCAAATGTGGAATTTACTCCCAATTCATGTACGAGAAGAATTTGGTTTGGATAGATTTAAGAGCAAGTTAAAATGCTTTCTCTTTAAAGATGCATTTGACAACTAATAAAACTAGATTTGGTTCGTAAACCTGAAAATAGGACTAGATCAGGTGTCTCTACTGAGCCCTGGTCTTTAAATTCTCTGTAGCTTATTATTCTCCCCCTCCCTATTGTTTTTTTCCCTTATATGTCTTCTTTACTATTTTTAAACTTGTATTTCTTTTCCTATTCCCTTCCTCTTGTATCATTTGTTTTGTCTTGTTAGTTATATTTATATTGTCTGTTTCCCTTTGATTATTGTAACTCAAGATTTTAATGTTTTGCACATCGCTTAGAATTCGGAATGAGCGATTAATCAAATAATTAATAAACTTGGATCATACAATATAACTTAAACTCCTGTTGTTCCTTTAAATGAGAGATTCCCATCCCAGTCCTTGGGACACAACTAACCAGTCAGGTTTTCAGGATATCCACAATGAATATGCATGAAATAAATTTGCAAGTTCTACTTCCATTCTATGCAAATCTATCCGGAAGAGGTGTTGGAGACAGAGACTGTATCTGAATTCAAGAGGGCCTGGGATAGGCACGTGGGATCTCTCAAAGAGAGATAATGGTTACTGCGGATGGACAGACTAGACGGGCCATTTGGATTTTAACTGCGGTCATGTTTCTATGTATATTAATTGGTGGGTATCCTGAAAATGACTGGCTAGGAGCATCCAGAGAACAGGGTTGAGAACCTCTGTTCTAGCATGAGGCATAACTTTTTAGTGCCGATATGAACTTTTGTTTTTATTTGTTTTGCTGTGTATTTAATTAGGATTATAAAGCAAATGGAAACAAACTGGGCAGACTGGATGGCCCAATAGGCCTTTATCTACCATCCTCAACTGTCTTACTAGGCCTGGTTGAGGCTTGCCACATTCTGCACTTATCAGAAGAAGGGTGCTTAGCTTTCCAAAACTAGCCATAGGGGTGTTATATTAATCTAGCAAAAGATGTCACCTAAAATGTCATGCACGGACCTACACTTTTAGCCAGGAGAAAACTGACAGTGATCTGGGCCCCTAACTAGAGAAAGATATGGGGACAAATTTGTCCCTGCATGAGCTTTTTCTATCCCTGCAAGCTCTGTCTTTATCTGCATAAGCCTCAAATATATGATTTTAAAGTGTTGGAGGCTTATGCAGATGAGGACAAAGCTTGCAGGGATGGGGCAGAGACAAGGACAGAACTCAAGGGGATGGGGATAGAACCCCTGGGGGGACAGGGATAAAATTGTCCCCATGTCATTTATTCTATCCCGAACCACTCATCTGATATAGATGAATGATTATTACTGGTTAAGGGAGAGTGGACCTCTGAACACTGTCCTATTGATAGACCGGTCAGTACACCCTTGCTTTGATCTCTCCAAAACTAGCCACAGGTGTATTAGGTTAGTCCAGAAAAGTATGTCGCCAACAATGTCATGCATTGACCTTTATTTTGAGTGGCCTGATTAAAAAAAAAAAAAAAAAGAAGCTCCAAAAAATTAAAAGACTTTTGGAGGAAACCAAAAGGATTTGTAATAGAAAACATACACAGGGTGGGGTAAATTTCCCAAATTTTTATAGGTACCATCAAGCCTATATAATGCGCCAGGGTATGTATTGGATCCTCCCCGAGCTTATGGAAAATCTTCTGGATTGGCTGTACTTAGAGTAGCAAATTATGTCCCCATTGATTCATGTGCTGGGTATCAAGTTACCCAGATATGTTAAAGACAATAGCATTTTATTTGACACCTGGAAAAGTTACCCAGATATGTTAAGGACAATAGCATTTTATTTGACACCTGGAAAAGTTACCCAGATATGTTAAGGACAATAGCATTTTATTTGACACCTGGAAAAGTTACCCAGATATGTTAAGGACAATAGCATTTTATTTGACACCTGGAAAAGTTACCCAGATATGTTAAGGACAATAGCATTTTATTTGACACCTGGAAAAGTTACCCAGATATGTTAAGGACAATAGCATTTTATTTGACACCTGGAAAAGTTACCCAGATATGTTAAGGACAATAGCATTTTATTTGACACCTGGAAAAGTTACCCAGATATGTTAAGGACAATAGCATTTTATTTGACACCTGGAAAAGTTACCCAGATATGTTAAGGACAATAGCATTTTATTTGACACCTGGAAAAGTTACCCAGATATGTTAAGGACAATAGCATTTTATTTGACACCTGGAAAAGTTACCCAGATATGTTAAGGACAATAGCATTTTATTTGACACCTGGAAAAGTTACCCAGATACGTTAAGGACAATAGCATTTTATTTGACACCTGGAAAAGTTACCCAGATACGTTAAGGACAATAGCATTTTATTTGACACCTGGAAAAGTTACCCAGATACGTTAAGGACAATAGCATTTTATTTGACACCTGGAAAAGTTACCCAGATACGTTAAGGACAATAGCATTTTATTTGACACCTGGAAAAGTTACCCAGATACGTTAAGGACAATAGCATTTTATTTGACACCTGGAAAAGTTACCCAGATATGTTAAGGACAATAGCATTTTATTTGACACCTGGAAAAGTTACCCAGATATGTTAAGGACAATAGCATTTTATTTGACACCTGGAAAAGTTACCCAGATATGTTAAGGACAATAGCATTTTATTTGACACCTGGAAAAGTTACCCAGATATGTTAAGGACAATAGCATTTTATTTGACACCTGGAAAAGTTACCCAGATATGTTAAGGACAATAGCATTTTATTTGACACCTGGAAAAGTTACCCAGATATGTTAAGGACAATAGCATTTTATTTGACACCTGGAAAAGTTACCCAGATATGTTAAGGACAATAGCATTTTATTTGACACCTGGAAAAGTTACCCAGATATGTTAAGGACAATAGCATTTTATTTGACACCTGGAAAAGTTACCCAGATATGTTAAGGACAATAGCATTTTATTTGACACCTGGAAAAGTTACCCAGATATGTTAAGGACAATAGCATTTTATTTGACACCTGGAAAAGTTACCCAGATATGTTAAGGACAATAGCATTTTATTTGACACCTGGAAAAGTTACCCAGATATGTTAAGGACAATAGCATTTTATTTGACACCTGGAAAAGTTACCCAGATATGTTAAGGACAATAGCATTTTATTTGACACCTGGAAAAGTTACCCAGATATGTTAAGGACAATAGCATTTTATTTGACACCTGGAAAAGTTACCCAGATATGTTAAGGACAATAGCATTTTATTTGACACCTGGAAAAGTTACCCAGATATGTTAAGGACAATAGCATTTTATTTGACACCTGGAAAAGTTACCCAGATATGTTAAGGACAATAGCATTTTATTTGACACCTGGAAAAGTTACCCAGATATGTTAAGGACAATAGCATTTTATTTGACACCTGGAAAAGTTACCCAGATATGTTAAGGACAATAGCATTTTATTTGACACCTGGAAAACCTTGACATTTATTAATAAATTAACAGACGTTCCAGTAGAGAAGCCACTTATCAATCGTTATGGCTTAATTCCAAGGTTCAAATAGGAGGGGCTGGGATCTTCTGGAAGCATTGGATGCAGGCAGGCATTCGTACATTAAATAATCTTATATCTAATGGGAAACTGCTTGATTTTTCACGACTGCAACAATCATTCGGTATTTCAAAATCTCAAAATTATAGGTGGTGGCAGTTGAAGCAGGCCATTCAGAGTGGGTTCCCTGATTGGCAGAATCTCAAAAATCATTGTTTGTAAATGATGTAGTTAATGTTAATCTGAATGAAAATATTTAACACTTAATGTAATTTTGAAAATGAATAAAGAATATAAAAAAAAAAAAAAAAATCATTATAGCTTGCAGGTCCTATGCTTCCAGACAGATTTGCTAGGGCATCAGGCCGCCTGGTGGTATAAATTAATTTCTGAATTCTTGAATAAAAAACCAAAAAATAGTCTTAGGGACATTTGGAGAATTGAGATAAGTAATATATTTCTGCATCTTGATGGCCACAAATTTGGACTTGGAGGATGAGATGTACAGCGTCAGCATCTATGAGTCAAACATGTTTTTTTCTTACAAAGATCTTTTTGGACCCCTGTTAGGTTACATAAGTTAGACCGTTCTAAATCTAATAGATGCTGGCACTGTCACTTAGACATTGGGACACTGGATCATCTGTTGTTCTAGTGTCCTTTGATACTCAGCTTCTGGAAGTCAATATGGAGACAGATTAACCTCATACTGGATACAATCCCTTTGACGTATGAGGCAATTATATGTGGAACATTGCTGCATGTCAAGCCTGCCATGGATCGCTACAAAGGCAGGCTTTTCTTGATTATGACAGGAATCGCTATGCAAATGTAATGTAATGTAATTTATTTCTTATATACCGCTAAACTCCGTTAGGATTCTAAGCGGTTTACAGAAAAATAGACAATAGGGTGCATTAAAATTATAAGTAAAATAGGTACTTAGAAATTCCCTTACTGTCCCGAAGGCTCACAATCTAACTAAAGTACCTGGAAAAATGACAATTAGTAGAGTAATGAAGAAATAAAATAGAGAATAGATGAGAAAAATAAGAAAATAAACATTATAATAAGACTACAATGATCTAAAGGACTTTGTAAGGTTGAAAAAAGAGGGGAGATAAGAATAGATGCAGAGGGAGAACCGTTGAAGCAATAGAATTCTGGAGAAATTTAAATGAAAAATAAAACAAAATAAGTGGTAAAACAATAAGTGAGATTACAAATGATATCCTGCAATTGGAAAAATTGCGACCGCCTCAACTTTCCGTTTGGTGGGTCAGTTTATGTTTAGGTTACAAATACGAAAAGATGAATGCGGATATGTTGGGGCACAGCAAATTATTTAAATTGGTTTGGGGCCCTTTGACATCCTTTGTTACTTCAACATAGTTGTCTTTTGTTTAAATTTTTTGTTTATTTTTATACATATCCAGGACCAGGGGGGGGATATCTTTCTGGTTTATTTCTTGATTAAATTGTTGGATGGGAGGGGAGGGATATTTTTCTTCTGCATTGTTATTTTAGAATTCCTATGAGCATCGGAGCATTTACCTCACCAGCCCACGGTAGAAACCTCTACCGCTGTTTAGTAAAAGTAGCCCTAATTTAGGAGCTTTAATTCTTAAAATTAGGAACATAAATATTTTGAACAGTAGGACCAGAATGGCTAAGCAACCTTCCAGCCTGGCTGGCTCAGTGAGCAAGTTCTGGGCCCAGAAACTCACTCTACCTCCATTACACAGCAGGACAGTTGCTGACCATCAGGGTTAGAAGCCCAACTCGATTTTCTAAAGCTGTGGGGATGTTTGGAACCAAGGGATAAAAGCCTAGGAAAGGGAAAAGTGCTCTTTTGTATGCAGAGGCAGCACTGGTAGATGACAGAGGGCCTGGGTTTAACTGTTTAAAAAAGATCAGCTAGTACAGAAAGCTGCTAACAAGCCAAAAGGAAAGAACAATAATTCTTTATTTATAAATATTCATAGTCTCTATATGTACAGGTATATATTTTAAAGGAACATTAATAAAATATGCTAAAAAATAAAACCAAACAGTTGAATCAAGGAGACTGCTTTTATTGGACTTCTGAAATGAACAGCAGGAGAGCGTCCCCAAGCAGCAGTGAGTCAGATGAGCCCAGCAGGATCCAGGTGTCTGTCCACTCCATGTCCAGTTTATAGATGTCAGTGCTATCAGGCATATCAGTTACGCTACTTACTGACTGAGAAAAAGGCAGCAAAGGACACCTTGCAATTTCACTGCAGTTCCCAGGAATCTTCATCTTGATCCTGCATTACACATCTCATAGTCCTGGAGATCACTGATCCCTCTAAAGCCGAGAGGAAGTCCTCTACCCAGTCCTGCCAGTAAGGGGTGCTGTTTCATTATTATATTTTCAATAGTGAGGGACAGGCAAGAGTTCATGGAATCTGCCTTTACCGAGTAATTGAAACACAACATTGAAATAAGTACCACCCCCTACTGGAGGACTCCCATTCAACTTAGAGGGAACAGTGCGGGGATAGTTCCCTCCTACCCATTGAAGCAGAGGATCATGGGAAACCTTCTCTCCCCCCCCCCCTTCCTCTTGAGGGTTCTTTGGAATTTTCATCCTATGCACATCACCTCTCGGGTAGGTGAGGTTTCCTGGGGAGTCTCCTCCCTCCTATAACATACCATGAATGTACTAGGATGCTCTCTTTCACTCCAACCAACAAAACTTTGGAGCAGGGGTTCTCAACTCAATCAGGTTTTTAGGATATCCACTCTGAATATACATGAGATAAATTTGCATGCACTACCTCAACTGTATGCAAATTTATCTCATGTATATTCATTGTGGGCATCCTGAAAGTCTGACTAGCTGGGTGTGTTCTGAAGACTGAGTTGAGAATCCCTGCTCTGTAACATACTCCCCCATCAGATCAGTGCTATGCAGTTCCACATGTCAGAGAACTGGAGTACAGTCATGCCTTCGAGCACAGGGGTCTCAAACTCCAGTCCTCAAGGACCAGAAAGCAGGCAGGTTTTCAGGATACCCCTAAGGAATAGGAAAGAAAATGGAGTAGCCGCCTAATGGTTAGTCCAGTGGGCTGTGAGTCTGGGGTTTCTTCCCACTGTAGCTCATTGTGACCCTGGGCAAGTCATTAACCCTCCGTTACCCCAGGTGCAAAACATAAGAACTGCTGGCATCTCTAAGGGTGAGACTATTATAAAGAACAAAATGACATATACATAAGCATGGATGAATGAAAGTCAGCCTGGATTTAGTCTAGGGAAATTTTGCCTCACCAATCTACTGCATTTCTTTGAAGGGGATGAACGAACACGCGGATAAAGGTGAGACGGTTGATATTGTGTATTTGGATTTTCAAAAGGCATCTGACAAAGTACCTCATGAAAGACTTCTGAGGAAATTAGAAAGTCATAGGATAGGAGGTAATGTTCTATTATGGTTTAAGTGGCTGAAAGACAGAAAACAGAGAATGGGTTTAAATGGTCAATATTTTCAATGAAGAGTAAAATAGTGGGGTTCAATAACAAAAAGAAAACCTGAAAAATATTTGCTTGAATCACACAGGCAGCAAGTGAACACTTAGTTTCAGGAGGAAAAACCTCAGATCCTCCTGAAACTAAGGGCCTGTTTTACAAAGCCGCGCTAGCAGCTGCTGCACGGCAACAGCCCCGAAGCCCTTTAAATCTCTATGGCCTTCGGGGCCGTTGCTGCGGCTTTGTAAAACAGGCCTTAAGTGTTCACTTGCTGCCTGTTTGATTCATGCATATATATTTTGCAGGTTTCTTTTTGTTATCAATATATTTTTTCTGATAAAGGGTTTTTTTGGGGCTTGATTAAATAGTGGGGTTCCAAGGGATCTGTGCTGGAACCACCGCTATTTAACATATTTATCAATGATCTAGAAGTGGGAATAAATAGTGAGATAATTAAATTTGCTGATGACACAAAGTTGTTCAATCGCAAAAGGATTGTGAAAAATTGCAAGAGGACCTTGTGAGACAATTAGACTGGGCATCAAAATGGCAGATGACGTATAATGTGAGCAAGTACAAAGTGATGCATGTGGGAAAGAAGAACCAAACTAGAGCTATGTGATGCTGGGTTTTGTGTTAGAAGCCATTGCCCGGGAAAAGGATCTAGGTGTCATTGTTGAGGATACGTTAAAACCCTTAGCTCAATGTGCGGCAGGGGCTAATAGAATGTTAGGAATTATCAGGAAAGGAATGGAAAACAAAAGATGAAAATGATATAATGCCCTTGTATTGCTCTAAGGTATGGCCACATCTCAAATATTTTGTGCAGTTCTGATAGCGATAGAGCAGCTTTTAAACTAGAAACAGAATGGTCACTGTATCTCAAAAAAGATATAGTGGAATTAGGAAAGATTTAGAGAAGGGCGATGAAAATGATGAAAGGTTAAAGTGGTTAGGGCTCTTCAGCTTGGAGAAGAGACAGCTCAGGGGTGATATGATAGAAGGCTATAAAATACTGAGTGGAGTGGAAAGGGTAGATATGAATCGCTTGCTCCTCTTTCCAAAACTACTAGGACTAGGGAGCATGCGATGAAGCAGTAGGACTAAGAAATAGATTTAAAAACAAACTGAAGAAAATATTTCTTCACACAATATGTAATTAAAATCTGGAATATCGTTGCCAGAAAATGTGGTGAAATCAGTTAGCTTAGCGGGGTTTAAAAAAGGTTTGGATAAATTCCTAAAACAAAAGTCCATAGGCCATTATTGAGATGGTTTGAGGAAATAGGATAAGAAGCATAAAATCTGTTTTATTATTTGGGATCTAGTTAGGTACAGTATATGGGACATGGGTTGACCACTATTGGAAACTTGATCCTGGGCTGATTTAGGGGGTCTTTTACTAAAGATTAGCATATGTTGTCTGCAGCAGGGTCTGTAGAAATAAAATGGGGTCCTGTGGCAGATAACTGTCCCAGTATGGCAATTCTTAAGAATAACAAACTATATATTAATTAGCAATGTTATTAGCCAAGTGGTGGAGATACCCACTTTAGTACATTTAATAACAGTGGTTCTTAAGAATAACCATACTGGGTCAGACCAATATCTAGCCCAGTATCCTGTTTTCACAGTAGCCAATCCAGATCACAAGTGCCTGGCAGAAACCCAAATAGTAGCAACATTCCATGCGACTGATCCCAGGGCAAGCAGTGGCTTCTCCCATGTCTGTCTCAATAGCAGACTATGGGCTTTGCTTCCAGGAACATGTACAAACTTTTTCTAAACCCAACTACGGGAACCGCTGTTACCACATCCTCTGGCCATGATTTCCAAAGGTTAACCATTCTTAGACTGAAAATAATATTTCCTTCTATTGGCTTTCAAGGTATTTCCACATAACTTCATTGTGTGTCTCGTAGTCATTTTTGATAAAGAGTAAAAAAATCAATTCACTTGAACCCATTCTACACCACTCAGGCCAGAGTTGTGAACCTAAAATGGAGAAAGTACCTGAATATAGTGGATGTAAACTGCTTTTATTGTACCACAGAAAGGTAGTATATCAAAATCCCTTTACAAGAGCATGCAATGGAGGCAGTTGGCATGCAAATCTCTCACTTATTCATTAAGGATAGCCTGAAAACTTAACTGGTATGGGTCCTAGAAGACTGGAGTTTGAGAACCCTGTTTTAGAACAGTGGTTCCCGACCCTGTCCTGGAAGACCACCAGGCCAATCGGGTTTTCAGGCTAGCCCTAATGAATATGCACGAGAGACATTTACAAATAATGGAAGTGACAGGCATGCAAATCTGCTCCATGCACATTCATTAGGGCTATCCCAAAAACCTGATTGGCCTGCTGGTCCTCCAGGACAGGGTTGGGAATCATTGCCCTAGAACAGGGATCTCAAAGTCCCTCCTTGAGGGCCGCAATCCAGTCGGGTTTTTAGGATCTCCCCAATGAATATGCATGAGATCTATGTGTATGCACCGCTTTCAATGCATATTCATTGGGGAAATCCTGACAACCCGACTGGATTGCGGCCCTCAAGGAGGGACTTTGAAATCCCTGCTCTAGAACATCTCTCTGTTTGAGGGGGAGGCACGTTTATATCACGACACAATGAAGAAATAAAGCCGATTGCATATAAGAAAATTTTAAAAGTTCTTATTTATGAAACTTTAAATTACCTACATCTGTTTATTGCTTAATTGATAATTTTCATTCCAGAAAATGAACAAAACATAGCTGGAGAGAAAGAATGTCAATGAGAAACTTTGTTTTTATTGCTTTAAATTTATACGAAACCCTTATCAATTAGGCACCTGAAGAACAAGGTTTAGATAGGGGAAGGAACTGTGTTCACACATCCAAATGCCATTGAGCTTCTTCTGGGAAAAAATCTTTTGTAGATTTTAACTTAGACCCATAATTAGTAAATAAAATATTACCGCTGCTTTGTTCAAGGTCAAAGGAACTGAGGAGACACATCTAGTCATGTGCTGAATCTCTGGCCTGTTGACCCTATCATAGGATTTACAATCCTCAAGGTGTCACATATGCCCAGAGTGTTGGTACCAACACACATGAAATCAGGGGCTCACAGCATACATATTAAATGTGAAAATAAGAGAGAAATTAATTTTGTACAACAATAGTTTCTAAGTCTCCATCTCCTACCGGGTTCCAGGTTTTTAATAGCAGCAAAAATCAGCATGAACAAGTCTAGTTGGCCCCATAATTGCCATCTACCTTGCAGTCTTACATCCAAATCTTCCCCCTGTCATTTTGTCTGAGCCTCATGCTCCTATATCCCTTGCACTGTGCAAACAACCTGTGCCAGGAACACAAGGGTACGAATCCAGGATGAGCAAGGAACAAGAACAGCATGAGGGTTAGTTAAATTCAACAGTCTGTAGTCTAGCACGCCCTCTCCATGTTCCTTTCCCTGTAATCTCCCGCTTCGCTCCTATAACCCCTTCCCCTCCCCACGCTGAAAGGAAGGGATTTTAAAAAAAATTATTTTGGAGGCAGAAGAAATATTGGTGGAGGAGGGGCATGGGTATGTGTAGATTTGAAATCTAATCTCTCCAGTCCCCGCCATAACCCTTTGATGCCACCACTAGGTGGGCCGGGCAGTTGGTCAATTTTGGGTGCCCTGCGACTGGTTGACAATCACTTGCACCACAAAATCTTTCTGGATCTTTGTCTCCTGCAGCTTCATTCGGTCCGTCAGCAGCTTCCCTGAGAAGAACCAACGTTGGCGGCTAGGTTCAATGCCCTCCTCTGCATGCAGTTGCTTTTTCAGTTGCCCTATAGTATCTGTCATGCTGGCACTCAGTTTCACATCTTTGCCAGAGGAGAGACGCACTTTGAGCTGGAACTCTCGCCTAGGGTTGGGAGCAGGCTCGGGCGTGTCCGCACCGTCCTCATCATACCGCTCCAGGATTAGGTTCACTGGTGGCGCCAGGCAGTACACAGGGAGCTGGTAGCGGTTTCCCAACTCATCAAAGCACTCCGTTAGTGATCCTGAAAGATAACAAAAGAGAAAATCTTCGAGATTAACAATATCTTTTTTTTTTTTTTTAAACAAAACTGCATAAAGACAACACCTGAGTCCAGGTGGTACATTTCACCATCATGAAAGTTCAACAGCATATCAGCTGGGGAATGATAATATTGATCAGTGTCAATTGACTAAGAATGTCATAATGCCCCTGTATCGCTCCATGGTGCGACTTCATCTGGAGTACTGCGTTCAATTCTGGTCTCCTTATCTCAAGAAAGATATAGTGGCGCTAGAAAAGGTTCAAAGAAGAGCGACCAAGATAGTAAAGGGGATGAAACTCCTCTCGTATGAGGAAAGACAAAAAACAGTTAGGGCTCTTCAGCTTGGAAAAGAGACGGCTGAGGGGAGATACGACTGAAGTCTACAAAATCCTGAGTGGAGTAAAGCGGGTACAAGGGGATCGATTTTTCACTCCGTTAAAAATTACACAGACTAGGGGACACTCAAAGTTACAGGGAAATTCTTTTAAAACCAATAGGAGGAAAATGTTTTTCACTCAGAGAATAGTTAAGCTCTGAAACGTGTTGCCAGATGATGTGGTAAGAGCAGATAGCGTAGCTGGTTTTAAGAGTTCCTGGAGGAAAAATCCATAGTCTGTTACTGAGGAAGACATGGGGAAAGCTACTGCTTGCCCTGTATTGGTAGCATGGAATATTGCTACACCTTTGGTTTTGGTCAGGTACTAGTGACCTGGATTGACCACCGTGAGAACAGGCTACTGGGCTTGATGGACCATTGGTCTAACCCAGCAAGGCTATTCTTATGTTCTTATGACTTAGTTGAGTACTAAAAAGTACTTCACATTTGCACCAAACCCAATGTCTATCATGACCTGTCAAGTTTCCCAACATCCATAATTATTCCCCCTTCCCTACCCCTGTGATTATAAAGCCATCTCAGCCTCAGCTCCATGTAGGGGCTGGTGGTTAAGGGGTCGGTACTGAAATTGGATCAGATCCTCTAGTTTTACCTCTTTCTTGCTCCAAAATTTATACATTTTTCATTCAAATCCTTGATTTTTCTATTATAATTTATTACTTATGATTTTATTATTGATTTACTAATTGTTTTACATCTAGTCAACAGTTGCCCCTGATGCAGCCTTGTAGGTGAAATATGGCCATGTTGGGCATTGTGATTTTGGGTTTTGCATTAAGGCCTTCTTTTACTAAGCCGTGGTAGAGGTTTCTACCACGGCCTGGGGCGTATCAGAGCATTTAGTGCTCCGGGCCATGCTAGAAACCTCTACCGCAGTTTAGTAAAAAAGGGGGGCAAGTGAAGCTTTGCGACTGTTTGGTGGTCTATTGTCACTGCTGTTCAAAACATGACCCACCTTTAGGCCTACCTGTTTACTCTTACTTCATAGTTATCTATTACGGAGGTCATTTCAAGGGGGAACATGTAGGAATGGTGTTCCCACAGTTAGCAGGTTGTGCAGCTGCTGAATGCCGATACAGTTATAGATAATGAAATTGCATCACCGACTCCGGGCAGTGTACGAGGTCTGTTCAAAAAGTTCCAGGACAGCTTGAATTGCGCATCTACAGGAAGTTCTTTTGAAATGTGCTAGGCAGTGTTGAGTAGCCTGAAACCTCACAAGTAACCTACTTTTTTCCCCCCGTTTGTTGAAATCTGTTTTCGTTTCCGAGCTACAGCAGTTTTTGTGAAAGTGTGTTTTTGTGATCGGCCATTTTTCATCATATGCGACCTCAATGAGCAGCGCCATAGTGAGAAGTTCTGTTTTAAATTGGGTAATACCGCTACAGAAAACTTATGAAATGTTGAAAGGGGCTTTGTGTGGAACATGTCACGTCGTGGAAGTCGTTTTGGATGCGTCCAAATTTGCGAATTTTGCACAAAAACACGATGACAGTTCTTCCTCAGCCACCTTACTCTCCCTGACTCGGCCCCCGCCGACTTCTTCTTGTTTCCTAAATTTAAATCCACACTGAAAGGAAAGCGATTCGACACCATTGAAGACATAAAAGCAAAATTCGACGCAGCAACTTTTGGCGATTTCCTGAAGACGCATTTAAGGACCGTTTCCAGAAGTGGCAATGACGCTGAGAAAAGCGTATTCGTAGGAAAGGGGACCCAATGGAGTAAGTTGTAAGATTGTTTAATAGATTTTCATAAAATTAGTCCCAGAACATTTTGAACAGACCTCATATCGGATTTCTCAAAAACCTACAATGCAACCTAGGCTGATGCGACTATTGCGATACAAACCACCACATTTAAACTATGCAAAACATCAGAGCTACTAAAATGCTTCATGTAACAATTACTGCATTAATTGTCATTGATTATATTCAGTATATCGTGAGTGGGTCATGGGTCAGCTTGCATGACCCATCACTTGATCTGATAGCGCTATCTTAATATTATGCTTTAACAGACCACAGAGATGCCACTAAAGCTGTATGAAACACGTCCAGTTCTGTTCTATAAATGGGCAGGTGAGCTCTAACTTCCCCCCTTCCAGGACCCTCATCCTGGCTCAAAGCAGGGCAGTGGATTGAGTCTGCTCTGCGATTGATCCAAGACACTGTACATGCAAGGACAGGACATTAGGTGGCGACAGAAGCTGGGTTTTGCTAACTTTCTCTTCACGTGCAACACATTACTGAGCAGGTCAGATGCAAGGTGTACCCAATGCAAACAGTGAAAGGTGCAGCTATATATGTTTTGTTCCCACTGCTGAAATGTGTTGCCCTGGTTTCTTTATGTAAATATTTTCACTTTTTAACCTGCAGCAAATTTTGCACTAGTGTCAAAGCCTTTGCTCTACCTCTCCCTTCCTGCACTCAGAGGGCAAAATCAACTCAAGATCTTTACTGCAGACGACCAAACGAATGTTAATACCCCCCTTGTCACTAATAACATTTTCCTGCTTGCAGGGGGTATGATTATTTTATTTACCTTATTTTTAGTATTTATATACCATTCATAGCCTAAGCCAGGGCTGCCCAAGTCCGGTCCTCTAGATCTATTGGCAGGCCAGGTTTTCAGGATATCCACACTGAATATGCCTGAGAGAGATTTGCCTGCACTGCCTTCTTGGTATGCAAATCTCTCTCATGCACGTTCATTGTGGATATCCTGAAAACCTGGCCTGCCAGTAGATTTCGAGGACCGAACTTGGGCAGCCCTGGCCTAAGCGGTTTATTATTTATTTATTTAATTTGATTTTTATCCCGTTGTCCCCCAGGAGCTCAGAACAGGTTACAGGTACACTTCTCCCTCAATATTCGCGGGGGTTAGGGGCAGAGCTGGCCCCCGAATATTAAAAAAATGCGAATAACTTTTAGGGCAGACTCTGACCCACCTTCGCCTCGACACCTTACCTGGTGGTCTAGTGGTGAAGCGGGGCAGAAAAGCTCTTCCTTCGCTCCTGCCCCGTGCAGAGCCTTCAACAAAAATGGCTGCCGTGAGTTCCCGCTGTAATCTCGTGAGACCACGGGAACTCACAGCAGTCATTTTTGTGGAAGGCTCTGCACGGGGCAGGAGCGTAGGAAGAGCGCTCCTGCCCCGCTTCACCGCTAGACCATCAGGTAAGGTGTTGAGAGGTCCGGGAGGCGGGGATGGGTCCGAGTTTAGAAACTCCCCGAAGTCGCGCATCCTAAACCCGCGAATCGGGATGGAGAAGTGTATATTCAGGTACGCAAGCATTTCCCCTATCCGTCCTGATGGGCTCAAATTCTAATGTACCTGGGGCAATGGGGGATTAAGATGAGTTGCTACGTCTTGTGGAGATGGGCGAGTGTCAGGATGCAGAAGGCTGCAGGATCAGGGTGCTAAGGAGTTGACGCAGCTTGAATAAATTACAAGTGCCAAAATTATGCCTGAAACTCGGGAGGTGTCCAGGTGGAGCATTGTACATTTCCTTTTCAATCCAGCTGTTACAAGTCTTTTTGTGCTACTGAAAGCAATACATGTGGGTACTGAACTGGAACTCCCTCGATTCTGTCAACCTCCTTTTGGAGCTATATTCTGTGTCTTCTGTAAATAAAGTAAAAGTCATTTTGGAAAACCAATCTGCGAGAGAGCGCCTGTTCTTGAGAGAGCAGCTGCCATGCTGAAATGAACTATAAATAAATTTGATTTGTGTACCTGTAAAGGAAGTGCTGCGATATTAACATCCCAACGCTACCCAAGACCCAGGTGTCACACGGACACTTTTAACGCAGCAGCAGCTTATCAGCAAAAATGTTTTTTTAAACACACTTCAATTAACCAATCAAATAATGTCTTTTAAGAGCCTTCGGATTTTAGTTTGATTTTTATCTCGGGCCTAAGCAAATCCATGCTGGACATTATATATGCATTTTTTTAAATCCATTTTTTTTCCCGTTTTCATCTCCACCACCTCTCGTGGGAGATGAAAATGGTAATGGAATTAAAAAATGTGTGGAAAAACATAAAGGAATCCTGCATGGAAAGAATGGGACCAAACAAACTGAGTGGTTATTAGATGGCAACTCCAATACCGTATTTTCACTCATATACCACGCACCCGTGTAAAACGCGCACACGGGTATAGTGCACGGGAAACTGTAATTTATGTAAAGAAATTTTTATATACCGCGCTCACCCGTATACCGCACATGCTGCCCCGACTCCCGTCGCCGCCCGACTCTCCTTTCGCCTGCCCCGACTCTCCTCTGGCCGCCCCGACTCTCCTCTCCCCCTTGAAGTCCTGTCCCCACCCTGAAAGCCTGATGCCCCCCCCCCGACGTCCGATTCACTCCCCCGCAGGACCGCTCGCACCCCCACCCCAAAGGACCGCTCGCACTTGCACCCGCACCCCCACCCCGAAGGACCGCTCGCACCCCCACAGCCTCCCCCCCCATCATGGAGAAACTGCCTACCGTTGACCTGCTGCTTCCTCTGCCGGCGGTCCCGCCCCTTCTCTGAGCCCTGCGTCTGCGCTGCTTCCTCTTCCGGCGGTCCCGCCCTTTCTCTGACGTCTGTGTCCCGATTGTGGCTAGACAGATTTGGATGGGCTGGAGTCGGGCTTTGATGATAGCTTTAGTAGTTGGAGAATAAGGCTCGTACCAGACAGACTTCTAGTCTGTACCCTGATCCACTCCTGCAAACTCTGTCCTCATCTGCCCAAGCCTCAAACACTTTAAAATCATAAGCAGTAACATTCTAGAGCTCAGATTGTGATGTCATAATGCCTCATTCCACCAATGCCTAAGCTCCGTCCTCAACTGCACAAGCCTCAAACACTTTAAAATCATAAGCAGTAACATTCTAGAGCTCAGATTGTGATGTCATAATGCCTCATTCCACCAATGCCTAAGCTCCGTCCTCATCTGCACAAGCCTCAAACACTTTAAAATCATGTGTTCGAGTTTGTGCGGTTAAAGCAGAGCTTACAGGAATGGGGCAGGGACAGGGACAGAGACAAAATTCACAAGGATGGGACAGGGAAATTGAGTTCCTGCGGGATGGAGATAAATTTGTCCCCGTGTCATTCTCAAAAGGAAAGGGAGTCCCTTGACTGAGTCAAAACTGCCCAAGGATCCACTGTCATATTCTTCCTCCGGTCTTCGGAGCTGAAGCCTTGAACCTTCCTGCCTAAACAGCCGAGTACCAATATTTCTGTGGCCGTGATGTGGGACAATATCTAATGGAAGGCCTGCTGAGCTAACAACATCAAAGATGGGTTTCAAGACCCCACCCACAGTTTGAGAACTCTGACCTAGGAGTTCCCAGGCACCAGGCCACAGTGAAGAAGAAATATCATTTTGAGAAAGAGAAGGGGAAGAGGCCTAAATGAAGAAAGAAGAGGGGGGGGGGGGTGGACGATTGGGCAACAGCAATCGTCAAACTGGCTGCCAATTATTTGTTGTGGGTTATGTAAACGCTCTGGATGCACCTGAGCTTAACCATACAGTGTTTCTAGTCCCTGCAGAGAAGAGCTCAGCTTTGCATCACACCCTATTCCCACAACCCCAAACAGCAATTACAGGCAATCTTGGGAGCTCGGTAAACAGATCTTCAATCAAAAGAAAACCCAGTGGGATACCAGAATGGTAGCATCATGCAGATCTGAGTAAGTAAATATCAATTTGGTGACTGAATCTGTTTACTATACTTCAGAATTCTTTCCTTAAAGCAGACTGAAAAGTGCTCTGCAGTTTCTGTGCATTACTTTTTTTTTATGTAGGATACAGAAACAGCTATTTAGCTTTCTTTTATTTAAGCACAGTTTAAATGGCTCCCAAGTATTCTGGTGCTGCTTCAGCATTCCCAGTTCTCACCAGTACAGGCAGCACAGTGCAGTTCTCGGTACTGCCACTAGGGCTGACTCAAAACACTTTTCCAATAACTCATCCTATGTGGTGTGCTGTGAGCATCCATGTTCTATATCAGTGGACTCATGCTCAAACCCTTTGCAGGGCCACATTTTGGATTTGTAGATACTTGGAGGGCTGCAGAAAAAATAGTTAATGTCTTATTAAAGAAATGACAATTTTGCACGAGGTAAAACTCTTTATAGTTTATAAATCTTTCCTTTAACGGCTCCTCGCACAATCTGCAGCACCTGCGTCAGAAGCCTTCTCTCTAACGTTGTGATGTCAGAGAGGCTTCCGATGCAGGAGTCGCCACCGCCCGCAGCTTTGAAGGAAAAACGAGTGCAGGAAGGGAGCCGGCCAGAAACTAAACACACCATCATCGTGTCCAGACTGCGGGCCGCAAAACAGTACCTGGGGGCTGCATGTGACCCTTGGGCCACAGGTTTGAGACCGCTGTTCTATATATTATACTTCAGCATGGAGATTTTTGTACTTATTTATTTACTCATGCAAAGGAGTTCAGTACGGTTTACAAATCAGGTACTCAAGCATTTTTCCTATCTGTCCCGGTGGGCTCACAATCTTAAGTGACTTGCCCACGGTCACAAGAAACAATGCGGGGATTGAACCTACAACCTCAGGGTGCTGAGGCTGTAGCTCCAACCACTACGTAACACTCTCCTCCTCGATGACCCTAATGCCACTGTAAGAGGGAAGGAGATGGAGAAACAACACAACTGACAGTACAGTAGGTACATAAAAGAAGTCCCAAACCGTCTTGCCAAAGGGCAGATTGGGTGAACCCAAGGGGCCTTTTCTAACAATGTTTTCCAGGGGAGGGGAGGTCAGAGCTGTAACTCCCTCTGCAATCAGAGCAACCTGAAGTAGAGATCAATCAAAACCAGTGGTTTTCATTCCAGCAGAAAATGAATCTGTTGCTGAAGTGAAAAAGTTGTACTTATCCCTTAGTGGAAGATGTACCCCCCCCTCCTTCCATACTCCCACGGGCTGCCACTGATCATCAGTAGGTCCTCCCCAGGCCTACCTTAAGAAACCCTGGTGATCTAGTGGTCTCTTCAGGGGCAGGAAAGAACTTGCTTTTTCCTGCTTGTTGCTGCCACTGTTGCTTTAAAATGGCTGCCAAGACTGTCATAGGAGGTCCGAGCAGCCATATTGACAATGGCACCAGCTTAAGCAAGAGCAATCTCAATATGGCTGCTGTGGAAAGTGTCAGTGGGTGTTGTAAAGCAGCAGCAGCAAGGGGCAGAATAGTGGACAATTTATACAGATAATTAATTAAACACCACCAGTATGCGCCACAAGTCTTTACAGGGTCAATATTCAACCGGCGGTGCCAGTGTTTTGCTGACCGCTGCTGACTTATCCCAGAAATTCAATGCCAAGCCATATCCAGGCTCTGGCACTGAATTTCCGAGTTTATGGAGCTGACTAAGTGTGACATTTAGCATAAAGATAAGTCTGGCTTTTATGCAGTGACCTTGGCCAGTTACGCAAGTGCTGTGTCCCTACCCCCCTCCTTAGTTCGATCATCACCCATGGGTCCCTACCTCTCCCCATGTCCAACTTCTTCCCTCTCACCTGCTCCACCACCACTCCCCCTTTCCAGGGCCAGTATGTCTTCATATCTCCTCCTTCCTCCTATCCCCCATCCCCAAAGCCAGCACCTCTCCTTCTCTCTTTCTTCCTTCCTTCTTTCCTGTCTCCTCTTCCAGGAATCCAACAAGTGTTCCTCTTTCTTTTCTTTCTTCTGCTTCCTGCATTCTTCCACCCCTCCCCAACCTGTTAGTCCAGTATCTCTTCCTCTTCCTATTCCTCTCACAGATCCCAGCATCATTTCCTCTTCCTTATCCCTGATACCAATATCTCTCCCTCTCCTTCCTGGGTGGTTCTTTATCTTACTATAAGTTGTCAGTGGTGGCGGCATTCAAGACAGACTTTTTTAGCAGTCAGGAGACAGCCGAGGGAAGGCCCTGATGAAAACAAAGTTGCTTCAGAGAAGCAGGAAACAGTAGAGGGATGGCTGAAGTTTTACGCCTGTTTCGTTCGATTTTGATTTTTCCAATCTGTTTTTTTTATGTTCTACGAACCACCATCCGGGACCCCTGAGGAAGAAGTGTTTTTCGAAACACGGACAGTGTCGGGTCCGGTCCACAAGAATATTAGGACCAGTTTGGGGATTTTTTTATTGTATATGTTATATATGTTTTTATGACTTTTTAATAAATTCCTGCTCCTTGTACGTTCTACTGAAGTTTTGGTTTTATGACTTGAGCATTGCCACTACCGGCAACCTACAGCAAGTCTGGAAGGTTTTTGGGTTAGGGTGATGGACAGAGTAAGAGATGCCCGATTCAACTACAATCACAGATGTGGCACCAGGTTTCCTAGCCTTGTAGTCTAGCGTTTTACCTTTAGCTGCTACTTTTGTGTCATGTTTCCTTGTAATTATTTGGTTTTACATGGGGGGATATACACTTATCCCTCCGTATTCGTGGTTCCAGCACTCATGGTTTCGCTTATTCGTGATTTTTTGCATGCTGGCTCCTCCCCCCAAATTACATCATCCAATCACCGATAAAAATTTTTGCAAACTTAAGTACAGGCAGTGCTGGCTCCACCAAGCTTGAGAAACGAAAGTACCAAAACTGGTTTGACAGTCAGGGCCCTTGCCCAATGGGAGAGGCGGAGGGTTTCTAAAAATCCCGTCCGGCCAATGGGAGTGGGCGGGCACTGCGGGGCCGGGGTTTACATTGTGGGTCACGCTGTGTGCGCCTTGGTATAGTAGTTTAGTGACAACACAGCCGGAATGCAGACTGCGATGAGACGGAAAGTTGGGCTCCTCTCATCACTGGGAATTTAAAGTGGCCGCAGAGTAACCCGTATGTGGCTTTCGCCCGGGAGGTGGTGGATTCGGGTCGCAACTCCAGCTCTCCCATGCCTGCCATGCTGGAAAAGGGCACCGAGGGCTCGGGGAAAAGACGACGCAGGAGTAGCGCCGCCGGCAACGGCACTAATAAAACTTTGGCACTAAATGAGAATGGCACCAACTGTTTGGAAGAAGGAAGCTCAGGCTCTTCCAGTGATGAGGAGCATGGTAGGCCAGCTTAAGGGGGTAGCCTCAAATGCACCTGCTTCTTTTTTTTTTTTTTTTTTAATTTTATGCCGTTGGTGGCGATATTTTAAAATTTTTATTATTAGGATGATGAAAGTTATTCGCGGTTTTTCCGTATTCGCAGGTCTGTTCCGCCCCCTATCCACCGCGAATACGGAGGGAGGAGTGTAAATGTTTTTAATTTTAATCAGCTTTTGGAATTTATTTTGATAAAGGGGAAATAAAAGTTTTATGTTTAGGTGGTCTGAAATTTTTGTTCACTGGAATAGTCATTTAAAAAAAAAAATTTTTCTTCCTATATTCCTTAATTTCCTTTTCTTGGATCTTATTTTATTGTAATGTGGTGGAGCCTGGTTGGACAGCAGACTTCCAGCGGAATGAAGTGCTTCGTATTTGATGCAGTGACCTGTATGTTAGTCTTGGCAGTGAATAGTTTATATTCCTCTAGTAAGATAAGTTTGGATCATTTATCATAATGATAAGATAAGTTGAATTAATTATAAAGATATTTAAATACAAAAAGAGACTTGGGAGTACTGGTCGACAAGTTGATGAAGCCGTCCGCACAATGTGCAAGAGGGCAAACAGAATGCTAGGAATGATTAAAAAGGGGATCACGAACAGATCGGAGAAGGATACCATGCCTCTGTACCGGGCCATGGTACGCCTTCGCCGGGAATACTGCATCCAGCACTGGTCGCCGTAAATGAAGGACACGGTACTACTCGAAAGGGTCCAGAGAAGAGCAACTAAAATGGTTAAGGGGATGGAAGAGTTGCCGTACAGTGAGAGATTAGAGAAACTAAGCCTCTTCTCCCTCGAAAAGAGGAGACTGAGAGGGGACATGATTGAAACATTCAAAATACTGAAGGGAATAGACTTAGTAGATAAAGACAGGTTGCTCACCCTCTCCAAGGTAGGAAGAACGAGATGACACTCACTAAAGTTAAAAGGGGATAGATTCCATACAAACGTAAGGAAGTTCTTCTTCACCCAGAGAGTGGTGGAAAACTGGAACGCTCTTCCAGAGGTTATTATAGGGGAAAACACCCTCCAGGGATTCAAGACAAGGTTGGACAAGTTCCTGCTGAACCGGAACATACTCAGGTAGGGTTGATCTCAGTTAGGGCTCTGGTCTTTGACCTGGGGACCACCGCGGGAGTGGACCGCTGGGCGCGATGGGACCACTGGTTTGACCCAGCAGCGGCAGTTTTTATGGACTGATGAAGAGGTAGGTGCTGGTCACTTAGTGGCTAATATAGCCCTAAAGTGGTATCCGCTGAGGTCCGAGAAGATTTAATGAAGTTATTATTGAACTTCAAGTATATGGAATGAATATATTGAGCTCTTGGGGGTTATAGAATATTTGATTGGTATTACCGATTTGTATACTGAAATATTTTCAGCATGTATTTTGCTTTTTGATTTATTTAAAATTTCCTTCAATTGCTTTATTGTAGTAATTGTAATTGAATAAAATGATGATAAACAAAAAAAAAAAAAAGAGCAAATAAAGGGGGGAAGGCAAAAGTGTGTCACTCATCTAATGCATTTGACTTGGCGTGTCTGGTATCATGGGCTCAAGGATTTGTTCTGACAGATTGCCTCACCCTCATCCAGAGCTGGGAATGATGTCTAAAGCGTGCACATTTTTACACTCAGAATACAAAATTGTGTGTTAGAGGCCAAGCAAAACAACATTTTTCAGCTTTGGTCAAAACCAAAACTGCCACAAAACAGTCAAAGGTTTGTTTAGAGCAAAACTGAAATGGAGCCAAAACTCATCACCCGGTTTCGGTTGAAGATGGAACCAAAACCAAAAACTCAAGTTAGGTCGTGTGAATGTGAACCAGTGAGGGACCCGAGGATTGTCAGAGCTGCTATACCCACAGTATTCAAGCCACAATATAATCATTTAAATCAGGAAACAGAATAGCCTTAATGGGTCATACCAATGGTCCATCTAGCCCAGTATCCTGTCTTCATGGCGGCCAATCCAGGTCACAAGTACCTGGCAATAAAACAAATAGTAGAAGCATTCCATGCTACCGCCAAGCAAAATAAGCTCCACCTACATGGACTGCAGCTAACGAAAACAAAAGCCACAGTTCTTTTACAGCGGCTGACTTTGCACCACGTTCAGAGTGATGTTATAACTGCCTGACAGTCAGTGCAAAACCACTGCCAATTAAATCGCCGACTGCTGCTGACTCTGTATGCTTCCCTCTGCCGCGCGGTCCCCGCTGAAGAAAGAGGAAGTGAAGCCTCACATCATTGAAGGTGGGATTGTGGTAGAGGGAAGCCTACATGGCCCACACAGGCTACCCAAAGATGTTTCCAGCAGCAATTTGGGCCGTAGCGAGGGAGTGCGGCCCTGGGGAATTCTCTGCAAATTCTGCATTGCCTAGTAGTGCAGGATTCTGCCAGAAGTAATTCTTATTAACTTAGTCAGACAGTGTCTATTGGTGTATAAAGATGACCAGATAAAGCAGACAGGCAGTAGAAAGCCTAAAAGCTTAACAAAGTAAGGGGAGATTCTTTGGGTGTAAATATTCTATAGGTAGCACCATAACATTTGGTGGCACAATGATACATTGAGTTATATGTAAGCACCAGATCTTGAAAGCACTCAAGGCAGATGTATGCTGTGGATGCTCCACAAGGGCGCAGTCTTATTTTGAATATATTATATTAGTAATCTTATAGTAGAGACAGATACCGTAATAAGTTCTGTTGTTCATAGATTCCTGCTCTTGGACTAAGGGGGAGAATGAAAGGGCTGATGGATGCTATGTGCCAGGGGCCATAAGATCCCAGGTCCTAGGAAAAGATTTGATTTGGGAGTCTCATAGGATTCCCTTTCCTCATGGGACAGGAATAGAATGGGAGGATATGGTGGGGGATGGGGATTCAGCTTGTTCTTTGGCAGGAACTTCTGTTCTTTGCTATTGTATAATATCTTTTTGCTGTACGATTCACTGCTATATTTACTACCAGCTTTCAATAAAACTGTTTGATAATAAATGTTACAAACCACAGTGGAGATATGCAGGGATGTTGGCGTGCAATTTACATAAGAATAGCCTTACTGGGTCAGACCAATGGCCCGTCAAGCCCAGTAGCCCATTCTCACGGTGGCCAATCCAGGTCCCTAGTACCTGGTCAAGACCTTAGGAGTAGCAACATTCCATGCTACCAATACAGGGCAAGCAGTGGCTTCCCCCATGTCTTTCTCAATAACAGACTATGGACTTTTCCTCCAGGAACTTGTCCATATCTTTCTTAAAACCAGCTACACTATCCGCTCTTACCACATCCTCTGGCAACGCATTCCAGAGCTTAACTGTTCTCCAAGTGAAAAAAAATTTCCTCCAATTGGTTTTAAAAGTATTTCCCTGTACCTTCATCAAGTGTCCCCTAGTCTTTCTAATTTTTGACGGAATGAAAAATCGATCCACTTGTACTCGTTCTACTCCACTCAGGATTTTCAATCCTATCTCCCCTCAGCCGTCTCTTTTCCAAGCTGAAGAGCCCTAACCGTTTTAGTATTTTCTCCTACGAGAGGAGTTCCATCCCCTTTACCATCTTGGTCGCTCTTCTCTGAACCTTTTCTAGCACCACTATATCTTTCTTGAGATAAGGAGACCAGAATTGAACGCAATACTCCAGATGCGTTCAGTTTTGGTCTTCTTATCTCAATTTATTCCCATTATTGCTGAATAAATTGCACACCAACATCCCTGCATATCTCCACTGTGGTTTGTTTGTTTCTGTTTGGACTGTGGAGTTTTTTTCTCTTGGTTTGTCTGAAAATAAATGTTGCCATTAGCATGTGGCCATTAACAAAAAATACCATGTGAGCATTTTCCAACACGGTAATCCTGTTTTATTCAGATAGCGCGGTAATTTAGCTGCACTGATTAGCACACAGATGCCCATTCTCCTCTCCCCAAATACGCCTCCTCTAGAAAAATAAAAATGATTTTTCAGTGTGTGGTTTGCACGCGCCCATTGCAAAATGACTGCAGTCCACCTCAGCACGTCCCATGGTAACCTCTTCAGCTGGGGTGAATGCTTACCACAGCTCAGCAAAAGGCACTGTTAGGCATAAAATACACAAATGATCTGAAGGTGTCAGGTCAAAAGCGCGCCGGGACAAAGGCGCGCCCAGACAATTGAGCGCAGCGCGGGGGTGCACGCCGCACAAAATTACTGTTTTTAGGGCTCCGACGGGGGGGGCGTGGGGGGAAACCCCCCCTTTACTTAATAGAGATCACGGCGCATTGTGGGGGCGTTGTGGGGGGTTGTAACACCCACATTTTACTGAAAACTTCACTTTTTCCCTGTTTTTAGGGAAAAAGTTAAGTTTACAGTAAAATGTGGACGGTTACAACCCCCCAAACCCCCCATAACGCCGGCGCGATCTCTATTAAGAAAACTGGGGTGGCTCCCCAACAAAACCCCCCGTCGGATCCCCTAAAAACTGTAATTTTCTTCAGCGCGCGCCTCCATCTTGCGCTCAGTTGTCGGCGCGCGCCTTTGTCTTTCGCGGTGTTGTCTATGAACCGATCTGAATACTGGCAAAAACAAAGATGTAAAAGCCAAAATCCCAGCAGCAAGCTATGCTATAAAAATGCAGCTAAAGGTGAGGCACATATTTTGAAGATGGGAGATATATAGTTACATGTGTAAATTATACAATCAACTGAGGCCCTGATGCTCAAAGGTTTGGCACCAAGATAACAGCCCAACTCCCCCTCCCCCAATATACCTAGCTTGCCTCCCTGTTGCCATCCAAAATATTTGTGTCTGGAGATGCCACTGGTGAGAGCGAGAGAACCTTCTAATAAGGAAGGATTGGCCCTGCCCTCCTGATCACACATTTTGTAACTTAAACAAGTCACATGGAGGGGAATTTTGAAAGCCTTCAGGTAACTTGCAGGTCTGGGCTTTCAAGCTAATTTTCTAAAGAAAACTTCCTGGGGAGATTCCCTTTGAAAAATCAGATGGGGTGTAAACTAGGAGCACTTTTGTAAGAACAGTACACATGACAGCAGGCATAAAATATTTATGTCAAAAAAAACAAAAAAAAACTTATAGCCTGCCTTATGTAAAAAATCTAAGTGGATTACAGTCGACTCCGCTTAAGTGCACGCCCTTCGGACCGGGTCTCCACGTGCGCTTAAACGGAGTGTGCGCTTAAACGGAGTGGGGGAGAGGGTAGGGGGAGGCTGTAGTTAAGCCGACTCTGTTTAAATATGGCTACTTAGTCTGTCTTTAAATTTAAAAAATGTGTGTTGTTTTAAAAAACAATTATGTTTTTAGATGTATCTAAATAAAAATAAAAATAATAACCAAAAATTTATCTTTTTTTATGTCATCTTAGCATATTTTATGCTACAGAACGAATTATTTTTTTTAACATGTATTGTTATGGGAAAACGCGTTTCACATAACGAACTTTTCGCATAACAAACTTGCTCCTGGAACGAATTAAGTTCGTTGTGTGAGGCACCACTGTACAGTATAATGGCTTCTAAAATGGCTCTTAATGAGAGACTTGAGGAACTCACCCCTATAGAAGTAGAGGTACCCGAGATACACAAAAAGGACCAAATATCCAATGATGTGTTTATGGACTGCTCTGATGTAGACAGACAATTTTGCAGAACCACAAGATATGCAAATATGAAAAGATAGAGGGAAGTCCTTTGTATAGTAAAGGCTCAACTACAACTTTCTGGTTGACAGTTATGGGGCAGGGAATAGTGCCCACTATGTGAGAAAACTATCCCAAGGGGAGGAGCTGAAAGGGCCCCCAGAGCTCTAAACCAGGGAAGAGACTACATAAGAACAGCCTTACTGGGTAAGACCAATGGTCCATCAAGCCTAGTAGCCTGTTCCCACAGTGGCCAATCCAGGTTCCTAGTACCTGGCCAAAACCCAAGCCTTGGCTTCACCCATGTCTTTCTCGTTCTCAATAACAGACTAAAAAGAAGGTACCTGATTTTTCTGAGACCTAATTTGCATATGACTTGTGGACTTATACAAACTGACCTTAAAATAACTGGGTTTTGCTGATGTTTTAATTTTGAACTGTTTTTTTTTTTCACCCTGAGTGGGAAGGAGGCCCTGAATTAGGACCCTATGAGCAGTCAACAAAATAGGACAGAAACTAGCCCTCTTGGGACTGTACCCTTTACTTGGCGGAGTAAATATCCTGTGGGATTACTACATTGGCCCTTCAAAAGTCAAAGACCCTCACCTGCTACCACTACACAGGTAAACAGAATTGTTCATGTAAAATCTTTTCAATAATAATAAAGTCTTTCTCTGCTCAAAACATCAATTATTAAGCATTGAGAAACATATTGAGAAACAAAACATTACAACCTCTCAATTATTATGTTCTTAAACACTGCAACCTCTGAACTATGTAAGCTTTTCCATAAAAACAAAACCACCTACCTGAGACATCCACTTTCAGGTTATAACCTCTAGAAAGCATCACTTACCATGAGGTAGGGTAATACTGGCGCCGTCTACAATGGCCTGAGCCAGCTCAAGGTCATTGGCTTCTATTGCATAAGCTGCAGCTTTTAGGGCATCCCAGATCTCCTTGCGACCCTCAAATGCAGGTGCAGTGTCCCAGAACTCATCCCGCTTGCTTCGCAGCTGCCCATCTGTCATAGGGTAGTCACTTTTCCACTTGGGTTTTTCCTTTTTCAGAGGCTCATTGCGTCCTAGGAGAACATTAAAGGACAGATGTCAGAAATGAACACACAATGGGTATGGGGATACCCTATATTCATTGGATGATTCTATAAAACAGTTTTCCTCATAGAAATTATATTTTCACACAGAAAATAAATGATTATTAAACTGTGTGAGGGTATACATGTGTAAAAAGCATCACATCGTAAGTAGGTGCTCATGGGGGCAGAGCTTGGGAAGAGCTGGGCCACATTTACATTGAGCACACAACAGGTAGATAGATGCAAGGGGATAATCTTATAAAGCAGTGGTTCCCAACCCTGTCCTGGAGGACCACCAGGCCAGTCGGGTGTTTGAGATAACCTTAATGAATATGCATTAGAGAGATTTGCATATAAAGGAGGTGACAGGCATGCAAATCTGTCCCATACATGTTCATTAGGCGATTTCCCCAAAACCCGACTGGCCTGGATATGGAATTACGTAGTGCTACTGCCTTTTCAGAGCCCAAAGATGGCCATCGTCGGGCTACAGCGGCGTTTGATCCATTGGTCGCACCCAGCTTGTGACAAGAGTGAGAATGAACAAATCTCGGCAAGACATCAATGAGATAAGCCTTCATTTGCATTTACCATCACGTCCTCGATTTACATGCTTGTCAGCATTTTGAAGTAGATATTTAAACAAAGTTCATATTTAAACAAGGAGGGTTTTTTGGCCAGTGATAGAAGGTCGCAGGGGAGCTAGTAAGCAAGTTCAGCTCTTCCCTTCACAGCTCCGGTGCAGCATTGCTTTCTGCACTGCTTTTCGCGGCCTTTTCCTCCTTTCATGATTAACGAAGAAAACCCATGGGGAACAAATAGGCTCTATACAGCGTACAAGACTGGGGTTTTGTTTATAGTGAGGAATTTCATTTTTTTTGAATTTTGTGGAGTCAACATTTATGTCATGTCTATGGTACAGGTAACTGTTGACGCCTCTGTACACAAAGTGACACGTGCAACTTCTTGCAATCAGCACTGTGCAGGAAGTCAAGGGCTGTTCTTACAAGACTTGAGAACAGTGCAACAAAGAACAGATGTGCTATGAAGGAAAGCCACAGAAGCAGCTGCGTTTCAATGAGGGAAGGTCCATCCAGGCCAGGAGAAATGAAGTTCTTGGACAGAAGATAAGCAAGGTATTGGGAGAGCATAGGGCTGAAAATGGGAGACGTGTGTATGGAATGGAAATAATTTATTAGATAACCCAGTGGCATTATCTTATGATACTGTGATATTTGGTATGGAAATGAGAGCAAAAAGTCAGATTTCTGCTAACAACAATAAATTATTACTAATAATGACTGGGGTTGCCATTCAGCAAATTACATATAATTGGAAGAGATTAAATTATAACTTTTGGTGGAATTCTTTATGCCATATCTATAAAATGGAAAGATTTATTGCTTTACAAAGGGGATACTTTAAGAAATTTCAGGATGTGTGGAAACCATTAACAAAATATTGTAAGGATTAAGTAAAATTATTTCCCTTTTAATTATCAGTTCAGGATATAGGGAGGGGGATATTTTTATTATTACATATATTATATAATAATGGAGGATATGGATGGGAGGGATGGGAAAGGGGAAGGGATAACATTTATATAATGTACCAATGATTGTTTATAAGTGATATATTTATTGTTACTGTGAATGAATATATTTTACACTTAATGTAATTTTGAAAATGAATAAAGAATATTAAAAAAAAAAAGGAATGGAAATAAGCTGGAGGAGGCAAGGAATAGGGGATGTGTGTGTAGTGGGATATTGGAGGAAAGCTAGGGAAAACAGAGGATAAGGAGATGAGGGGTAGCAGATGAGACTGTGTATGGGAAGAGAAGAGTGATGAGAACAGGAGGTAAGGGGACGTTGCTGGAAGCCAGAAGCTCTAACTATGGTGAGCTGTTACTATACTCCAGGGAAACTTCTACACCAAAAACGCTAAAAATTTTGCATCTTTAAAGCACAAACGTTTTTAAAATTACAATTCAGAGACAGTGCTTATCCTGTATTTTGATATAAATACCAGTATGCAGAATTTTGCAGAATTGTAAAAAATATTTGCAAAGAATTCCCCCAGGAATTCCCCACATCCACCTCACATTTACATGCTAAGCAATTTGTGCCCGAGGATTGAAAGCATTTAGCAGCTATAATAATCTTGTATAGCCAAATACTATGAAATGTATAAAGATTAATTTTAACAGTTTTCAACTAATCATCATAACAAGAAGTCCTACATAAAGACAAAAATGCAAAAGAAAGAAGAAAAGAATGAGTGAGAGGACAGAAAAAGAAAAGAAGGGTCTAGGTCAGTTCAGTGCGGCCAGTTTATTGCAGCTATTCCATCAGACAAATACCGTGGTGAAAGAGGGGCCCCATTAGTGCTTCATGCCCAATTGGACTGGTGAAAGAGGGTAGGCATTCCCCCCTCATCCCTCACTAGTGCTTCATGCCCAATTGGAGCAGTGAAAGATGGGGGGCATTACTCTCTTGCCCTCCCCCCCACTGGTGCTTCAGGACCAATTGCTTTACAGTTTGAAAGAGGGGGGGGGGTCCTAGCCTCCCACTGGCAAAGAAACAGTCCGCTCTTAAAGGGCCAGAATGAAATGGCTGCAATTAAAACATCCCGCACTGAAACACCTCGCAAACTGCTTGTTCAGGTGCGCTGGGTGAGGGTGCCGACTCAGCGTGATGAAACAGCCACACTGAAACGTCCCATTCCCAGAAAGAAGGGAAGAAAACCATCAATAGCCCTATTTATAACAGGACACCTACAGCTCCCTTTGTGTCTTATGAAATAAGCTTTAAAACCAGACCCTCCCTGTAGTTTGTAAATGTCAATACATGCATTCTGGAGCAGGTATGAAAGTGTATGTGAATTTGTTTTAATAAAATTCACAACGTTGCTGCTTTGGCCAAACTATACCTCCAGGAATCCACCTGCAGTAATGGCAACTGTGTAGGCTTCAGCACCTGCCGATCATATTATGATCCATTCCTCAAAATCTTTTTGCACTTCAATAAACTGAAGAAAAATCAGTCTGAATATGAACATGAATACAAAATGTTAGGTGCAGCATTGAGAAAGAATGAGCAAGAAAGGGATCTGGGGGTACTGATAGACAAGACCCTGAAGCCGTCGGCTCAATGCGCAGCGGCGGCAAAGAAAGCAAACAGGATGTTGGGCATGATAAAGAAGGGAATCACGAATAGATCGGCGAACGTCATAATGCCGCTTTACAGAGCAATGGTCAGACCACACTTGGAATACTGTATCCAACATTGGTCTCCCTACCTGAAGAAGGATATAACCCTGTTGGAGAGGGTGCAGAGGCGAGCCACGAAGCTAGTAAAAGGCATTGAGAATTTGAGCTACAATGAACGCCTCAGAAAACTGGGATTGTTCACCCTCGAGAAGAGAAGAATGCGAGGAGATATGATAGAGACTTTCAAAATACTAAAAGGATTCGACAAAATAGAGCAAAAAACTTCGTTATTCACATTGTCAAATGTGATTTGGACAAGGGGACATGGACTGAAACTGAGGGGCAACAGGCCCAGGACAAATATCAGAAAGTTCTGTTTCTCACAGCGAGTGGTGGAAGCTTGGAATGCTCTCCCGGAGGAGGTTGTGTTGGAGACCACCATTCCAAGATTTCAGGTGCAAGTTGGATGCACACCTTCTTGCAAAACACATTGAGGGATACGGGTAAACAAGGTCTTTAGCAGGGAACACCGGGATTGGCCTCCACGTGTGCGGGTCGCTGGACAGGATGGACCTAGGGTCTGATCCGGTAAAGGCATTTCTTATGTTCTTATGAATATTACCATACTTAAAAGCCCCCCTCCCCCCCCCAAAAAAAAAAGACAACCACCACCATTATACAAGACATACAGTTTTGGGACTGCAGAGTAGAGAATGACACTGGGACAAGTCCTTCCCCGTCCTCCCAGGAACCCAATTCCCCCGTCCCCGTGAGCCCTGCCCCCCCGCTCCATTCCTGCAAGCTCTGCCTCAACCGCACAAGCCTCGAACACTTATGATTTTAAAGTGTTTGAGGCTTGTGCAGACGAGGACGGAGCTTAGGCATTGGTGGAATGAGGCATTATGACATAACAATCTGAGCTCTAGAATGTTGCTACTTATGATTTTAAAGAGGACGGAGCTCGCAGGAACAGGGATGGGAGGGTATTGTACTCTTCAATCACCCTTCAGCCGCTATCCTCCAGCATCCTCCTTTCTACTGAATCTACCAACAGCATCCTATTTCTTTCTCTCAACCAACCCTCCTATCCTACGCCTCTTTCTCCTTCCCTAGTTTCTTACTCCCCAATCTTTTACTACCTCTGCCCTCTCTTCCCCTCTCTATATTTATTTATTTATTTATACCCCGCCTTTCCCAAGGCGGGTCACAATAGAGTACATACACAAACAGAATCACATACAGTATGACAAATCGAACATGAATAAAACTTAATAGTGATCATGTAAAGCCTCCTAAAATTCCAAAGAGGCTACCAGCGCCTCGCATCAAAAAAATATAAATCAAGTCCCATATTTCATCTTACAGGAGAGGTATTTCGTCAACATTTTCTTAAAACTACTCAAACGTGTTTGCCATCGTAAATATCCCGGAAGCTTATTCCACTCCCGAGGACCCACAAATGAAAATATGCTAGCTCTAGACACAGCTAGCCGCAGCTGTTTCACTGTTGGAATAGTCCGTATTCTCTTTCTGTGTCTCCATTTCCCTAAGATCCAGCATCTCCCATTTGTGTCCTCCTCTCTAGTTTCTCCCCATGTTCAGCAGCTCCATCTGTGTTCCTGTGGAAACTGATTGCTAGAGGAGGCTGTAACAGCAGTTAGCGTACCAGGGTTATAAAAAAAAAAAAGTTTTGGACAAGTTCCTGGAGGAAAAGTTCATAATCTACTATCCAGATAGACATGGGGAAAACAGAAATTAATCTCAATATATTTTTAACTACTTGCAATTGTCACAAAATCATTGAAGAATGTTTCTCAACTCTTTCAAAACATTTTTTGACTGTGTTAAGGGGAGAGCCTTAGAGACCTGAGCGAGCTAAGTAGCACGCCGCAACAGAGGTCCGGAGCCCTGATGCAGCTTGAGGGCGAAACGGCAGCTAGCTGGATGTCGGCGAGGACTGGTGGGGATGCAGTGACATTCTTGAACCTTAAATGAACCCTGCCCTACAGCTAAGTGGTCAATCTTTAGCAATTTTCTGAAATTATCTGTTTAAAATTTTTTTAACAATTTGAGCAAATTGAGCAGTGTCATAACAGGACAGGAGGGGGATTCAGAGCCGGTGAGGAATTATTCCCTTTCCAGTGCAGGTGCATAATCAAGCAATGCACGGGGATCTGAGGCTCTCCCCTTAACACAGTCAAAAATGTTTTGAAAGAGTTGGAAAACATTCTTCAATGATTTTGTGACAGTTGCAAGTAGTTAAAAATATATTGAGAAGGGTATTGGATTAGACATGTGATTTTTTTTCTCTCTCATTCCTGTATATGTTTTTGGATGAAAGCAGATATTATCCCTGGAATCAGTAGCATGGAATTTTGCTTTTGGCATTCTGCCAGCTACTTGTGACCTGGACTGGCCATTGCTAGAAGCAGGATTCTGGGCTAGATGGACCATTGTTCTGACCCATTATGGCTCGTACGGAAAGGGTGATGAATTTGTAAAACAGCTTCCCAGTGGAGGTGGCAGAGATGAAGTCTATATCTGAATTCAAGAAAGCTTGGGACACGTACACAGGATTTCTAAGGAAGAGGAAAGGATAGTAGATGGAAAGAGACTAGATAGAATTCGTAAACAGAAGGGAATGTCAGCTCCTGCATAAACTCCAAAGGTTCAAATCAAAGAGCTGAGAAATCCAGATCGTCAAGCCAAAGGTACTTTAACAACAATCATAAAAACAAACATTCACATGAGTCATGCAAATGTTTGTTTTTATGGTTGTTATTAAAGTACCTTTGGCTTGAAGACCAGGACTTCTCTGCTCTTTGATTTGAACCTTGGGACACAGGATAGGCCATAAGGACTTTATCTGACTTAATTTTTTCTGTTTCTATGCCCTGCTATGAAGGTAATTGGAGTTTTGCTTTGATTCTATTCTCTTTCTATAAAGGGATCATCTGTTTAAGAGCATAAGAACATAAGAATAGCTTTACTGAGTCAAACCAATGGTCCATCAAGCCCAGTAGCCCGTTCTCACGGTGGCCAATCCAGGTCCCTAATATTTGGCCAAAACCCAAGGAGTAGCAACATTCCATGCTACCGATTCAGGGCAAGCATAGAAACATAGAAACATAGAAAGATGACGGCAGAAAAGGGCTACAGCCCATCAAGTCTGCCCACTCTACTGACCCACCCCATTAAGTCTGGGTGCTAATGACTTAGTTCTTTAGCTCGACCCTCGTAGTGATCCTACGTGGATGTCCCATTTATTCTTAAAGTCGAGCACGCTGGTGGCCTTGATCACCTGCATCGGAAGTTTGTTCCAGTGATCCACCACCCTTTCTGTGAAGAAGTACTTCCTGGTGTCACCATTAAAGTTCCCTCCTCTGAGTTTGAGTTCGTGCCCTCTTGTGACCGATGGTCCTTTGAGAAGGAAGATGTCGTTTTCCACCTCGACACGTCCTGTGACATATTTAAATGTCTCAATCATGTCCCCCCTTTCCCTGCGCTCCTCTAGAGTATAGAGCTGCAATTTGCCCAGTCTTTCTTCGTATGAGAGACCCTTGAGTCCGGAGACCATTCTAGTGGCCATCCGCTGGACCGACTCGGCTCGAAGCACATCTTTGCGGTAATGTGGCCTCCAGAATTGCACACAGTACTCCAGATGAGGTCTCACCATGGCTCTGTAAAGTGGCATTATGACTTCAGGCTTGCGGCTGACGAAGCTTCTCTTGATACATCCCATCATTTGCCTTGCCTTGGATGAGGCCTTCTCCACTTGTTTGGCCGCCTTCATGTCTGCACTGATGATTACTCCCAAATCGCGTTCTTCTGAAGTCCTAGCTAGTGCTACTCCATTCAAGGTGTATGTTCTGCATGGATTTCTGCTGCCGAGATGCATGACTTTACACTTCTTAGCGTTGAAGCAGTGGCTTCCCCCCTGTCTTTCCCCTGGACTTTTCCTCCAGGAACTTGTCCAAACCTTTCTTAAAACCAGCTACGCTATCCGCTTTTAGCACTCTGGCAATGCGTTCTAGAGCTTAATTATTCTCCAAGTGAAAAAATTTTTTCCTCCTATTGGTTTTAAAAGTATTTCCCTGTAATTTCATCGAGTGTCCCCTAGTCTTTGTAATTTTTGACGGAGTGAAAAATCGATCCACTTGTACCCGTTCTACTCCACTCAGGATTTTACAGACTTCAATCATATCTCCCCTCGGCTGTCTCTTTTCCAAGCTGAAGAGCCCTAACCGTTTTAGTCTTTCCTCATAAGAGAGGAGTTCCATCCCCTTTATCTTTTTGGTCGCTCTTTTTTGAACCTTTTCTAGTGTTGCTATATATTTCTTCTTGGATTCTGTCACTGTTTTTTACCTTTACCATAACTATATTCTAGATCTTCATTACCCTCTCTGTGAAAAAGTATTTTCAGATGTTACTAAGTCTACCACACTATAACCTCATTTCATGTCCTCTAGCTTACTGCTTTCCCATCTATGAAAAGGGTTTTTTGTGTATTTTATGAGAGTATTTAAATCTGTTTAAATACTTGAAAGTTATTCATTCACATGCATTGCAGAAAAAAAAAAAACAACCAACAAAACTGAGAAGGCATATCTAGTTTGGTGGGTAACTATTATACACTAAATCTATGTTTAAAGAACAACCACATATACCAATGGTCTCAAACTCGTGGCCCAGGGGCCATATGCGGCCCGCCAGGTATTATTTTGAGGCCCTCGGTATGTTTATCATAATCACAAAAGTAAAATAAGAGTTTCTTGATCATATGTCTCTTTAGCTATAAATTACAATATTATTATTAAGAACTGGCCAAAAGGAAAGATTTATAAACTATAAAGAGTTTTACCTCATGCAAAATTGTCATTTCTTTAATAAAACATTAACTCTTTTTTTCTGAGGCCCTCCAAGTACCTACAAATCCAAAATGTGGCCCTGCAAAGGGTATGAGTTTGAGACAACTGACGTATACTAAAAAAAGACAGAACACCTTAGCTTTCCAATGTGCTTTCCAAACTAAAACCTCTGCAAGTCTGATTGGCAACCTTGTATTGAGACGACAGTGACAATGACAGGCTAGTATGGGAGCTATAACAGTACTGAAAGCATTTCAGAGGATGCTTAATTTGGATCCCAGGAAAAGGCAGCGTAGGAAGCACAAAATCCTCCACTTAAGGGGAAAAAATGTTCTAGACATACCGTAACCTCTCTCACTGACTAATGGAACGCTGAATCAAATTAATAAGCAACAGGGAGTCTGTCTACAAATTCCCATTTGCAATGTCAGGTTTTATTTATTTATTTTTTTTGGCTGTTCTTAACTGTAAAGGTATGGGAACGTGACTACTTGCTTGAGATGACTGTCAGACAGGCAGGATATGTGGTTGGATACCATCCAAATTCCAGATTGCAGAAAAACAGCCATGCCTACAGAGGTGGGCACAGCACCTACTGGTATCCGCCCTACCTGCAGACAAAGACTCTGAAATGTGACATAAAACAGAGTGACAACTAAAACTTCTTTATAGGTTCTTTTAGAAATCTGCAGAAGTATGGGCGCCAAAGTGATGGGCCAGGTTTTTAGAGGTATATACATATTTTCAATAAATAAATGGTTGAGTGGAAGACAACAGAGGGTAATAGTCAATGGAGATCAATCTGAGGAAAAGTTTGGTTCTTGAGCCTGCTCTTTTTAACATTTTTGTAAGCAATATTGCTTAAGGGCTAACTGGCAAGGATTTGCCTTTTTGCAGATGATACCAAAATCTGCAAAAGACACCCCTGATGGTAAGGAAAACACGAGGAAGGACCTAGTGAAGCTTGAGGAATGGTCTGAATTTTGGCAGCTAAGATTTAATGCTAAGAAATGCAAGGTCATGCATTTACATTACATTAGTGACTTTTATTCTACCTTAACCTTGCAGTTCTAGACAGATTACAAGAGGTATTCTGGATATATCTAGGACAAAGGTAGGCAATTCCAATCCTCGAGAGCCGGAACCAGGTCAGGTTTTCAGGATATCCACCATAAATATGCATGAGATAGATTTGCATCTCAAGGAGGCAGTGCATGCAAATCCATCTCATACATATTCATTGTGGATATCTTGAAAACCTGACCTGGCTCTGGCTCTCGAGGACCGGAATTGCCTACCCCTGATCTAGGAGAATAACAATATTAGGTGCTATATCTAGGGTCAGGCTTGATTAGGTACGGCATTAGTCTGTCTTGGCAAATTTACTGAATAGCAGGGATTTTTTTGAGTTGCAGAAAACCAAGGGAATGAGTTTAGGGCGGGGTGTCAAACTCAATCACATAAGGAGCCAAAATCTAAAACCAAATTTTTTATTATGATACTTAGGGGTCCTTTTATTAAGGTACACTAACTGATTTAGCGCGTACTAAATGCGCACCTTAATAAAAGGACCCCTTAGTCTTAGTAGAAATATAGGGTTACGACCTCTCCAACCCCATGCCAGCTCTGTGATGTAAACAAAATAAATAAAAAAGACTTTTCCTCTCTTTTAGGACCTAGTTCACGTTTGCTGTCTAACACCAGCTTTGACAGGATACACATTTCAAATCTGACATTGTAATCACAAAACATAAAATAAAATTATGTTTTCTATCTTTAGTTGTCTGGTCATTATTCAAATATAAAAAAAAAAAAAAAGAAAAGAGCAAAGCGTACGACGTAAAAGGAATCATGCTGTCATGGAAATCGGAACTACCTTTACCTTGAAGTAACAGAAAACTATTGATCTGTATCTAGCATCTACTTATGTAATGGATATTGCATATTCAAATGTAAGGCAACTACAACAAGCCTATTACTACCCACTACAACGGTTGTAATGGTTTCCTTAGCCCACTCATGATCTCTCGTCTGTTGTGCTGTTCCCCGATACCTATCCTCACCTCATCCAGGTCCACATAAAGTCCCGCACCCTCCAGGAACATTTCATCCACTGCCGGCTTCATGGCACACGCAGCTTCGCCAAAATAAGAACACCACCAAGCTCCAGCGATCACCAAGCTCCAGACATCTGAACGCTCTCTTCCGGTCAGATGACCTCACGCAAGCAAACGCTCCCAGAGTGAAGGCACGGGGCAAGAAAAACAGAAACCCTCTACAGGCTGCTTTAATGTCTGAATCTTCCTCTTGAGTTCCCAGATGTTCGTGAAAAGCAGCGGCAGCGGTGATTACGCCGGCGGCAGGCAGGGTGCAGGCAGCTGGGACGACTAGGAAGCCGGGATGGAAAGAGGGAATGGCAATGGCAGGAATTGTCTGGCGGGCCAAATTTTATTACTCTGCGGGCCAGATTTGGCACACGGGCCATAGTTTGACATGTCTGGTTTAGGGGGTGAAGAACTATTGTGCACGAAAGAAGAGCAGGACTTGGATGTGATAGTATGTGATGATCTTAAGGTGGCTAAACAGGTTGAAAAGCTAGAAGGCTGCTTGGGTGCATAGAGAGAGGAACAGTCAGTAGAAAAAAAGAGGTATTGATGCTCCTGTATAAGACTCTGGTGGGACATCATTTAGAATATTGTGTACAATTCTGGAGTTGGTCCAGAGAAAGGCAACTAAAATAATTGATGAGCTGCATCATAAGGCGTACAGGGACAGACTTAAAGACCTCAATATGTATACTTTGGAGGAAAGGCGGGAGAATGGAGGTATGATAGACATATTTAAATACCTATGTGACAGAAATACATGAGGCGAGTCTCTTTCAACTGAAAGGAAACTTCAGAATTAGAGGGCATTGAATGAGGTTAAGAGGTGGACTCAGGAGTAATCTAAGGAAATACATTTTTTTTTTTTTAGAGAAAGTGATGGATACAAATAGTCTTCCAGTAGCGGTGGTGGAGATAAAGACTATGTCTGAATTCATGAAAGTATGGGACAGGCATGTGGGATCTCTTAGGGAGAAGAAGAGATAATGGATGCTGCGGATGGGCAGACTGGATGGGCCGTTTGGCCTTTATCTGCCCTCATGTTTCTATGCAGTGCAACAGCTCCCAGAAAAGTGCAGGTGGCGATTTTGTGCCTGTATTATGCAGGCACAGCATCATAACCTCATTAACAACAGTGCCCCACATTCACAGGACTGTAAGAAAAAAAGGGAGGAAATGGCTACACAAGGTAACCAGAGATACAAAACAAACATGTACAGAGACCAGCAAGTCCCTTCTCTAAAGGGCCTACATTACTGTTTGCTAGATAGAAGGGAATTGAGAAGCAATGCAGAGAAGGCTGTGCAGCCACACAGCCCACAGAAGAGGCAGAGGCATGAAAACTGCTCCATGTTCATTGTCTCTGCTTTCTGCTTGTGACACAGTGGGCAGGAAGGAGGGGACAGTCACACAGAGTGTAATTCCAGCTTGGTACACTGCTGACACAGAGAACACTAGTCCTGAAACAATGACACTCAACTGCATTAAATACTCATAGTTCTGCTTTTTAAAGCAAGGAAACTTTCTATTTATAGTACTGTACTTTGATATTTTATTTCTGTACTGGAGCCAGGGTAGGATGAAAGCATAGGCAAACTAGGCATGTGCCTAGGGCCCAAATATCTAGAAGGGGCCTTCTGAGATATGCTAATTCAAAGGCTCCTAAGGGATGTTTCACCCTGGCAAGTCAGATGCTGCCAGAAGAGAGTGGAGGTAAGGTCAGGGCCACTGCCACTGTCTATTTTCCCCACATCTTGTGTGCATTGTCTTAGCAGGAGATGGAATGCATCTTCTGCCACCTCCTCTGCTATCAAAACCATGCAAGACCCATTTGTAGGATTTTTTTTTTTTTTTTTAATATTCTGTATTACAATGGAAGGGGAGGGGACAAGTTACTTGTTTGCTTAGGGCCCAGCAGAAAGTTAGAACTTAATACCGAATTTCACTATTCGACACCTCGAGCTCATCCAGCAACCAAGTTCAATTTACAGAACTTGAGTAATCCTAAAATCTTAATTAACTTCTAACATCTCCTTACACAATAATGCCTCCTTAATTTTCAGAACTTCTATATGTAGAGTCTATCATACTATCTTTCTGTTATGAGCCAATGTATTCTTCATTTCTTGCTGTAAGTCGTCTTGAACCTTTATAGGTATAGTGCGATGCACAAATACCAGATTAGATTAGATTAATTTTACCCTGACTGGAGCAAGAAAAGAAAGCAGTCTATCTCAACACCTTAATTTTACTCTCTCCTTTTAAAATTTTATTTCTCCCCACTTTCCTGTTGTTTTCATGCAAGTAAAGTTGTGTCTTAAGGTCTTTGATTGTTCCCCATTTTAATTTTTATTGTCAAACGCTTAGTATTTATGATTAGCGTTTATTCAAATTTTAATAAACTTGAAACTTGAAGTGTCCAACGCTTGTCCTCAAGGACCACAAACAGGCATGGCTTTCAAGACGTCCTCAATGAACATTCACCAGGTGTGTTTGCTATTTGCATAGCCTGCTTCTTAGTTCAAATGTAATTTGCTTAGCCCGGATGCTAGGAAAATGACACCCGTCTGCGGCCTTCCAAGATCAGGATTGTATAGCTCAACACTAGAGAATTGTTGCTGGCACACGTAAGTGGTCTGAGAATGACACAATGTCTCTTGCAATAAAGTCATGACCGTCCATGAGGCAGGAAGGTAGCGACAGTGAGAAGTGAACTAGAGAGTTGCGTGGGGACAGAAATCCCACCCATCCCCACCTGTCCCCGTGAGGAATCCCCTCCGTCCCCCATAAAAGTTACCTGTCCCCATAAAAAGCAGCAACTACTTCAGAAAGTTTTGATTTTTTTTTTTTTTTAAGCCTTAGTTTATTTAAACCAACAAGAAAATACAATCATTTTTTTAACACCACCCTCCTCTCCTTTTTGCAGCGCCCTCCGGTTTCCCCCCCTGGCCTCTCAGTCTCACCTTCAGCTAATTAGGGCAGCCTAGGTCCTTTTCCTGGGCAGTGTCTCCTCTGAAGGGAATTTTTTTCTCTTATGACCGATTTATGTGGATTTTTGGATCAGATGAGATCTCTCCTCTCTCTTTTCTGTAGTGCCTCTTTCAGCACCATATCCAGCTTGCCTCTATTTCTCTCAGAATCCCTGTACATAGCTCTCAAGGTGAAGTCTGACCCAAATTCCCCCTTTGCCAGACTTCTAAGCACTGGCCACTCCCCATGCTGGTCCTTCATTTCTGTGTACCTCAAAGGCAAGACTTGGCTCTTTTGCAACTGATCTCCGATCTTCATTAGCCTAGAATCGGCACAATGACTGGCAGCGAGAGTTCAGGTGCACCAGCGATCTTTTTGCAGGCTGCCCTAATTACCGTAGCTGCTGAAGGGCGGCACTATTTCCAGCCACGCTTCTTCACAGGGCTCCGGGCCCTGTACTCTGCACGTAGCTGATGGGAAGACTTCTCTCCGACGTCAGCTCTGACGTCGGGGAAGACTTCCGGGTCAGCTGCTAGTGGTGTGATGAGAGCACTGCACGCTGCGAAGAAAACTACAACCTGGAGGGGCAGTTAAAGGTGCGTATCAACCAAGCTTTCCAACCCCGCGGGATCCCTGCGACCACGAGGGGCGTTCCCCACGGGAAACCCGCGCCCTCAGGCGGCGAACCCACGGGATCCCCGTGACCTGGAAGGGGGAACCCGCAGGTCCCGCGGGATTCCCGTCATCCCCGTTCCCATGCAGCTTTCTAAAGTGAACAGATGCATCATTCTACTGCACTCTACAAAACAGCAGTAATGAGTATAGGGTTTCCCCAGACATGTCCTCCTTTTGAGAACATGTCCGGGGGTCCGGATGGCTTTTCAAAACCTGGCACTTTGTCCGGGTTTTGCAAATAAATCACGTCGGGAGGGGGCATCTGCGCATGCGCAGATGCATGATGTCATCACAGCATATGCATGGTTGCCTTTCTGCCCAATGAACAGGCATTGGGGGTGGGGCTGAGGCATAACGGGGCAGGGATGGGCAGAACTGGACGGGCCTGGGGGCAGGTCTAGGGATCCAGATTATACAGACGTAAAGTCTGGTAACCCTAAATGAGTAGAATTGACAAAATGGTCTCCTCAGCAACTAGAACATGAACAGGAAAATCTTATTCCTGGGTACAGCAAATAACTGCAGGGAAATTAACAAGGAGAACATGTGGGAAGCTTTCATGATGCTCAGTTCCCTTGTCTGACCAGTTATAATAATAATAATAATAACTTTATTTTTCTATACCGCCATAGTCAAACTGACTTCTAGGCGGTTCACATAGAAAGAAGGCTGGACAATCAGCGAATTACGAAATGCAAGAAGAAGGAAGTTACATCATGAATTGGAGAAACATGATGAAAGAATTCATGAGAGAAGAAAGATGTTACATAATACAATGGGGTTATAAGGTGAAAAAAACCTCCCCAAAAACCAAAAAACCTTAAGAGGGGTGATCTCATTAAGCAAGGAATTTGTCAAATAGAACGGTTTTAATTGATTTTCGGAATGTGTTGTAGGTTTGCCTGGGCCGGCTTAAACATTGGACCAGATGAGGCTCTGGCCCAGGGTGCCATTAATTAAGGTGTCTCCCCTTCTCTTTTCTCCCTCTCCGTGGGTCCAGAACAGTTCCAATTCCAGGTACTGCTAATTCCAGACTTTATTCCTTTCCTCTAGCTGCCCCCTATGCCTGGAATACATTACTTAAGTTTGTCTGCCAAGCCCCTTCCCTTGTTTAAAAGCAGACTTGAAAACCCACCTTTTTGATATAGCCTTCAATCCATAACCCTACTGCCCTCCAACCCAGCCAGCTGATTAACCGTTTTCCTTAACTGTATTCCTGACATCCTGTTTGTGTGTCTTGTCTGTTTAGAGATTGTAAGCTCTTTTGAGCAGGGACTATTTTCTTCTTTGCAACTCTGTACATTTGACCTGGTAGACCATGACATCCTACTACAAATACTAGAAACAATAGGAATCACAGGTAAGGTGCACACATGGATTCAAGGATTTCTACAATCCAGGACTTACAGAGTAAAGACAAAGAAAAATCAGAACCATGGTCCAACCCCCTGTGGCGTACACCAAGGGCCGCCTTTATCCCCAACACTCTTCAATCTCTACATTGCATCCCTAGGCACCTGCCTAGACAAATTAGGCTTAACTTCTTAAAGCTATACAGACGACATCACCATCCTCCTTCCTTTTGATCAACCAACACCCTCCGTGACAGACACATTACATAGAATACTAGAAAGGGTGGCTACATGGATGAAAGAACACAAACTAAAACTGAACCCAGACAAAACAAAATTTATACTTCTTGAAAAAAACAAACTCCAACCATAACAAACCTAGTAATAAACTCAATCACATACCCCATTCAACCCACCCTAAGACTTCTGGGAGTGATGACAGACAGAGGCTGTACCATTCAACATAAATTAACAAAACAATACAGAAATCATTTGCGGTCATGAGAAACTTAAGGCAAATCCAAAAATTCTTCAACAGAAAACAATTTCAGCTCATGGTCCAATCCCTAGTTCTAGGACTTCTAGACTACTGCAACATCCTCTACCTCCCCTGCCCCGCAGTCATGATAAAACAACTACAAACAGTACAAAACACAGCCCTGAGACTGATCTATTCACTGAAGAAATACGACCATATAACCACCGCATACCTCGACTCACACTGGCTCCCAATACAAGCAAGAATACTATTCAAATTTTACTGTCTACTATTTAAAGCCATGAATGGCGACAACCCAGCTTATATGAACAACCACCTAATCCGAACTACCACAACCAGGCAAAGGAGAACTCGGACGCCATTCATGCATCCCCCCAATCAGAGGCGTCAAACGAAAAAAAATGTACAATAGCCTACCGGCCACGCAGGTAGCGAAACTAGACCGCTAACTATCCAATCTACTGACCATGTCACCAGACTACAAAACTTTCAGAAAAAAAATAAAAACCCTGCTATTCAAGAAATCCATCAAAACAAACTAACACCACAGAAAGAACTTCAGTCCCCCGAAGTAACCCGTTCAACTCTGTAACTCTTCTGGAAATGTCCAGATAACCTCTTATGTAATCTGCCTTGAACCGCAAGGTAATGGCGGAATAAAAGTCACTAATGTAATGTACAGTGCTGCATATATCAGGTAGTGCTATGGAAATAATTAATAATAGTAGTAGTAGCAGCTCCAACACACTTCTCACTCCCCCTTGGTCCTGTAAAGTTTACATTTGGTCACCAGCGGCAGCAGCAACATGAAAGGCTACCTTCAGCCAGCCCCTGGGTCATCCCTCTGCCACATCCTGCTTCCTCTGATGTAACTTCCTGTGGGAAAGGAAATAGAGAAGGGGGAAAGAGACTGGACTGGGGGGAGATGCTGGTCCAAGGAGGGAGAAATGCCAAACCCCCATAAAGGGAAAGATGGAGAGGGGACCAGAATCAATGGGGTGAGGGGGGCACTACCAAAGCAAGTTAGTTGAGGGTGCACCATCCATTGAGCCAGTCCCGTTATTAACCAATGGTAGGGAAATTTGCAAAAGTGCTTTGTGACATCCCAATGCGGCCTCCCTGACAGAATAGAATAGAATTAATCCCTTTCCACTCAAAGACAGGGAAAAAGAGATTCTAAGTGTCAGGAGTACCAAGAGCACATGGGGGTGCTCTATTTTTTTGTGCAGCAAATTTGAATGAAATTGGATGTACAGTGCAAAAGTTATTAAGGCAATAGCACAATGATTTTATAAAGGCCAGATATTGCGTGGGGAGCTACGCTAAAAGGTTGCTTAGTTTGTAGAAATGATACCAGTTTCCATTGATGGAATTCTACCACTGGAATCCTAATTGCTGTAAAACAGGGAGGTTAGTGCTTACTTTCATCAAGACTGAGGGGGATACAGGAACATCCATCTCATTTCCTTTTTCTTTACATAGACAAAGTCCATAAGGCCAGCGATCGTACTAGTCCTCCGTATGACATGCTTCTTGTGGAGATAATGTCAGTTTCATGCTGTGACTTCTAATTCTCTCAGTCTAAACCAGTGGTCTCAAACTCAAACCCTTTGCAGGGCCACATTTTGGATTTGTAGGTACTTGGAGGGCCTCAGAAAAAAATAGTTAATATCTTATTAAAGAAATGACAATCTTTCCTTTTGGCTAAGTCTTAATAATAACATTGTAATTTATAGCTAAAGAGACACATGATCAAGAAACTATTTTATTTTATTTTTGAGATTGTGATAAACATACCGAGGGCCTCAAAATAGTACCTGTCGGGCCGCATGTGGCCCCTGGGCCACGAGTTTGAGACCATTAGTCTAAACCTACTCTTTATCCTGTGGCCAGAGAACAAGGCAGGTACCTAAAGGTCACTTTCAACAAAGTATTTATAGCTTGAAGAATTAGCCACTTGTTAATTTGCAAATAACAGTACTGTGGAGATTTTACAAGAGACCTTTGGCTAGAAGCTGATAGTACAGTCCATGTGCTGGATAGTATACAGAGTATATGGCAGCAGAGAAGCTACAATTAGTCTCATGCCATCTGTTCAGCTTAAGTTCTTCCACTTTGACAAATAAGTAGGGTGGATTAGCAGATAGCCCAGAACAAGTTTCTAGTGTCATAGCGAAACATTGAACGCGATAACCCCTGGCTAAATGTAGAATTAGTGCAGCTTCAAAGCTAAGTAGAAAATGTATACTTTATCGTAGAAAGAACATAAGATGATTATGAATAATATATGATGAAGAGTGGCCGTGTAAAGCTTAGGGCTATGAGAGTAATATCGAGGCTGGAGTGGTGCCGCTGAGTTCCTGGGGATGACTGAAAGAAGACTGCAGTGTTTTTGAAACTGCTTGGGATGATTATATTGAAGTATTTATTTATTTAAAAATCTAATCTAATCTTTGGTTTATATACCGGGTCATCTCCCAGTGGAGCTTGACTCGGTTCACATATAATTAAGACTAAAGTACATAGCGGAAAACATAGGAGAAGGAAGAACTAATTAAAAACTAAAGTACATAAGAAAAATAATTATATAATTTCGTTGAGGCTGTAGTTAAACCATTTAAAAATTGGGAGAACAACAAAGTTTTCAGGAATTTACAAAATAATTGCAGCTGGCCTAAAAGCCTAATGGAGTCAGGAAGTTCATTCCAGATTGATACAAACTTGAAAACAAAAGATCGACTGAGCTTCCCAGCAGATTTAATTCCCTTAAGGAAGGGAAGGCTAACTTATATCTTTGTGTGTTTATCAAATGGCAAAGTCTAAGAGTATTCCAACATAAGGGGACAAAAGGATCAAATATTCCATAGAGAAGCTTGACGATTATGCAAGCGCATTTAAACTGGATCCTAAAGCGAACTGGGAGCCAGTGAAGCTTGATCAACAAAGGGGAAACATGATCATACTTTCGTTTCCTCAAAATGAGCTTTGCAGCAGAATTCTGTATTAACTTAAGTCGTTTTAGACTGCTGTGCTTAATGCCCAGATAAACTGAGTTACAATAATCTAGCTGATAAAATCTAGCATAGATAAAAAGGGGAGAGTTTATAAAAAATGAGACAAGAACAGCACAACCCACAGTGCTAAGACTTCTCTGGGACAGTCTTGAAGAGAGGTTTCAGAGTAATCTCGGTTACCTTTCGGCAGCCTGGAGAGGTTATGGACACCTGCATGGCCCAGGCAAGGACTTTCATTTCAACAAACTCAGCACCTCGCCAGTAATTCCAAGGGCTGCGTCTGCTGGTCTGAGCATCACGAGACTATGCAGGAAAGTGAGTGTCCGGTCTTTTGAGTCAGGTTTTACCCTTGTAAACAATGAAAAGATGACCTTTGTTTAAAAAATTAAAAACTTTGAATGATTAGAGGAGTGGGCTGAGAACCAGGAAAACTTGGTTCAAACCTCACTGTGAATCCATGGTCTGAAGCAAGTCACTTAACCCTTCATTGCCTCTGGTGCAAAGGGGCTCTTTTATCAATATTTTACCAAACTGCAGTAAAAAGTGGCCTTGGTGTGGGCTTATGTGAGCTATTCCCATATGCCAAGGCCATTTTAACTACATGGATAAAATGTCTCATGTTTCTTTTCTTTTTTTATTAAATGGACATGCTCTAATTTTCCCATTTATTTATTTATTTTAGACTTATTATACTGCCTTTAACTATATTAGTAGAGCAAGGTGGTGCATGATCTTTTTTAAAATATTAGAAAAGAAGTACATATCCTGATAAGAACGGAACAGTCATACTTGGATAAAAATACATTCAAACTTGCTTTTAGTGACCATAATAAAATACTACTAACCAAAATTATACAAAATAAAATAAAAATCACAACAAATCATATCAAGATGGATCTGACCAAGAAGGCCTATTGTCAATTTGGAAAGGCTTTGTTCAAATAGCCAGGTTATCATCATAAGTTTTGACCTTTTTTTTTTTACAGATGACTTACCACAAATCTCCAAAGGTAAAGAATTCCATAATGCTAGAGCCAAAATGACCCCCCCCCCACACACACACACTATGTTGTGTGGTTTCTAAATGGGCATTATGCGGAGGGGGCCTCTTGCCCCCAGGTCAGGATGTGAAATAAAAAGAAAAAAAACCCAAACAACTTTTGTTGGATAAGTTGATAGGTCCTTGAAAAGAGACAGAAGTCTGCAGTTCATATCCATCCTAAATTTACCCAACAGATAGTACACTAAGAGTCTCCCAGCAGTTTAGGCTAGCGAAGCCCACTCTTGGGGCAAGCCCTGCAGAAACCTCAGGAAGTATTCAAATCCAAGCTAAAAATCCCACTTTTTTGAAACTGCTTTCAACTCTTAACTCCCACTCACTGCTATGAGGCCTATACCCATTGCATCATTTCCTCTACCAGGGACTATCTATTGAATGTTAAGTGTATGCCTTTCAGCGCTTTATAAATTTATTAAAAAACTTGTACCCCACTTAAATCTAAGCGGTTCACATAATATATACACAATTAAAATTATTAGTAGTTGTACCATAGTAGTAGTAGGGGTCAGGCTGGAGTCAATCTCAGTATGCACTTCTAACATTCTGGCACACCTTTCCCAAAATATGGAGTCAAACTCACGCATGGGGAAGTCCCCACTCCCCCTATACCTTTCACCCTCAGCCCAGGCATATGATTCTAGGGGGCTCCTCCCTCTCTAGATTGCTCAATATTGTCACAAGCCCGATCCCAGTGCCGGACTTGTGCCAGTGAAGAACCTTAAAAACCGACCGGTGAATTTAGTCAGGGCTGATCACTATGTGCCTACAAGACAGGAATTGGATCAGGAAGCGCAGGCTGTGTTTGAACAGAGCTTAGACTATAGCCCTGTGAAAACAGGTATTGCCCCTTTAAGTCCACCATTTTGGAAAGGGCTGGCCATACAGGGCAGAAGGCAGACTCAGCAGAAGAAAGCCCTGCCCCCAAGTAGGGCTGGGCGGGGCACAGCAGCTTTGGAACAGTTAGAAAGCTGGCTGTCCCGGAGAGAGAGTAAGTCCAGGGAAGTTCCCAGGTGGAAGGAACCTCCACCAGCCCCAGGAATCCACGAATGTGGAAATGATCAACCCAGAGGCAGAGGAGCAAACACAGGAGAACCAGGTATTGGAAGACATGGAATGGAGTTCTATACCAGAGCTTGCTTTTCCAGAAGCCATGAAAATGAGCTGATCTGGCTGTGTGTTTGCCTTACAAAGTTGTTGGGGTTTTTTTTTTTTTGGTTGTTTTTTTTTGGGGGGGGATTTTTGATGTTTTGGCTGGCTTGCTGTGTGAACAATGCTTAAGGACAATTAAGCCACATTGGTAATGCATTTTTGAGTGCTGTGAAAACCCTGAAGGTTGGGTGCCAGTTTGCCTAACATTCAAGTAGTGTGTTTGTGGGATATATTTTTTTTTGTGTGTTTTGCTTTGCCAAGGAGTTGAACTGATAAATTCCATAACCTTCTGCTCCTTAATGCTTGGAGGGAAGGGAGAAGCATTGCAACATTATACAGCTCAGAGTTTATGTTTGGAGCTAAAGACTGCCGGAGACTCATTTATACTTTGTGCTGTTCTCACTACTTCAAAGTAGGACTTACCTGGGACATAAGTAAAACACTGGAGCATGAACCAGACCAGGCTGGTGAGAACCATGTTATTTTGGGGCACATTAACAGTTGCTTTTGGATTTTTGCCCTATCTGGATAATCAATAAATGTAATTTCTTTCTTTTGGATACTTACGTGAACTGTGTCATTCGGTTCATAGACAAAACCGCGGAAGGCAAAGATGCGCGCCGACAACTGAGCGCAAGACGGAGGCGCGTGCCGAAGAAAATGACAGTTTTTAAGGGCTCCAACGGAGGGTTTTGTTGGGGAGCCCCCCCACTTTACTTAATACAGATCGCGGCGGCGTTGTGGGGGGTTTGGGGGGTTGTAACCCCCCTCATTATACTGTAAACTTAACTTTTTCCCTGTTTTTAGGGATAAAGTGAAGTTTTCAGTAAAATGTGGGGGGTTACAACCCCCAAACCCCCCACAACGCGCTGCGATCTGTATAAAGTAAAGTGGGGGGGTTCCCTCCCACACACCCCCGTCGGAGCCCCTAAAAACAGTTACTTTCTTCGGCGCGCGCCTCCGCGCTGCACTCAGTTGTTGGCGCGCGCCTTTGTCTTCCGCGGTTTTGACCTGACACCGTGTCATTCTGACTTTTGGTACACAGAGTAAGGTACTCCCAACATGGCTTCCTCCTTCTTGGGGAAGCACACCAGGGCGATATTGTAGGCGTGTGCCGGTCACCGCTAGTCCCAAGAGCCGGCCACGCTACAATATGCACCCATTGCTTAGGGAGGATCCTCCACTACTCAACTACCACCTGCAATTGGGCAGCCTTATAGTTTCTCCAATGTCAGGAACCCCCGTTCCTCCTTCCAATTTACCCAACATGAGAAACTGCATTTTCTCTGCATACAATGATGTGTTTTGTGGGTTTTTAAAAAATTTTGTGGTTACCAATATCCTATATAATAAAAGCTTACCGGCGCATGTGCTGTTAAAACAGCGTGATCCCTGCCGCTGTGGTGTGTGATCTGTGGCCGTGTTCCATTTTAGAACCCGGCGGCAGGGAACATTCTGGCCACTCTCCTCCTCTTGCCCTCACTCACCAACTGCTGCTGCGAGGAAGTGCAGGCAAGCTCTCTCCCTGCCCGCGTCCTCGGCAGGGAACACACCTCCCGCACTCGTTCACCGCTACCGCCGCTGATCCTTCTCTTCAGAGCAGCCTGTGATCGTGGCCGGCTTTAAAGAATCTTGCAAGCCGCTCTCCAACCTCAGTAGCACGTTCCCTCTGACGCACGGGATCGCGTCAGAGGGAACATGCTACCGAGTTGGAGAGCGGCCTGTGAGGTTCGCTAAAGCTGGCCACCACGATCGCAGGCTGCTTTGAAGAGGAGCAGGCCAGAAGACGCCGGGATGGTGGAAGGGTAAGAAGGGGATCAATACAGGGGCCAGGGGGAGAGGGAAAGGGGGCTGCTTTGGGGGGAGGGGTGTGCTGGGGGGAGACAGAAGGGGCCATGGAGAGACAGGGAAAGGGGGCTGCTTTGGGGGGGAGGGGTGTGCTTGGGGCAAACAGCTTTGCTCTGGGGGGGGGGAGACAGAAGAGGGCCATGGAGAGACAGTTAGGGAGAGGGAAAGGGGGCTGCTTTGGGGGGAGGTGTGTGCTGGGGGCAGACAGCTTTTTTCAGGGGGGGGGAGACAGAAGGACACAGACAGTGGCCAAGGAGAGAGAGATAAAGAAACACAGATAGACAGACACATCTATTCTAGCACCCGTTAATGTAACGGGCTTAAAGACTAGTGTATTAATAAAATTATATTGTGTCTATATGAAAAATGGATGGAATAAATTGCATTTTAATTAATACTATTAGAATGGAGTGGAGCTTGGGCGGGAGTACTCGGTTGATGCTTGTTAGACTTAGTGGGTACTTGGCTTCAAGTTGAGAAACGCTGCTTTAGATCTTCAAGCACATCACGGCTAGCTCCCTGAAGATCATCCAAGACCTCACACAGTTTTTCCTAGAAGGGATTCTCTAAGGAAGTGATAGCAATGAGTATTCTTAGAGTCCCTGTGTACCACTGAGTAATTGGAGGATTCCAAGGATAGCAATGGTCCTCTGCTCAACAGGTAACATATCTGTGAACAGATCCTCTGACGTGACTAGTGCAGTCATTCTGTGCTCAAAGGTTTGTGAATAGGGAAAGCTAAGTTGCTTTGCAGAAAGGAGCTACGACCAGCTAGTGTTGTAGGAGACCTGAAGATGAACTTGGCCAGCCCTTGCAGGAAAGAAAGAAAAAGAACCTGTACCGCCACCAAGAGACCAGACTGAATCCATCAACTGCTGCAGGAGAGAGAGACTGAACCTAGCACAGAAGAATCGAGGACGCAAGATGGAAAGGAACATCGGGTAGGGAAACAGGGCAGAAAATATTAGAGAAGTGAGAGACAGAGAGACCACCAATTCGGAGCTAGTCAAACCAGCATTTTCACAGGCCTATGAAAGCACTTGGAGAAATTGTCAGATAGAAAAACCTTGCCATAACAAAATAGAACTCTGATCATTCCCTTTATGAGATGAAGCATGCATTAAGGGAAGACCATGGTCGTCTGGTTTTCCCTCCCTTCAGTACGTAAATTTGCTGGTACTCAAGAACAGTGGAGAGGGATACATTTATATACAAAGGCTGACAGAGCACAGGAGCTGCGCAGTCATGGGTGAAGAACAGAAACATCTCAAAGAATAAATTGGGAATTTTTGAAGTACTCTGAAGAGGCACATCCTCTCCCCATCTTGTTCTGCAAACAAGTTAAAGTCTAGGTCTGCCTTTTGATAGGGCCTCCATTACCCCTCCACTCACTCACCAAAAGCATATCTAGTGGTTTAGCAACATCTTATTATAATTCAAGTAAACATTAACAAATTAACAGAGGCTCAGGTCATAAATTTATTCCTCTATCAGCTAGTCTTCCTATACGAGATGTAGCTGTCATGTTGCCGACACGAGGGGCAGAAGGCAGAGTTTCTGCTGAGTGCGCGCCAACCAATGCACTTCACACACACACACAGAAGATTCCCCGAACCTGTAATTACATTGAAAAGGTCAGCACTGGCTTCAGATGCAGATAATTTACACACTGGAAAAAATGACTTAATGCCTGGTTGCTCAGGTCTCTCTGTCCAACTACTTGACACCATGGAACACAAGGAAGCAGCTAGCTAACACGACAAATGCAATGACCCTATTTTTAAAATGTTATCATGTAAACTGAGGCCGGGAGACGCTGGGAATTTTGGGGAGGACTGGCAAATAAAAAGCCCTTATGCTAGTCAACGTTCTGCCCGGTTGCTGACCCAGAATCTTTCTGAATTTGCTTCTTTTTTCCCTTTGCAGCTGGAGTGGAGAGTGGAAAGTGGAACCCCCCCCCCAACTTGATACTTTTTTAAGAAAACTACCATGAAGACAGTGCATGCACAAAAGGTTGAATAAAGAATTGATCGTTTAAGGGCTTTCCTCAGTGCAAAATGCAGAACACATCAGCCTCATTACAATATGCATGAACCTCATTATCCCCTTCTGAGATGTAAAATTGGTTGGCTAATGCCAGTCTCCTGCAGTAAATAGGTGGGAAAATGACACTGAGCATGCATTAACAGTGACATCAGCTCAAATGAAGAGAAAGCTGCCCAAAAGACTCACCCCCCAAAAATATTAGGACCCGTTTTGTTTTTTTTTAGTTCAGTACTCTACTTGGAGAGCTCTTCACATCAACATTTGCTGATTGGCCCTTCTTTCAGGCAGCTATTCCTTGATGTTGATATAAATTCTACTTTTTCAGTTATGGCGCCTACTCTTTGGAATTCTCTTCCTATTTATCTTCGTACAGAAAAATTTTATCTTTAAAGCTCAATTGAAGGCATTTTAGTTTTCTCAGGCATTCTGCTCATAGTTCTTTGTTTTGATATATGGGAAGCCTTCATTTTGAATAAGAAAATTTTAACCATTACTTATGTTTTTTCCTTTCCCTCAGACAATATGAACAAACTAGTGCAGATTAAACTTCTATTCCCAATCCTCAATCACCCAAGACACTACTTATTTCATTTCATGTCCTTACTGGGGTGACGTGTTCATCATCGGTCTGGTTTTATTAATTTTAGTGCAGGTAAGACCCAAATTAACCAATGTGGTGCTATAATTAAATTATTAAGAAGAGCACTTAGCTTGTAGCCCGATGGCCACCCAGCCGTTTCACTGGTAAGTTTCCTCAGGGGCTGATACTCTTCAAAATTCCATTATCATCTCATATTGTATATAGGTCCGATTATTGCAGAGAATCTTCCTGCACCTCGCCTGCCCCCAGTCCAGCAATACCACTTCTCCCTCTCACCTCCAGTGCCCCCAGTTCAGCACCACCTCTTCTTCTCCCAATCGTTGGGTCTTGACTACTTTGCTTCAGCTTCCTGTTTCCGCATCGTAGGGGCTTGCAGAAGGAAGGCCACGATGCTGGCAGCCCGAATCACTGCTACTGCTGAGTCACCAATGAGGGTTGTGGGGAGAAGGGAGACAGCTAGATTGAGGACTCGGGATGCTGGACCCAGCGATCCTTGTTTGTCATCGCTCGGTGCTGTTGCAAGTTCAGGGGAAGAAGGGGTAGGGGGGAGACAAAAAAGCAGCGGCAGGAGACATGACGGTGCCACGTACCCCTTGCCATCGGTAAACGTACCTCCTGAGGTATACGTACTATGCATTGGTAACCTCCGTTTTAGATCCATGATGCAGGCAAAATGCCAAAACACGGGCCAGGTCAAGTCTCTCCACAAAATTAGCCTCCTTTTCATTTGGTCTCCAGTTCCCTTTGCACTGGTTTCTTGTGCTCATTCTGCCTGTGTCGGTGCTTCTCTCCAGTCTGTTTACTGAGAACTAAGGATGGCAGGAATTCAAATATCCCACTGCTGCTATTTGTGATCTTAAGACAAGTTACTCAAGCCCCATTAACTGGCACAAAACTGATTATAAGCTCTCTGGGAACAGGGGAATACCTACTGCACCTGAATGTAATTCATTAAGAACTGCTACTGAAAATGCATGAGCTAAATTCAAGAGGCAATATCAATGACATGGCACATTGACATAAGAATAGCCATACAGGGTCAGATCAATAGTTCATCTAGCCCAGTATCCTGTTTCCAACAGGACACTGGGCTAGATGGCCAATTCAGGTCACACTTACCTGGCAGAAATCCAAATAGTAGCAATATTCCATGCTACTAATCTCAAGGGCAAACGTGGCTTCCCCAATGTCTCTCAATAGCAGACCTATGGACTCTTCCTCCAGGAATTTACCCAATTTTTTTTTTAAACCCAGATATGCTAACCTCTGTTACAAAATCCTCTGGCAACGAGTTCTGGAACTTCCACTGAATGAAAAACTATGCCCTCCTAGTTGTTTTAAAAATATTTCCATGTAACTTCATTGAGTGTCCCCTAGTCTTCCTAATTTCTGAAAGTTAAAAAAAAATCAATTTATTTGTACTCTTTCTACACCACTCAGGATTTTATACGCTTCAATCATATCTCCCCTCAGCTGTCCCTTTGCCAAGATGAAGAGCCCTAACTTTTTTAGCCTCTCCTCATACGAGACACGTTCCATCACATCTATTTTGGTTGCATTAACACCTACATGGTGCTCCCCAAGCACCCATGAAAAAGGGGGTGCAGCTCTGACCTAGTGAGGGTCTTACTGAGCCGATAGATGTGTTAGTGGAAGAAAGACTGTGGAAGAGAGAGATAAGAAGCAGCTGGAAAAATTCAGATGATGTGTAATGGGGGGGGGGGAAGAATGGAATAAAAACAATGGAAATAAAGTATAAAAGGAACAGAGTTTTAAGCTATGGGTGTATCAAAGGTAGAAGAAAATTATGATCTGGAGTTCTCTGTGCACTATGAGGTACTCTGGACCAAAAATAGCCACATTATGTCCTATAGGCCAAGACTGAATACTGCTGAATATGGTGGGGGGTGGGGGATGTTTAGTGTCTTGCTACCCAACCGCTCTAAGAACATGATATACAGCACAGCAGAATAACTAAAGCTCCAATTAAAAAAACACAAAACCCTGTGCTAGCAACCTGATGAAGTTATTGAAATGGGGTCAGACACAGAAGTAACTTGACTGTATAAATGCCGATTCCCCATTTTAATCTGCTGTCTGTCATGCTACAATTATTTCTGATTGCATAAGAACAAAAGAGCTACTGACCGAAGCTCCATCAAGCCCACAGTGGCCAATCCACTGCAAGTACCTGGCAAGATCCCCAAGTAAAAACAGATCCTATGCTGCTTATCCTAGGAATAAAACAGTGGCCAATCCACTGCAAGTACCTGGCAAGATCCCCAAGTAAAAACAGATCCTATGCTGCTTATCCTAGGAATAAAACAGTGGCCAATCCACTGCAAGTACCTGGCAAGATCCCCAAGTAAAAACAGATCCTATGCTGCTTATCCTAGGAATAAAACAGTGGATTTCCCCAAGTTCATCAAAATAACAACTTATGGACTTTTCTTTTAGGAAGTTGCCGCATTCTCTGGCAGTGAAGAAACATTTTCTCCAGTATGTTTTAAATCTACTACTTAGTAGCTTTAACGCATGATCCCTAGTCTTGTATATTTTGAAAAAGTAAACAAGCGAATCACATCTACCCATTCCACGCCACTCAGGGTCAGATTCTCAAAATTCACCATGCATTTAATGATGGACACTATACCAGTCCTAGCCAGTTTACCGCCCAAAGTATTTTACTTGCCGATACTCAGAACAGCTCATCGTGCTTCTTCGCAGCCTCTGATTGTACTATGCAAATGTAGTACAATGAGGTCATTAATATTTGAACGAGCAATCCGGGCAATTCTCTAAACTTTTTGGCCACTTCTTATGGCCAAAATTTTCCAGCACGGACTGAGATGTTGTAGGCTTATTTTCTTGTCAGTGCCTGAGTGCTGATTGGCTCAGGCACTGACAGGAAAGTAAGGTTTAACAGCTCAGACCCCACCTCAAAAAATTCCCTCCTGCCCACAAATTAAAAAAAAAAAATAAAATAAAAAGGATCCCCGAGTCCTCCCTCCCTCCCACTGATCCCCCCTTCCCCCAGGGATGTTCGATGCTCCCTGTCCCCAGTACTTAAGAAAAAAAATTTCAGCAGGAAGGATACCTACTTCCTCCTGACAACCTCCTGCATCTCCCCCCCCCCCCCCCATGAACCTTTAAGTTGAAGGACAACAGTAGGGATGCTCACTCCCTCCAGCCAGCAGGCCCACCTCTTCAAAATGGCAGGCCATCTCCTTCCTGATGCATCCTGAGATGCACTAGGAGGGTCCTAAGGCCCCTCCCCTGGGAGGGTCCTTACAACCTGAGCCAATCAGAGCCTTAGATCCCTGCCTGGTGCATCCTGGGATAGAGAGGGGCCTTAAACACCTGAGCCAATCAGGGCCTTAGGACCCTACTAGTGCATCCCAGGATGCACCGGGAAGTGTAAGGCCCGCCATTTTGAAGAGACAGATCAGCCAGCTGGAGGGTGTGAACATCCCTGCTGCCGTCCTTCAACTTAAAAGTACGGGGGGTTGTCGGAGGACCCCGGCGGCAAGAGGGAGTGGGCATCCCTCCTACCAAGGCACCGGGGTGTGGGTGGGGGTTCCAGGCAGCAGCAACTGAGGCAAGAGGGAATGGACCTCCCTCCTGCCAATCTTGTACAGGGTGTCAGGGCGCCGGGCAGTGGCAGGTAAAGGAGGGTGTTGGTGGGAGAGGGAACTTTTCCTTCTGCTGTATTTCGGTCAATGAACTGAGCCAGCAGGACTCAGGGAGATCTGCTGCTCAGTTGATCGGGGCAGGAAGAGCAGCTTTGACAGGAGGGAGGAGCCATTACCTAGCGATTACTCTTCTGAGCAAGTACCAGGCACATTTCCTCCCCTTCCCTTTACCAGCAATTCTCCACACAAATAGCATGCATATAATTTGCATGCTATTATGATGAGAATCACTAGTAAAAGAAAAAAAAAAAAATTACTCCCACTACAGCCCAGCCAGATTTTAACAGCGAGTTTGAAATTCTGGCCCTTGATATTTTATAGACTACTTCTCAGAGTCTGACTTTGCCAACCTACTCTATGCCTTAGCACTGTCTGACATGGATTACTGCAAGAAGCTTACCCACGTTAGTCTCTTCTCTGTACCTTTTCTAATTTTGCTATATCTTTTTTTTTTTCTTTTTAGATTTGGTGACCAGAATTGCACAAGTATTTGAGGTGCAGCTGCACCATGGAGCAGTGCAAAAGCATTATAACACTCATCTTTGCTTTCCATTCCTTTCCTGATGACTCCTATCATTTTTTTTTGCTTTCATAGCCACCGCTGCACTCTGAGCTGAGGGTTTCGTATCCTCAACAGTGATGCCTAGATCCTTTTCCTGGGCTGCAACTCCTAATGTGGACCCCTGCATCACATACTGTCGCTACAGTTCAGGTTCTTTTTCTCCCACATGCATCACTTTATACTTGCTCACATTAAACATCAACTGCCATTTTGATGCCTTGTCTTCCAGTGTCTTCTTGCGATTTAACAACTTTGAACAACTTTGTGTCATCAGTCAATTTAATTCTCTAGATCAGTGTTCTTCAATTGCCAGTCCTCAGGGCCGGCACGTGCATCGGGCCCCAGACAGTCCTCAGCAGACAACAAAGGGAAAAAACCAGTCTGCAGTGAGTATGGCACAAACCAAAAACAAAGAAAACTGCAGACAGCTGTACAACAAAGCAGGCTAAATTTATTAAACCAAAATCTTGAATGCGGTTAATGTTACCACCTTGAACCAAACCAAAGGACCCGACACGATCCGTGTTTCGGTAAACACGCCTTCATCAGGGGTCCCAGATGGATAAGGTATCAGATAAAACCGCAGACAAAAAAACTCAGCCTGTGCGCGAGAACATCAATAATGAAATGATCTCTGGATACTCCGCCTTGCATGTCCTTCAAGGGAAACTTTGTCAAATGTCTTTTGAAAATCCAGATACACATCATCAACTGGCTCACTTTTATCCATATGTTTATTTGCCCCTTCAAAGAAATGTAGTAAATTAGTTGTTGGCTTTATCTCATTAATCCATGTTTATGTATACGTTCTTTAATTCTGCTCTTTATAATAGTCTCTACCATTTTGCCCAGCACCGACATCAGACTTCACCGGTCTATAATTTCCCGAACTCTTTTAAAAAACTGGCACTACATTAGCCACCCTCAAATCTTCTGGTACCATGCTGGATTTTAAAGATAAATTATGAATTACTAACAACAGCTTCACAAGTTCATTTTTCAAGTCTATCAGTACTCTGGGATGTATACCATTTGGTCCAGGTGATTTGCTGCTCTTCAGATTTGTCAAGTGTTAGAAATTTATTTCAATTTCTCTGACTCATCAGCATTTCTGGCACTGGAATAGGAGTGTTTTTGTGTCTGTTTTATTAAAAAGAATAAAATGTTTGAACTAAAAAGAAAAAAAAAATCTCCATCACAGAGTTGTCTGGTCAGATACTTCCAACCTGGGACTAAATATCTAACTTCAGTTGGAGAATGAAGATGTCACTGGGAATCCACAAAAAGGAATTAATCATGGAGCCGGTTTAGGGGCATAGGATCTGCAGTCTACCCACTGGCAAATCCTAAACATTGCTGTGAAGCTAATCTTGACTGTCTGCGTCATTTTTCTTTATACACAGCCATGGGAAGAGCATTTTCTGTGGCCTACTTAAAAACAAAACAAAGAACCAGCATCGGAACGAAAAGAAAAGTCCTGCTGAGCCAGATTGAGGTTCTTTGAATCAAACAGCAGCTAGTCCAGGTCACGAGTACCCAGCAGATCCCAGAAAGCACAAGCCATCTAATTTCCTAAAATTCATTTCCAGGGGTAAATAGCAGCTCTCATAGGCCTACTTGGCTAATGATATTTTATCAACTTTGTTAGAACCATATGCAGACAGAACACTTTCTCCTCAGGCTTCGAGTTCATCTGGTTACATGGAGAGCATCCTTCCAAAGAGAGATCTAATCACCCCAGTCCATCTCTAAGAACCCATAACCAGAGATTCAATTGGAATTCACCATGCACAGATCGCACATGTGGAATATGAACACAGCATTAAATCAATGATAAGGAAACTCAATAAAAGATCTTCTCTTTTGGTTTTAAAGGTTGGGGGGGGGGGTTCACATAACAGATATACACATATTTGAGAAAGGTGGAAAATAATACCCAACATTACAAAGACAGGAAGCCCAAAAAAGCAGAAATAGAGCTGCTTTAAGAAGTGGACGGGGTAACATTATGCTCAAGACTGACGCTGACTACAGCAAGAATAGTTTACACTTGGAATGGGAATTTTAACTGACTAGTACTTATCTCACAAAGACAGAAAAGAAAGAGGATCTGTGAGACAGAAAATAGCTGGCCGCCTTCCTGAAAGTGCTATTTAAAAGCCAGGTAATGTAATCTTATCACAGAGGCACTCCTCCAGAGCTGCAGGTATTGCCTTACCTTGTACAAAAATGTATTATTGATACTTAGAGCACAAAGCTGACCCAACAGCCAAGGACTGAGACTTGAACAGAAAATGAGCAATTTGACACTATTAAAACAAAAATGTCTACTCTCTTGACCAAATGGTCATAATCCAGGCTCAGAATCAATCTATTCCAGAATCTCAAAATGAGGAGGGGAAGCAGAAGTCATGGCCAGTTCCCAGGGCTGACTCTAGGGAGAGGGTACTAGGCCTGAAGTCATTCAGACAGAGTACCGTATTTTTCGCTCCATAAGACGCACCCTAGATTTAGAGGAGGAAAACAAGAAAAAAAATATTCTTCATATTTAAGTTACCCTCATCACAACCTCACCAGAACTACCGTATTTTCACTCATATACCACGCACCCGTGTAAAACGCGCACACGGGTATAGCGCGCGGGAAACTGTAATTTATGTAAAGAAATTCTTATATACCGCGCATGCCACCCCGACTCTCCTTTCGCCCGCCCCGACTCTCCTCCGACGTCAGAGAAAGGGCGGGACCGCCGGAAGAGGAAGTAGCGCAGACGCAGGGCTCAGAGAAGGGGCGGGACCGCTGGCAGAGGAAGCAGCAGGACAACGGTAGGCAGCTTCTCCATGATGGGGGGGGTGGGGAGGCTGTGGGGGTGCGAGCGGTCCTTCGGGGTGCGGGTGCGAGCGGTCCTGCGGGGTGAATCGGACGTCGGGGGGGAACTATGTAAAAAAAATGTGTACAACACGCTCACGAATATAACGCACATGGTTATACTCGGTTTGTAAAATCGTGTATAACGCGCGCGTTATATGCGTGAAAATATGGTACTTTCTTTTAAGGCATCTTCTTGAGGTCTCATCCAATTAAACAGATTTAATAGTACATAGCCACACTGAAATCTTGGTGAGCTTAACTGTGAACTTAACATTGTACAACACACGTCCCTGCATTGTGCCCACAGACACATGTATATACTGCAGAGTCAGCAATTGGTAAAATAAAGGATAACCTTATCTTTAATGCACAGCTTGTTACACACACCCATTCTCTTCCTCTCTGTTGAAACATTTTATTTAGATTAATATAGCACACAAAAATCCAACAAACAAGTAATAAATACATCACAAAACCAGCCCACCCCCCAACAATCCCCTTCCCCCCATACAGTACACTGGCCCAGAGATCCACCATAGCCACCCTCCCCCCCAACAGTGACAGGCTAGCTCAACATTCAGGGTTAACAGCCCCCCAACAACCAACCAACCAAAACATCCAAAAGAATACACAACCCATGCTGCAATCCATCCTTAACTCAGAAGAGACCACCAAACCCACCAATCTCTTTCTTAATAGGAAAAATATCCCGGGAAGCAGAAACAGCAATGGATGAGTGCGCTCCGCCTGCTCGGCTCCCTGGAAGCAAATCTTACACATGGGGGTTGGCCTGATGTGATCACTGCTGCAGACAGAGTCCGAGTCAGCTTTGGGGGCTCTGGCATTGGTGTGCTGCTTTGGCTGGGGAATGCTGCTGCCCCTGTCGCTGACTCCATCGGCTGTAGGCACCAGCGGTTCTTTGTCCTTGGGCTTCACCTCTTCCCCGAGCAGGGGAACAGCCGCGATCCCAGTTCGCTGCCCCGGAAGTTCTTAATAGAGGCCAGCAGTTGTGTCTTCAGCGGTGCCTGTACTCTCCTCTGAGCTCATCACGGATGGAGGGTGAAGTCAGCTGCGCGAGCTCAGCATCATCATCCCGGCCTCCTTACCCCGATGGTTGCATCTACGGCGGTGCCTGCGTTCTCCTCTGAGCTCATCATGGATGGAAAGCAAGGTCAGGTGCGAGGGCTCAGCGCCACTATCCCAGCCTCTTCACTTCGACTGTTGCGTCTGTGCTCTCCTCCGAGCTCATGCGGACGGAGGGTGAAGTCAACTTCAAGTGCTCAGCGTTACCATCCTGGCCTCCTCACCCCGCCCTCACGCATTCACCCAGACACCAGCAGAGCTGTGGCGCATGAGGTCAGTGTCCAGGGACCCGGGAGGGTGTAATTCTCTCTGCGGCTGGGTATATTCACTTCATAAGACGTACTCTTATTTCCACCCACTTTTTTGGGGCAAAAAATGTGTCTTATGGAGTGAAAAATATGGTAAGATCCTACTGAATAAAAGACTGGAAAGCAGGGGGGTCCTGAGTGAACACTGAAGAGTGAATTGAGGGTGGGTCACAGTCTGCCACCCACCCCACCACCAAAGGATATTGAGGAGCAGGGGCATAACTTCTTCTTGGCCCAGTGGTTGGTACCCTAAGTTCAGCCACAGGGCCTTACAAAGTTTATCATATCCTTGTACATTTTTCACATGCAGCTGTCTAAAAATTACAGTTCAAATGGAGTAACAGCTTAATGGTTGGTGCAGCGACCTGAGACCCTGGAGAACTGGGTTCAAATCGCACCACAGCTCATTGTGACTCTGGGCAAGTCGCTTAACCCCCCCATTGCCCCAGGTACAAATAAGTACCTGTATATAATATGTAAACTGTTTTGATTGTAATTCCATGCCTATGTTTGTTTCACTGATCTACATAACCCACTCTGTTATCAGCACAGAGCCCCCAGAAGCTTTGAGCCGAGGGCATGTGTAATGGCTCTGTTAGCCTCTCACCAACCTTCTGAAGCATAGTGAACAGCATGCCTGAGAGGTTAAGAATCTGCCCCCGCCCCTTGTATTTGGTGCCTGGCAGTGCCAGCATTGCACATATGCTGCCTGAAACCCGGTCTGAAGCTTTCCTGGCCAGTACTTAAAAATCTCCTTTAAGGTGAACTGGTATGTGGGTGGGAGGAAAAATGCTGCATTACACCAAGAACAGGTGTTAGGAGTGGAAGAGAGCAAAGAGACGCTTGGAGGAGACGGGAGAGGCTGCAATGTGATTCATTTTTTTAAAATCATGATTAACAATTAATGCTTTAATCGAAGAGTTAACTGTGATTAACTTGCAGCCCTAGGAAAAAAAAACTACTCAAGGATACCTCATCAACTTTGGATAAATCTATAATGGGTAAAACAACCTTCAAATAATAAAAAAAAACAACCCAACAAAAAAAAAAAAAAAAACAACTACCAAAAGACACACCACCTTAAAATAGTTTAGGTCAAAATAGTCATCCTGATGCCATCAACTCAGTTAACCTTAGAAATAAATATGCATGAGAGAGATTTGAATATAATGAAAGTGACAGGCATGCAAATCTGTTCCATGCATTAGGGCAATCCTGAAAACCCGATTGGCCTGGTGGTCCTCCAGGACAGGGTTGGGAACCATTGAGTTATATGAGGTACTCACTAATCAATTTTTTTTCTGCTCATGGTAGCTCATTGGTGAGTTATATTCAAATATAGCAGAGATTTCCTGATCCCTGGCCTGCTTACAATTTAAGGAGCCCTTTCACTAAAGGGCTTTAAGCCCTAATTCATGCTTAGTATGTGAAACACAGGCTACTGCAGAATGTATTCAATTTTATGGGATTTTGCCCTTTTGCAAGCACTAAACATTTTTTTACAATTTTTTAAGGGGGCATATCATGGGCAGAAAACAGGCATGGCAGAATTAACCTGTTCACATTAGCGCACGCTAACTGGGTAATGCTGAGTTAACACAGGGATGCTTATGTCTGCTATTTAGGAAGTACAAAGTGCTCCCATATGCTGATAGAGAAATGAGTGCAGAACCTGCAAAAATGAAAAGTCCTAAAATACTGCTGCATTGAATCTGGGTTCAGTGTGCAGTGCGCTAAGCCACGATTCCAACATCCTTTAGTAAAAGGGCCGAGCCACAGTGGGATTTGAACCTTGGCTTCCCTAGTTTTCAGCTTGCTGCTCTAATCATAAAAGCTCACATTCACCCTTCTTTCTTCCCTATTGCTCACTCTTCCTCCTACCCCTCACTACCACAATCTCTGCTCTTTTGAACACTTTCTCTAAGTACTGCTTGCCCTTAACAGCAATACTTGCGAGAACAGCAATCAGCTTAAACTTCTTACCAGCCATGAAGAGCAAGTTTTATTTAAAATCTGATTATAAACGCTTATAAATATTTCTAAGCGATATACATCAATTTAAAAAAGGGTGACATGTTAAAATGTACATGTTTGGACATTCACTAAAACTTGACTAACTAGAGACAAGAGGAAAAACAGGGAATAACTATAATTTTATAGGAAAGGAGACATTGAAAAGAGGAAAAGCCACTGAAACATCAGACTGGGGGGCCACACATCAAGGCTCTTCCTGGAAAAAACTGTGAGCCCCTAAATTCGGTCATATGCTGCGCATCCCCCTTCTCTAGAGTAGCCATTTGGAGTTGCGGCTGTGACCCAGTTACTGGTGCGTGCAGTCAGGACACTAAGTTCGCAAACCACTGTGCTAACCACAGAGACAGATAGTTTATCAGAAGACTATTTACTCCATCTGGTGTTCCACTTTTGCATGCTAAAGAAACATGGACCTAAGTTGAAATAATGGTTTGTTCCTTTCAAGAGCTAAGAATGTACCATGCCATATGAGGTGGACCCCACCAGAGAGAAAACAGCATTTGCAATGTTTGGTCTCAGTTGGGTTTTTTTTCTTACTAGTTAGACAATTGGGCTGTGATGCAGTCTTAATTTTGCTTTGGTTATTTTTTGGGAGTTTTGTTGGGTTTTATTTACATTAAACTGTAGGGCAAACTCACTTGTTTTGTTCCAGAGTCAAACGTAAAAAGGAAGATTATTATCAACGAACAGTTAGCAGAACTTGTTCCAAGGTAGAAGGATCAGGCTGTGGGTCTGACTTCAGGGTGACTGGGGATAGAATTGGGAAGGACACAGGCTTTACACCTTGCTCTGGTCACAAGGCCTCAAGCTGCCTGAAAGCCTCCTTACTGCTGCAAATTGATTCTTCAGGATTTTGAAGCGGTAAAAAATTAACTTCAGAGCCATAAACGAAGATAAGAAAGGCAACAATCAGAGCCTTCTCATGCCCTGTTTAACAAGCTGAGCTGTTCTCAGATCTAACCTTTGCTTAAAATAGCAAGTTATAGAAGACCAAAGTCACCTATTGACTTCATCTGTAACTGGTTCCTGTAGAAGGTAAAAATCATGGAAATGCCTCTAACTGCCTCAGTAAGAAAGGCTAAAATCACTGAGGCCGATGCACAAAGAATTCACACACAGTAACCTAATTTTACCATGGGTTTTACTAGCCAAACAAAATGCTCAAACGGTTTCAGTGGGAGTATTAACTTGTGCTGAAACCATTACTGCAGAATGTATTAAAATGCCACATTACTGCATCCTGCAGCCATACACAAAAACAAAAAAAAAGTTTCTCATGTGCATTTAGAGCAAGACCTTTTCACCATATCTGGGGCAGCAAAGAAGGGTTGATTGAGAGGAACGAGTGTCTAGTGGCACTCCTTCTTATCCTCTAACCCAGTAGTCTCAAACTCAAACCCTTTGCAGGGCCACATTTTGGATTTGTAGGTACTTGGAGGGCCGCAGAAAAAAATAGTTGATGTCTTATTAAAGAAATGACAATTTTGCATGAGGTAAATCTCTTTATAGTTTATAAATCTTTCTTTTTGGCTAAGTCTTAATAATAATATTGTAATTTATAGCTAAAGAGACAAATGATCAAGAAACTGTTTTATGTGGAAGAAAAAGACTTTTGTGATTATGATAAACATACAGAGGACCTCAAAATAGTGCCTGGTGGGCCGCGAGTTTGAGACCACTGCTCTAACCTGACCACCATGAATCAACAACTTTAAACACCAACCCCAGCCTCCCTCCCTCTCCCAAATATAAAAAGAAATGCCCTTGTTCTCTAGTGACTCCTCAGTTCCCCTCCCTTCTTCCCCTGTATGGGTGGAAAACAAAAAGCCCAATCTGCCTCTCCTCCAGTCACAAAATGCCCTGGTGGTGCCCCCCAACCCCCATAACGGGGACAAATTTGTCCCCATCCCCGCGGGAACTAATTTTCCCATCCTGTCTTTTCCTGTCCCTGCCCCATACCCGTAAGCTCCATCCTCATCTGCACAAGCTTCAAACACTTTAAAATCATAAGTGTTCAAGGCTTGTGCGGTTAAAGACAGAGCTTACAGGTATGGGAAAGGGACAGCGACAAAACTTGTGGGGATAGGATGGGGAAATTAGTTGCTGCGGGGACGGGGACAAATTTGTCCCTGGGTATTCTCTAATTACCATACAGATCCTTTCATTTTTCTCCCCCTCACATTTTTTCTTCTTAAACAAAGGCTAATCCTAGACCTGGCTACAGAGACGGTGTGCAGGCAGTGTGTGTCATGCAAGGAAGTCAGAGTGGAAGAGGGCCACCACGGCATTGGGGACTGGAACATGCACTGGATCATTCCAAGGCCCACATTGTATAACAACCTAGTACTTCTGAAGCTGACATAGATCTAAGCCAGTGGTCTCAAACTCAAACCCTTTGCAGGGCCACATTTTGGATTTGTAGGTACTTGGAGGGCCTCAGAAAAAAATAGTTAATGTCTTATTAAAGAAATGACAATTTTGCATGAGGTAAAACTCTTTATAGTTTATAAAATCTTTCCTTTTAGGTCTTAACAATTAATATTGTAGTTTATAGCTAAAGAGACATATGATCTAGAAACTTTTATTTTACTTTTGTGATTATGATAAACATACCAAGGGCCTCAAAATAGGACCTGGCGGGCTGCATGTGGTCCCCAGGCCGCGAGTTTGAGACCTCTGATCTAAGACTAAACCCAGTTTCAGAGGAAAGTTGAGGTAGGGATGCTTGGGTCATAGAGAACAGAGAGATGAGGTTGGGATGGGAAATCTTATCTAGCCACTTATTTTTTTTTTTTTTTACCTCCCAATGTTGACACTCATAAGGGAGGTCCTGAACCACTGACAATCAAAGGAGAGGACACAACAAGGTCATATGCATAAAGATCCGGAAACCTGGTTAAAAAAATACCCAAGTTGGGAGCAATTTTGTTTTTCCAGGCTGTGCTCAGTACAAATAGCAGGCAAATTATATGCCCGCTATTTGTGCTGAACAGCCTGGTAAAAGGGGGAGGAACTGTGCTTGGCGGCTGCGCAGAAGAGTAAATTTGGTCTTCTGCACAGGCCCAGAAAGCAATGTTACTTACCGTAACAGTTGTTATCCAGGGACAGCAGGCAGCTATTCTCACTAGTGGGTGATGTCATCAGACAGAGCCCCGGTACGGACGTCTCACAAGCACGTGTTGCTTGTAGAAACTTAAAGTTTCTAGATGCCCGCACCGCGCATGCGCCGGTGCCTTCCTACCCGGAGATCCGGGCGTGTCTCCTCAGTTCAGGTAGCTAGCCTGAGAAGCCAACCCAGGGGAGGTGGGTGGGATGTGAGAATAGCTGCCTGCTGTCCCTGGATAACAACTGTTACGGTAAGTAACATTGCTTTATCCCAGGACAAGCAGGCAGGTATTCTCACTAGTGGGTGACCTCCAAGCTAACCTCAGTGGGATGGAGGGGGAGTTGGCGACTTAAGAGAATAAATTTTTCAATACTGTTTGGCCAAACTGTCCATCCCGTCTGGAGAGGGTATCCAGACAATAATGTGAGGTGAATGTGTGAACCGAGGACCAGGTGGCAGCCTTGCAAATTTCCTCGATTGGTGTTGATCTGAGGAATGCTACTGAGGCTGCCATTGCTCTGACCTTATGGGCTGTGACCTTACAAGGAAGTGATAATCCAGCCTGGGCATAGCAGGAAGAGATACAAGCCGCCATCCAATTAGAGATGGTGCGCTTTGATACGGGTCTTCCCAACTTGTTAGGGTCGAAGGAGACAAAAAGTTGAGGAGTGGTTCTGTGTGGCTTGGTGCGATTCAGGTAGAAAGCCAAGGCACGTTTGCAGTCTAGAGTGTGAAGGGCCGATTCTCCGTGGTGAGAATGAGGCTTAGGGAAGAATACTGGAAGTACAATGGATTGGTTGAGATGAAATTCGGAGACCACCTTAGGCAGGAATTTCGGGTGAGTGCGGAGGACCACCTTGTCATGGTGGAATACTGTGAATGGTGGGTCCGCCATCAATGCCTGGAGTTCGCTGACTCTGCGAGCGGACGTAAGGGCTACAAGGAAAAGCACTTTCCAGGTGAGATACTTCAGAGGGGCCCTGTTGAGTGGTTCAAACGGGGGCTTCATGAGGTGGGAAAGGACTACATTGAGGTCCCAAACTACTGGGGGTGGTTTGAGAGGAGGGTTAACATGGAAGAGTCCTTTCATAAATCTGGCGACCACCGGATGGGCCGAGAGGGGTTTCCCTTGTAGGGGCTGGTGGAACGCCGCAATAGCGCTCAGGTGGACTCGTATGGATGTGGACTTGAGCCCAGATTGAGATAGGTGTAGGAGATAGTCCAGCACGGAGGATAAGGAAGCTCGCTGAGGTTCCGTTGACTTAGAAACACACCATGAGGAGAATCTGGTCCATTTTTGGGAGTAGCATTGTCGAGTGGCGGGCTTCCTGGAAGCTTCCAAGACCTCCCTCACTTCTTGTGAGAATTGGTGAGGGGTTACGTTGAGAGGAACCAAGCTGTCAGGTGGAGAGACTGCAGGTTGGGATGAAGTAGTGATCCTTGATGTTGAGTAAGCAGTGAAGGAAACACTGGAAGTGGTACTGGTTCCCTGCTGCTGAGTTGAAGTAGGAGGGAGAACCAAGGTTGTCTGGGCCACCGAGGAGCTATTAGAATCATGGTGGCCCGTTCGAGTTTCAGCTTGACCAGAGTCTTCTGGATCAGCGGGAATGGTGGGAACGCATATAGAAATTGTTTCCCCCAGTTCAGTAGAAAAGCATCTGCCTCGAGGCGATGAGGAGTGTAGATCCTGGAGCAAAACTGAGGCAGTTTGGCGTTGTGGGGAGCCGCAAAGAGGTCTATCTGAGGCGTCCCCCATTGCGTGAAGATTTGGTGAAGGGGGCTGGAATGGAGAGTCCATTCGTGCGGTTGTAGCAGACGGCTTAGTTTGTCTGCTAAGACGTTGTTCTCCCCCTGGATGTATACTGCTCTGAGTAGGGTGTTGTGGCGCACCGCCCAGTCCCAGACTCGTAGAGCTTCCTGGCAAAGGAGGGCCGAGCCCGTGCCTCCTTGCTTGTTGATATAATACATGGCGGCCTGATTGTCTGTGCGAATGAGGATTACCATGTCGTGGAGTAGGTGTTGGAAAGCTTGGAGCGCATTGAAGATGGCTCTGAGTTCCAGTAGATTGATTTGGTGTAGTCTTTCCGCACTGGTCCAGAATCCTTGGGTGCGGAGACCCTCCAGGTGGGCCCCCCATGCGTAGTTCGACGAATCGGTTATGAGAACTTTCTGATGGGGGGGAGAGTGCATCAGCAAACCTCTGGATAGATTCGAAGAGGTCATCCACCAAAGTAGAGACTGCCGAAGGGCAGGTGTGACTAAGATGCGTTTGGATAGTGGATCGGACGTTTGATTCCACTGTGATGCCAGGGTCCACTGGGGGATCCTGAGGTGGAGTCTGGCAAAGGGTGTCACATGTACTGTGGAGGCCATATGGCCCAGGAGCACCATCAGTTGTCTCGCCGGTAGGGTTTGGCGAGTAGACACCGACTGGCTGAGATGAAGAAGAGACTCCATGCGTTGCCGGGGCAGGAATGCTCGGAGTCGGGTGGTGTCCAGGACCGCTCCGATGAAGGGGAGGGACTGGGTGGGTTGTAGATGAGACTTGGAGAAGTTGATCTCGAAGCCCAAATTCTGGAGGAAGTAGGTTGTAGCCAAGGCCGCCGAAGTGACCTCTGGGGCTGACGGGGCCTTGATGAGCCAGTCGTCGAGGTATGGGAATACCTGTAGACCCCTGTCCCGGAGTGCTGCGGCCACTACCACCAGGCACTTTGTGAAGACTCTGGGGGACGAAGATAGGCCGAATGGTAGCACTCGATACTGTAGGTGCAGATTTCCCACCCGAAATCTGAGGAACTTTCGGGAGGCCGGGTGAATGGGGATGTGAGTGTAGGCCTCCTTGAGATCCAGGGAGCATAACCAGTCGTTCTGCTCGAGGAGGGGGTATAGAGAAGCCAAAGTCAACATGCGAAACTTCTCTTTGACCAGGAACTTGTTGAGGGCTCGAAGGTCTAAAATGGGTCGCAGGTCGCCCGTTTTCTTCGGGACGAGGAAGTACCGGGAGTAAAACCCTCGGTTCAATTGGTCTGACGGGACCGGCTCGACAGCCCGAAGCTGAAGTAAGGTTTGGACTTCCTGAAGAAGCAGGGCGGTCTGCGTCGAGCTTGAAGGATACTCTCTTGGAGGATGGTCCGTGGGGACCCGGTGGAATTGAAGAGAGTATCCTTCTCTTATGATGGTGAGGACCCATAGGTCCGTGGTTATGGCCTCCCATCGATGGTAAAAAAGATGGAGGCGGCCCCCTATGGGAGAGGCCGAGGTTATGCTCCCGGGGGGGGCGTCAAAAGGGTTGGGGAGCCTTAGGTACAGCCGGTGGCTGAGGTTTTTGCTGAGACTTCTGGGGAGGTTGTCTCTTCGCAGGCTGTCTCGCAGCAGGCGTTTGTCTGGGCATGTAACGCCGCTGGTAAATCAGGGGTGGCCTGGAAGGTCGAGACTGTTGAGGTTTGGGTTTGGGCCGCAGGATGGATTGAAAGGATTTTTCATGATCCGACAGCTTCTTGGTAACAGTTTCGATAGACTCATCGAACAGGTCAGCTCCAGCACATGGTACGTTGGCGAGTCTGTCCTGTAGGTTGGGATCCATATCGATAGTACGGAGCCATGCCAGGCGACGCATAGCTACCGCGCTTGCGGCGGCGCGTGCCGAGAGTTCGAATGCATCGAAGGAGGATTGCATCAGCTGGAGGCGTAATTGGGAGAGGGAGGCTACCACTTCCTCGAACTCGAATCGAGCTTGGTTATCTATGAACGGAGTGAACTTGCGGAGCACCGGCAAGAAGAACTCCAGATAGGAAGAGAAAAAGAAGTTGTAGTTTAGCACCCGTGACGCCATCATGGAGTTTTGGTAGAATTTTCTACCAAATTTGTCCATCGTTCTCCCCTCTCGGCCCGGCGGTACAGAGGCGTAGACCTGGGAGGGATGAGAGCGTTTAAGGGAGGACTCGACCAGTAGGGATTGGTGGGAGAGTTGAGGGCCCTCGAACCCTTTATGGTGCACGATGCGGTATCGAGCATCGAGTTTGCTGGGGATCGCCGGTATGGAATACGGCGTTTCGAAGCACTGCATGAAGGTCTGGTCCAGTAATTTATGCAAGGGGAGCCGAAGCGACTCCGTTGGAGGGTTAGGTAAATGCATGGTGTCCAGATACTCTTTGGAGTATCGGGAGCCCGTGTCAAGGGTCACATCCAGATCCTCCGCCATTTGTCGGAGGAATGATGAGAAGGACAATTGTTCCGCCAGCGTCGGTCTGTGGGACGGGCTGGAGGAGGAGGAGGCCTCCAGGTCCGTGGACATCGGGGAGTGACAAGGAGAATCGGGCACCAGTGTCTCCTCGTACTCCGGGCCCCTCGGGGGGGACACCTCTGATGAGGAGTATCCCCTACGTTGCAGTTTTTTTCTGCGGTGACACCTCCGAATGGCGTGAGGAGTGCCAGGATGAGTGTCTCGATCGGTGCCCGTCTCGGTGGCGGGACGGGGATCGGGATCGTCTGTGCATCGCATGGTCTCCCGAGGCCCCCAAGTGGATAGGGCTGGAAGCAGTGGATCGCAACTGGGTTTGCGATGCGGGTTCTTGCGATGCTACCCAAGTCTGGTAAGGAGTACGGAAGAACTCTTCCTGACTATGCCCAGGGCTTCGAGTATCGATCGGAGGTCTGGTCCCATGTTGGCGCGGAGGCGTAATGGGTTCTAATGGCGGCATATCGGTAAGCGAGGCTTGCCGCGTGGGCATCGCCGCCCTCCCCCGTTCGTCCTCGTCGGTTGTCGAGGTCGAACGGTGTGGGGGAGGGGGAGGGGGCGGACCGCCCCTTTGGACCGGTACCGGGAGGTCACCCTGTATGGCAGCGATGAGCCCGGGTCCGATGGTCTGCATGAGCTCAACGAATTGAGCTTCCAGCACGGACCGTAGCGAAGCCGATAAGGAGGGATCCGCACCGAAAGGGGGTCCTCCTGCACGGACATCGCGCTCCTTCGAGGCCGAGTGCTTCTGCTTAGTAGCTTTCGGCACTTTGATGACCATTGGTGGCACTGTGGAAGGAAGAGGTACCTGAACCGAGGAGACCGGGGCAGGCACCGACGTCGAGCTCGTGGATGGTGTCGGGGTGAGCGATGCCGGTTTCACCACACTCGATGCAGGAGTGGTCGATGCCGGTTTCGCCCGAACCGGGGAGGTATCAGATGAAGTGGAGGCTGAGGGATCCTTAGCTGCGTCCATCTTGAACATCGATTCCCACAATAGGCAACGCCGCTTGAATGAGCGTGCCGTAAGGGTAGAGCAAGGCCCGCACGATTTCGGGATGTGGTCAGGGCCCAAACACTGCAAACAGCGCCAGTGAGGGTCCGTGAGTGAAATCGCGCGTTGGCACTTGCTGCACTTTTTAAACCCGGTGATTGGCCGGGACATAGGCCGGAAAATCTCCGCCGCTAGGTCGAAGCCAGTGGGCCTGAGCCACGTGGCCGGCCCGTTCGACCTGCCGGAGGAAATAATCTTCTTTTTTTTTTTTTTTTTTTGAAAAAGAAAAGAACTGTTAACTGTAATTAAAAGAAAACGAAAACGCGGACAAGGAAGGCAAATTTAACTGAATTCAGCTAGCGCATGAAGAAGTTGAACTTCTCAGCTCCGCGGAAAAGAAAGAACTGAGGAGACACGCCCGGATCTCCGGGTAGGAAGGCACCGGCGCATGCGCGGTGCGGGCATCTAGAAACTTTAAGTTTCTACAAGCAACACGTGCTTGTGAGACGTCCGTACCGGGGCTCTGTCTGATGACATCACCCACTAGTGAGAATACCTGCCTGCTTGTCCTGGGATAATTGCCAGAACTCACAGTTTTTATTTATTTATTTGTGACTTGCCCAGGAACAAACCACAGATTTCTAAAGAAGCTCCTGTCCTCCATACATACTGTGTAGAATAGTGTTTGAGCTCTGATAAACAGCAGCAAAAAAGAAAAAAAGACCTCCGAGGCTGGAAGTTTTTTTTTTTGTTTGTCTGCTGCTGCTTAGCAGAGCTCGAGCAAAGGGAGTGGCTTAATGGTTAGAGCTCCTGCCTCAGCAGTCTGAGGTTGTGGGCTTGATCCTGAGCAAGTTTTAGAGCAGTGGTCTCAAACTCGCGGCCCGGGGGCCACATGCAGCCCGCCAGGTACTATTTTGCGGCCCGCTGCTCGCTCTTTGCAGTTCCTCTAGCTTCCCCCTGGCCTCCCACTCTTACCTTCAGATAATTACCGCAGCCTGCAGAGAGGATTGCCGGTGCTGCAGCGATCCTTGCAGGCTGCCGTGGTCCTTGGCAGCATGTTCCCTCTATCGCAATCCTGCCCCTGACGTCAGAGGAGGGGTGGGACTGCGGCAGAGGGAACATGTTGCGGAGGCCGATGGCAGCCTGCAAGGAACATTACAGCACCGGCGATCCTCTCTGCAGGCTGCGTTAATTAGCTGAAACTAAGACTGGGAGGCCAGGGGGGAAGCTGGAGGACGCTGCAAAGAAGTGGGGAACATGCAGGCCTTCAGGGGAGGGGGGGGGGGAGATTTATAAACTATAAGGAGTTTTACCTCATGCAAAATTGTCATTTCTTTAATAAGACATTAACTATTTTTCTGCGGCCCTCCAAATACCTACAAATCCAAAATGCGGCCCTGCAAAGGGTTTGAGTTTGAGACCACTGTTTTAGAATGATCTGAACACAGATGTTATGTGAGTGTATGCCCATAGGTGCAGGACATACACGCACATAACACAGATGCACAAACAGCTTACCAGCAGCTCCAGACATCATAAAAGGTGGGCGTTCCCTTTTGTGCATGACTTGGCTATCTCATTTTAATATTAACGAGCTCCTTATAATGTATTTTCATAAGTTGCTTGATAGTTGCTACTGCGACCAGTAAAAGCCCTCCAGAGACCCCCTTCTGAGCTGCCTTGCAAGTAAAACTGGCAACAACCAGTTTTACTTGCACAGCAGACTTTTGAGGATCAGGGCCACAGTCTGTGTCTGAAAAGTGTGGAGAATGCAGTAGCAAAATGCATTCAGAAACTGTGCAAACTCAGCAGAGCCTCGGCACAGACTGCTTAGCTAGGCGTGCAGGATGAAGTATGGCTAACACACTCTCATGTGGATCGTCACGTGGGCTCCATGACAGAAAGAACAGCCACCAGACAGAAACTCATCTCCCAGCGCTGCACACATTTTAATTTCTTCAGACTCTGCTGAACAGTACAAGATCGCTCTAATTATAATTTTATTTTAAGGTTTACCTATCTTCCTGTGCGCTGCCCTGATACAGTATATGAAGGCAGACAAAGGCTAATGGCCATATCTTAACCAGTTATTCTGGTTCACACTGCTAAAAACATCTCTTAGCTACCAGTTGGAGCGCAACCGTAAAATATCACTTCCATCATCCCTCATCTTCCTCCTTTTTGTATGCCACCCTCTTTGATAGATGAGGGAGCAACTGTCCTCATCTAGTTCACACCCTAACCTTCCTTGTCTAATCACAGGGCCCCACAATTATTACAGACAGGCACAATCAGTGTGGCCACTGTCTCTTAGTCACCATCACCTGCCATCCCAACCTGTTTTGCATCAGCAGCATGTAGCCTGCCAGGCCAGGTGACAGTCTGCCACCCTAAGTTATTCTGGACAGGAGGAGGAAATCTAATCTAAGAACCACCATATAAATTTAGAACTGAAATAGATGGCTATTTATTTAATTTAGTATTTATTAGACCATTTCTAGCCTAAGCAGTTTACATTCAGGTACTCAAGTATTTCACTCTATCTGTCCCGGTGGGCTAATCTGACAAATACACCTGGGGTAATGGAGTGTTGCCCAGTGTCATGGGGAGCAGCATTGGGCTTGAACCTTGCAGCCCTAACCACTAGGCCACCCCTCCACCTCTAGAGGAGGAACAGCTTGCTTTCCTGAGCCAAAGCCCGAGAGAAAGAGAAGATGAATAGACCAAGGCCAGGATTTTCAAAAACCCCGTGTTAAAAAGCGACGGTTTGCTACCGCAGCTGTTTTGATACCGAATCTAAAAACCAGAGACATTCTTAAAAAAAATCACGCATGCAAATGAGATTGGCGGACAGCAGCGAAGATTTCCTACATTTGGAAGGGAGAGAAGGGGAAAAGCAATGCTGACTTTTTTCAATTGCGCATAAAACCTGCCTTTCTCTAAAAAAACAAAATAAAATTATAATTCAGGTAAATCTTGAAATGTTTTTAATGTAAAATTTAATCAAGACCCACAGCCAGAAACACACAAGACGAGGGTATCATATACCTGCTCAAGAAGAAATGTTGGCTTTTAACAAGCGCGTATGAAACATGCCTGTCTCTCCCAAATACTCAAAAGAAGCGTGATTTTACTACCCTCCACTAAATATATATAGATACACTTTTGTTTTTCATTAGCCACAGTCAAAACACAAGTGCTGGCACTGTTAACGGCACCCCCGGACCAGTCGCTGCTTTTTGTCGCCAAAAGCCGACGCCGCTCTTTGAAAATGCCTCAGCAATTTTTAAGAATCCACCGGAGGGCTCATTTCAAAGTTAAAGAGCACATTTGCATGTCATTGTTGGAGACTGCTAGAAACCTCACTAAAGACAGAGATACCGTAAATCCGTTTTGATAATCCACCGCTAAAATGTATGCAGGCTAAACCGCCAGAAAAGTTTAGCAACGGCGTTAAAGTTTTGAGAATCCTGCCTGGGACTATTTGGTCCTGGCACCCTGAGAAAGCATTGTGGGAATGATGCACAGAGGTCCTCTGACAGACAGGTAGAGAAGAAACCTCTCTTGTTCTAGACCAGTGGTTTCAAACTCAAACCCTTTGCAGGGCCACATTTTGGATTTGTAGATACTTGGAGGGCCTCAGAAAAAATAGTTAATGTCTTATTAAAAAATTACAATTTTGCATGAGGTAAAACTCTTTATAGTTTATAAATCTTTCCTTTTAGGTCTTAATAATAATAGTGTAATTTAAGGTTAAAGAGACATATAATCAAGAAACTGTTTTATTTTACTTTTGTGATTATGATAAACATACCAAGGGCCTCAAAATAGGACCTGGCGGGCCACGAGTTTGAGACCACTGTTCTAGAACTAATACAACAGGTAGCAGCTATTTTTGGCACAGGGAAGGCCAGACTCTGTCCTCATATGTGTTTATACCTAGTATTTATCTACTGTACCAGCCAGTACAGTCATATTATTGGCTCACCTCATTAACACAGCCTCACCATTTTATGGCGGCTGGGCAAACAACAATGTTAAGAATCACTGTATCAGTACAAAAAAGGTTTTACTTATAGACTGAAGGAAGGTTAACACAATATTACCAGTTAGATAAAAATAATATTCATTTCTCCCTAAAGCAAAGTAAACATCAGCTTTGGCAAGGCAGCAATATGGTTTGAGAGTCTCTCAGATTACTGCCTCTCAGATATCTTCCTTGGACTCCCCTAGAAATACACCCAATGTTCAAATGAGGAAGGGAGACGGAGCTGATAAAGAGTGTAAAGAAAAAGGAAGCTCACAAGACAAAATTCAAGTCAATTAATATAAGACGATCTGAACTTAAAGGTTCATGTTCGAAACTCCCCAACCCCTATACGTCCTGTCTACCTGTCCATATTAAGTTGTAAGTTCTTCTGAGTAGGGACCATCTATTGCAAGTTAAAGGTACAGGCTGCGTACGCTTTTCAACGCTATAGAAATGATACATAGTATTAGTACACTTCTCCCTCCATATTCGCGGCGGATACATTCCGGCTATAGGTGCGAATACGGAAAAACCGTGAATAACTTTTCAATGTGTTATTCGCGGTTTTGGAGAAAGTGACATCATTATTGCTACTGAAACCGTGAATAAGAATCTCCAGCGCTAACAGAACTGGTATGGGAGCTTAAATAAACTCACCGCACCTGCTATAACCCCCCCCCCCCAGCAAAAGACTCCAAACTTAACTTTTGAATGTTGGTCAGGGAAAGCTGCCTCCAAAGCGGTGAAGTATGGAGAAGAGTGGAAATGCCCTGGCGGCGCAGACTACACTATAAGGCGGAGCAAACACCTAAAGAGCCAATCAGAAAGACAAGTGAGGGAGGTGTCCAAAAAACTGTGGGAGCCAATAGATTGTTCAAGCCGCTATTGGATGCGAGCAGCTTTGTCCCCTTTAAAGTCCAAAAGTAGCTGTTCAATTACAGACCGTGCACTGCTCCTATACCAACTGCTCCACTCCGCCCCGCTCGCCTCCTTTATAGAGATGGCGTCCTACCAGTCTTGACGTCAGTATTGCGAGGGGGGAGTGTTTCCCACCAAATTGGGCTACTTTTGAGGACCGGAGGTAGAAAATTTGTGGCGTTGGCGGATCAGACTTTTTTGTGCTACTTTCCTGGAGCGTGTGTGGGTTTTGGTTTTTTTTGTCGTATTCAACCTGGTGTTTCGGTCGTCTCTTTCTGATTCTTCTCCTTTAAAATTCATTATATATTATTATCTATTTGTGACTTGGTACTTGGTGCACTTCAGGGTTCCTGCTACTGTATGAGAACCTATTGAGTCTAATGATGACATTTTGGGGTGGAGTCAGCGGCTGAAAAATCACGAATAATCGAAACCGCAGATAAGGAAACCGCAAATACAGAGGGAGAAGTGTAGTATATAAGCTGAACCTTTTCAAAAATAGACTTCATTGTTAACATGGCTCATTTGTATCCTGATCATAAAACTAGAACATATTTTATCTTTCTTTGTGGTTTTTTTTAAACTTGCTAAGTAAATTAAATAGAATCCATGCTCTGGGAGGATGCAGTTTACCAGTAGTCCAAGCCATTGGTAATCCTGAATTTTATGCTTTACTTGGTTCATCTCAGGACAAATTGCTTTGGGGTGGGTCCATACATAAGTTTAAAACCAGGCCTTTGCCAGGCATAAAGCATGTTGTGTAATCAGTGAAACAAACTTGTACTTTAATGCATTCTGAATTTTGTTTTTTAGAGAGCAAAAATTTGCGAGAGGGACCTATACCACCAGCTGGTTTAACACTGCTCCCTCATACTTTCAATACAACACTATATATATAGTCGGTTCTTGTTATTCACGCATTCCCAATGTGCGATTTCGAATATCCGCGGTTGCATCCATTGTGATCAATATTCCCCAGTCACACTACTGTGTTTGAATATTTGCAGACCTGCTCTTAAAAAAAAAAAAACAACAACAAAAAACAGCTCTCTTTGCTTTCGTTTTCACTATACGGTCTTGCGTTTGCTTCCAGATATGCCCCCCCCCCCCAAAGCATCCAGAGTGTGAACTACAATCAATCATCTGCAGATACAGGAACCTAACCCGATTTTCCCAATAGGAAGGGGGGACAAGTTCAAGACAAATATCAGGAAGTTCTGCTTCACGCAACGAGTGGTGGACACCTGGAATGCTCTCCCAGACGAGGTAATTGCAGAATCCACCGTTCTAAGATTTAAGGGTAAGTTAGATGTACATCTCCTTACGAGTGGCATGAAGTGACATGGATAAGGGTAAGCTAGATGCACTTCTCTTTACAATATGGGGACCAAAACTATGCCAGGGTACACCTGGCGGGGCCTCTGCATGTGCGGATCGCCGTACTTGATGGACCTAGGGTCTGTTCCGGAGATGGCGCTTCTTATGTTCTTATGATCCAATGTTTGCTTTCCATGGTCTTGAGGCACAATGTATACTGTTGAAACCTAACCTCTATTTTCCCATAAACTCACCCCATCTTTTACTAAGGTGCACTAACGGAGGTTCATAGACTAAACCGCGCGCAGACATAGCCGGCCCGACAATTGCACGCAGGACATCAGCGTGCCGGATTTAAACCGAATTTTAAAGCGCTCTGAGGGTGGATGTGGGGGGGAACCATTGCACTTAACGTAGTAGTGTTGGTGCTGCCATTGGGGGGGGGGGCAGGCTTTTTCCCTATTTTTAGGGAAAAAGTTCAGTTTCCTCTGTAATGGGGGGGGGGTTCCCCCCCCCACCCCTCCCAACAGCAGCACCAACACTACTAAGTTAAGTGTGCTGGTTCCCCCACATCCCACCTCGGAGCGATTTAAAATTCAGTTTAAATCCGGCGTGCTGATATCCTGCATACAATGGCTTTCTCTGCGTACGATTTTGACACGTCACTGCTAACTGATTAGCGCGCATTAAATGCCAACGTGTCCATAGACTAACACGAACGCTAATCTGTTAGCGCCTCTTAGTAAAAGAAGGCCTCAGTGTTTTGTTAGTCACAATTTCATGGTTCATGAACATTTTGGGAACCCATACAACCACAAATAATGAGAACGGACTGTAATCACTTTTATACCGCAAGTACCAAGCATATCCCCACTCCCTTTTTTATAAAATCGCAGAAGTGTTTTTTAGCGCAGGCCACCTCGCTGAATGCGCTGCTCCCAATGCTCATTGGGACTCTATGAGTGTCAGGAGCAGTGCAGAGCATTCAGCACACTGGCCTATGCGCTATAAAATTCTTCTGCAGTTTTGTAAAAGGGGAGATAGTGGAGTTTACAACTAAAAATAATTCAGGCAATTCTTGGAAAATGCATTCAATTAACACCAAAATAATTAAACAACAGTTATCCAAGAAATTGTTTAAACAGGAATGTTTTTAGTCGTTAGTCATTTTCTAAGCTTAGGTAGTCTGGGTTCATTCTGAAATTTAAAAGTTCCATATTTTTGAAACCTCATATGAGAATAAAGAAGAAGAGAATCATTTAAATTTTATCATCTTTGCAGATGGAAAAATGTATAATCAGATGACATTTTATTAATATATCTCGTTTCTCCATACTGCCTGAATTCTGTGCCGCTGCAACAATGCTTACATTTCATTTTACACTTCTAGTTTCAAGTTTTATTTTAATTTGATGAGTCGCTTAATTTAATTTTTACTAAGCAAGTTACAACATAGAAAAAAAAACAACAACCAACATTTATTTTAACATAATGCTTAAAAATTTTTAAAACAATAGTTAAGACCAACTGACATACAGACCAACCGAGACACGGTTTCAGCATTCACCGTTTCATTTATTCACGGTTTTTAGCTTGCTGGCTCCTCCCCCCAAATTACATCAGCTTGCATAGAGAAATCGCCGATTCTCAGCACGTTCACCATGTTTTTCCTCTCCTTCAGGAACAGACCAGGTCTCCCACCATGTTATTTACGGTTTCACTATATTCACGATGATTTTTAATAGAAAACAGTGAACAACATGGAAAAGTTATTCACGGGTTTTCTGGTATTTGCAGTTCTGTTAATCCCCTATCGCAGCGAATACGGAGGGAGAAGTGTACTTGGATATCTACCTATGTCTTGGTCCTGAATCCTGCAAAAACCACAGCCTGTTTGATTTCAGGCACGCTCCCAGTTCCAACATCACCCATAAAACGTTTTGGAAAGACATTCTTCTAGATAAAATCTTTTTACTACCATGGCATGATATTCAACTACAAGTTTATCACCATTTGAGCACCGGTATCTCATGTATTTAAAAAAAAAAAAGGGGGAGGAAGTTTGGGCTAAGGCATATTTGTTCCATTACTTCTTTCTTGGATTTTCCTTTTGCGGCATTTGTTATATCTTGGATAGATTATTGCAACTCTTTTCTGTGGAATCTCTGCTTTCTTCTTACAGTATCTCCAAACCCTGTAAAATTCAGCAGCAAGGTTGTTGTAAGTGGTGCTTAAACAGATGCCAATTCAAAATTGTCATACTTTTAAAAGCCTTACAACTGGTTCCCATCCCTTACACATCATCTCCATTATGTTCTTTAGATTCTCACAGGTTGGTACTTCCCTCTTTATAAGTTAGCCCACTACGAGTCATCCTGTCCTGCAGCCTACTTTTTCTTTTCTCCCTCACTTTGGACCAGTCTTCCCTCTCACATCTGTTCAGAATCGGCATTTCCCAAATTTAAAGCCGCAGTAAAAGGCACCACTTCTTTCAATTAGCATTTCAGCGTTTCCCTAACATGAGTTCATTTCAATTTATGACCAGGGGGAATCTGCGAAGGGAACACACACTATTAACCTTTATTGCGTTTGACTTTATTTGCATGTGCGATTGTGTCTTTTCTTTATCAATTATAGTTCCTTTTCATTATTAATTTGTTTTTATTATAAGAACATAAGCAATGCCTCCGCTGGGTCAGACCTGGGGTCCATCGTGCCCAGCAGCCCGCTCACGCAGCGGCCCAACAGGTCCAGGACCTGTGCAGTAATCCTCTATCTATACCCTTCTATCCCTTTTTCTTTTTTTTTTAATATATTTTTTTTATTAGATTTTACAAAAAACAAAATGCCAAATAATACAAATCCAAAAAAACATACGCATCCAGATAATCCCCTCCACAACCCCCATCCCACAAAGAACCCCCCCAGTAAGAGAATCTTAATGTGGTTGTTGTCTCCAATGAACATATGAGTCCCATATTTTAGAATAATTCTGCAAGGTGTTATGGCGTAAAGCCGTTAATCTAGACATCAATTGTAAATAGTCCAAACGAGAGTACGGTAGAGAGTGAAAAGGTTCGGAATAACAGGAGTGCGCCAACATTGCACTAGAGCCAGGCGAGCCGCAGTAAAAATACAAGCTGCAAATTTCTGCTCAGGAGTGAAACCAGGAACTCCCACATTAAGTAAACAACATTCCAACAAAACACCACAAGATTTATTAAGAATCTTAACCAATAAGCAACCCACCTGCTGCCAATATAAGTGTACTGCTGGACAAAACCACCAAATATGAAGAAAGTCCCCTTTCATTCCACAACCACGCCAGCAGTAATCCGTGCCTCCCGGAAAAATTGAGGAAAGCCGCACAGGCGTATAATACCACCGATAATACATTTTATAACTATTCTCTACATAATTGATAGATAGTCAATTGAAATAATCGCTTATAAATAGTTTCCCAAGAAGGTAAACTGCGGCCACTGGAAAAATCACCCTCCTAACGAGCCCGATATGGATCAAAAGGTGCCTCCCGTTTCAACAACGCTCTATACATCCGAGACACACTACCTCTCTCAGCCCCAGCTTGACAAGCGCGCTCCAGCCAGGTATCCCCTAAAGAAAGGTCTCAAAAAGCTCGCTGAGTTAAAAAAATACGCAAGCGCGTATAAAGGAAGGAATCCCTGTTCTCCAACCCAAATTCCTCTTGCAAAACCAAGAACGGGCGCATAGACGTGTCCTCCCAAAGCTGCCCCAAAGTACGGAGGCCAGCTGGAATCCATTTACGGCGAACAGTAACGTCTCTGCCGGGTGAGCCAGCCGGCAAAGACACTATTGCCATCTGAGCAAAAAACAAATGCTCCGGGAACATCTGTCGACGAAGTACATACCAACTTCGCAAAACCGCTTGTAAAAATGGATTAGAAGTGTGTGCCGCCAGGCGTAACCGTGCAAGTGGGACCCAAGGTAACATCCAAAGAGATACCGTTGGTATAAAATACTGCTCAATATGAATCCACGGGCGATCTTCATAAGTAACCCACATCATAATCTCCTGGAGAAGGGCAGCCTGATAATAAAGCCGAAAATTGGGAATACCCATCCCACCATCCAATTTAGATTGATAAAGAATCGTGCGACGTACCCGAGGTGGCTTTTTTCGCAAAATGAATGCAAAAACCTTACGCGACAAAAGACGAAAAAAAATTGCCGGTAACGCTATAGGTAAAGCCAAAAAAAAACATATAGCAATTGAAGTAAAAGCATCATTTTAATAGCCGAAATACGGCCTATCCAACTAAGCTGTAACCCCTCCCAACGCTCTAATTCTGCAAACAAAGCATGTAGACGAGCTGGAAAATTATATTTATACAAGTTATTATGATCAGCGGTCAAATTCACTCCCAAATAAGTAATATAATGGGCGGCCCCTATCCCTTTTTCCAGCAGAAAATTGTCCAATCCTTTCTTAAACCCTAGTACCATACTCTGCCCTATTACATCCTCTGGAAGCGCATTCCAGGTGTCCACCACACATTGGGTAAAGAAGAACTTCCTAGCATTTGTTTTGAATCTGTCCCCTTTCAACTTTTCTGAATGCCCTCTTGTTCTTTTATTTTTTGAAAGTTTGAAGAATTTGTCCCTCTCTACTCTCTCTATGCCCTTCATGATCTTGTAAGTCTCTATCAAATCTCCTCTATGTCTCCTCTTCTCCAGGGAAGAGAGACCCAGTTTCTCCAATCTCTCAGCGTATGAAAGGTTTTCCATCCCTTTAATCAGATGTGTCGCTCTCCTTCTTAAGGTACGGCAACCAGTATTGGACGCAGTACTCAAGATGCGGATGCACCATCGCCCGATACAGTGGCAGGATAACTTCTTTCGCTCTGGTTGTAATACCTTTCTTGATTATACCTAGCATTCTATTCGCTCTTTTAGCGGTCGCTGCACACTGTGCCATCGGCTTCATTGTCATATCCACCATTACCCCTAAGTCCCTTTCTTGGGTACTCTCATTCAATAACATCCCTCCCATCGTATAATTGTACCTCGGATTTCTGCTTCCCACATGCAATACTTTACACTTCTCAACGTTGAACTTCATCTGCCATCTCGTCGTCCATTCCCCTAGTTTGTCCAAGTCCCTTTGCAATTCTTCCCACTTTGTCCGAGTTCCACTAAATAGTTTGGGGGTCGTCCACAAATTTTATTATCTCACACTTCGTCCCTGTTTCTAGATCATTTATGAATATATTAAATAGCAGCGGCCCGAGCACCGAGCCCTGCGGAACACCACTCATGACCTTCCTCCAGTCCGAGTAGTGGCCCTTCACCCCTACCCTCTGTTTCCTACCCTCTAACCAGTTTCTGATCCATCTATGCACGTCTCCGTCCACCCCATGGCTCTTCAGTTTCCGGAGTAGACGTTCAAAGGCTTTCTGGAAATCTAGGTATATGATGTCTATGGGGTCTCCTCTGTCCATAAGAACATAAGCAGTGCCTCCGCCGGGTCAGACCATAGGTCCATCCTGCCCGGCAGTCCGCTCCCGCGGCGGCCCAAACAGGTCACGACCTGTCTGAATCACCAGAAGGGGCTCCCTTGCCACCTTGGTTTCTCATTGAAGTCCTATCTTCCCATCGTAGTCCTAACCCTCCGGTCTTGCACATGCACGACCTGTTGGGTTTCTATACTTATTACCTGGTTAGCTTTCTATACTTGTGTTACATCCCAGCTCCTCCCTCAGTATCCCACGATCCCTTTATCCCTCAGGAATCCGTCCAATCCCTGTTTGAACCCCTGTACCGTACTCTGCCTGATCACTTCCTCCGGTAGCGCATTCCAAGTGTCCACGACCCTTTGGGTGAAAAAAAACTTCCTTGCATTTCCTCCATCTGTTTGTTAATTCCCTCGAAGAAGTACAATAAGTTAGTCAGGCAATAAGTTAGTCAGAAACCATGTTGGCTGGTATCAGAAGTTCATTTTTTTCAAAATGTTCATCGATGTTTTCTTTTATCAGTGCTTCCGCCATTTTCCCCGGAACCGAGGTCAGACTCACCGGTCTGTAGTTTCCTGGGTCACCTCTTGATCCCTTTTTAAAGATAGGCATTACGTTGGCTTTCTTCCAATCCTCTGGGATCACGCCTGTTTTTAGGGATAGGTTGCAAATTTGCTTCAGTAGTTCCGCTATTTCCTCCTTTAGTTCCTTCAGAAGAACCCTTGGATGGATTCCATCCGGACCCGGGGATTTGTCAGTTTTTAGTTTTTCTATCTGCCTGCGCACATCTTCAAGGCTCACTTCCATGGATGTTAACTTTTGTGCTAGATTTCCATTGAAGATTTGCTCAGGTTCCGGTATGTTGGTTGTGTCTTCGCTTGTAAATACAGATGAAAAGAACTTTGGTCTTTTTTTTTTTTTTTAGCATTTGTGGGATATCAAGCATTTAAAAAAAAAATTCTTTATTGATTTCCAAACTTCAATAGTGCAACATACAGATAAATTACATACAATTAGTCAAAAAAAGCACATTCAACTTACAAATATACATAACCAAACCATTTTCTCCTACCCATCCAATAAACATAAACATACAGAGAATGATGGCTAAACCAGTGGTACTAGATACAACGGTGTCATCCCATGAATAATTCTGAACAGAGAGCAGATTTTAAACAACCTCTGACCCTGTGTGGGCAACAGATGTAAGGATTTCAGAAGTGGAAGTTCACACAGAAGCCTCTACTCCATTTTCAATGCACTGTGTTCTTGATTTGCGAGTGCTACAGACCCCTGAGGAAGGCATAGTTTGCCAAAACACAGGCTGATTTGGGTCTAGGCTCCAGTGCTCGTTGATGTACTTTGGAATTTAAAATAAAGATTTGAACTTTATACTCCTGTGTCCAGGAACAGGCTCCACGTTGTGTGCTTTGGGGTGTAAGAAGAGGCATCAGGCAGTAGTTAGGGGGTTATTTTTTAATATTCTGCAGCTGGTGGTGTTAGTGGCTAGGTTGGGATTGCTGCACAGCCTCTCAGCATCATTCAGGCCTATTCCCCTTCCTCCTGTCAATTAAGACTGCCATTTCCATTTCAAAAGGGCCTGGATCCTCTTTTTTTTTTTTAATCTACCAAACTGCCTTAACCTGCTAAATATAAACCTCAGTAATCAGCTGTTACATTACACATATGAACAGTCCTTGCTAATTATGAGCTTATGTAAGCAAGGTTTAAAAGGAGCAACCTCCAAGTGAGTCAGAGAACAAACACCGTATCAGACACAGGGCGATGTGGACATGCCTTAGTTATAAGGAGCGGCAGCACCTGACAACAGCCTAAAGCCACCTCTAAGAGTTCTGCAGGTGACAACACAATCCACAGGAGGTATGAGAGGGGGCACCCAACTCAATGTCTATCCTCAACAGGACTGCATCCTGAACCAGCCTCAGGGGGAGCCTGTGAAAGTCATTACCTTGGCTGAGAAATGCCTTTGGTTGCTTGCTCTTGGTTTCTTGCATAGTTGATGTAAAACTGTCTTTGGTTATCAAATGTAGAGGGACCACTTCAAATCGACAGCCAGGAGGCTTCTTTAAGTCAATGTTGCAAGGTCTCAGTACTGCTCCCTATATGCCCTTATAGGAGGCTTCCCTGTAAGACAGTAGAGGCAAATACAGCTGGGCCTCCTTAATCTAGCTGCATCCTGGGCTTTTATATTTCCTGAACCAGGTCCTACAGGAGCCACCTCTCTTCTGCCTTTTAGAGAACCATGCTAAGCACCGTTTCCAGTCACTACCAATTTTTTTGGCGCTATATAGAGCATCAGACCCCAAGTCCATTTCTTAACATATTTTAGTAAAAGTGGCCATACTTGTGTTAAAATTGACCCGCTCTAAAGTCTCCCCAAGCCTTCCTGCTTCCCCCTTTTTTGTCCAGCATATCAAATGCTTTTTGACAACAGAAGAAAAGCATCAACCAGCCAAACAGGTTGAAAAGGTGACGGCAAAAGCTAGGATGCTGGGTTGCACAGGGAGAGGTATGGCCAGTAGGAAAAAGGAGGTATTGATGCCTCTGTATAAGACTCTGGTGAGACCTCATTTAGAATATTATGTACAATTCTAGAGGCTGCACCTTCAAAAAGATATAGAAAGGATAGAGTTGGTCCAGAGGAAAGCTACTAAAATGGTGCATGGTCTTCATCATAAGGCGTATGGGGCCAGACTTAAAGATCTCAATCTGTATAGTTTGGAGGAAAGGCGGGAGAAGGGAGACATGATAGAGATGTTTAAATACCTACATAATGTAAATGCACTTGAGTCGAGTCTCTTTCATTTGAAAGGAAACTCTGCAATGAGAGGGCAAAGGATGAAGTTAAGAGGTGATAGGCTCTGGAGTAATCTAAGGAAATACTTTTTTTTATAGAAAAGGTGGTAGATGCATGGAACAGTCTCCCAGAAGCGGTGGTGGAGACAGAGACTATGTCTGAATTCAAGAGGGTCTGGGATAGGCTCATGGGATCTCTCGGAGAGAGAAAGAGATAATGATTACTGCGGATGGTCAGACTAGATGGGCCATTATTTGCCATCATCCTCAAGATGTGTGAACAATACTTTTCCCACTTTTCTACTGGTACAATATTAGCTGTCTGGGATAAGGGAGACAGAACTGGTAAGTTTCAACTGAATATTGATATTACTTTTAATAACTGCTGTATGCTCAGCTTGCATATATTTCATGTGCTTCTTATCTCATTAACACACTTTCCTTGCAGCTGTGTGGCTTTCTGATTAGTCTAAAACCTAGGATAATTATATGCAGCAAAAGGAAGCAATATCTTTACTAGTTGTTAGTGACCGACCTCTTGAGTGCAATAATTGCTGTCCAAATCACTCCGAAGGTGACCACTGTAACATAAAGGGGTCTCCAGGCTGTTGAGCAACTCCATAGCTCACACTAACAGGGGCTCTTGTTCCCTGCGATCACTACTGTACAAGCCACATATATTCGCACTTCTGCTCAGTTTAACCAACAACTGGTACACTGTTGTAAGGTCATTTGATAGTTTACTACGTTATTGTTTAAAAATGTTAAAATGTGATATCGTATTCTTGGTGAAGCACATTAAACTTACATACAATACTTTTGCTTTCAAGTGAAACACTTTACTTTAAAGTCACAACTCTACATACACCAAGAGGAATCCCTCTCTTTGGGACTGTAACAAGGTGTTTTACTTCAGTCGCCCTCTAAAGGAGACTTGCAAAAACTAGAGTTACCATATTTGCTAAAACTTAAAAAAAAATAAAATAAAAAAAGATACAAAAAAATATTAGCATGGGAAAATTAACACACATTAACCACCAAATTCTATATATTGCAGCTTAAGTTATGTGCTCAAATTGGTGTACACCAGTTTGCGTACACAGCTTAATTATTTAAGAAGCTTAATTGATGATCTTCTTGGCTGATCTTGGTGTAAATTAAGTTAATTACGGGTGACAATTTTAACTATTTATTTTAAGTATGTTTTAATCTTGTAAACAGTTTAAGAACATAAGAATTGCCGCTGTCCAGTGGTCCATCGTGCCGTGCCCAGCAGTCTGCTCATGCGGAGGCCCTTAGGTCAAAGACCGGTGCCCTAGCTGAGACTAGCCTTACCTGCATACATTCTGGTTCAGCAGAACTTGTCTAACTTTGTCTTGAATCCCTGGAGGGTGTTTCCCCCTATAACAGCCTCCGGAAGAGCGTTCCAGTTTTCTACCATTCTCTGGGTGAAGAAGAACTTCCCTACATTTGTACAGAATCTATCCCCTTTTAACTTTAGAGAGTGCCCTCTTGTTCTCTCTACCTTGGAGAGGGTGAACAACCTGTCTTTATCTACTAAGTCTATTCCCTTCATTATCTTGAATGATTCGATCATGTCCTCTCTTCAAGGGAGAAGAGGCCCAGTTTCTCTTAATCTCTCACTGTATGGTAACTCCTCCAGCCCCTTAACCATTTTAGTCGCTCTTCTCTGGACCCTTTCGAATAGTACTGTGTCCTTCTTGAATACGGCGACCAGTGTTGAACGCAGTATTCAAGGTAGGGGTATACCATGGCGCGGTACAGCATGTTTAGTATGTAGGTGGTATATAAATTATTAAATAAACAATGATTGCTACCTTTGTTAAAATAAAATTTAAGTTGAAGCAAATGTGTAAATGCTTATATTTAATGAACACATATCAAACAGTGACAGAGTTACAGATAATAATCTGCTTTTCAGAAACTTCCAGATTTGAGCTTGACCGAGTCTGAGTCCAAGTGTACTTATCAAACATGAGGGATATCCCTCAACAACTTTGGCCGACATCTGAAATATGTGTGAAACGTCTTTGCGTTACATATGAGGTCTGACAATTAAGTTCATTAACTCATCCTAGAAAGTGCTACATAGCTCTTTGCTGAATATCACTACAGTCTACTTCAAAGTGTGGCGCAATGGTTAAAGCTACAGCCTCAGCACTCTGGGTTTGTGGGTTCAAACCCATACTGCTCCCTGTGACCCTGGGCAAGTCACTTAATCCCCCCATTACCCCAGGTACATTAGATAGATTGTGAGCCCACCGGGTCAGACAGGGAAAAAATGCTTGAGTACCTGAATAAACTCATGTAAACTGTTCTGAGCTCTCCTGGGAGAACGGTATAGAAAATTTTAAAAATAAATAAATAAATTGAGAAGCTATGCACTGATGCCAGTGTCTAGTCCACCCTTCAAATCAATTTTGGAACTCTTTTTCTGGAATGTCCAGAGCTGTCATCATATTACCCTTGATGCTCTCTGAATGACATCAAAATGTCTTCCTTTCAATATTTTCTTTATCTTTGGGTAAAGAAAGAAGTAATTGGGGGCCAGATCAGGTGAGTAAGAAGGGTGTTCCAACACAGTTATTTGTTTACTGGCTAAAAACTCCCTCACAGAAAGTGCCGTGTGATGCAAGAGCCAAGAGTTGGAGAAGAATTCAGATAGTTTTCATCTAACTTTTTCACACAGCCTTGGCAGTACTTCCAAATAGTAAACTTGGTTAACTGTTTGTCCAGTTGGTACAAATTCATAATGAATAATCCCTTTGATATCAAGAAAGGTTAGCAACATCGTTTTGACTCTTGATTTGAATGGAACTTTCTTGGTCATAGAGAATTGGTTGACTCCCATTGTGCACTTTGACACATTGTTTCAAGGTTGTATTGGTATACCCATGTTTTCATCACCAGTGATAATACGGCCCAAAAAACGTTGTTTTGCCTCTCCAAAAGGTCTTGGCAAACTTCAACTCTCCTTTGCTTTTGTTCATTGGTGAGCTCCTTCGGGACCATTTTTGCATACACCTTTCTCATGCCAAGATTTTCAGTCAAGATTTTCCTGTTTCTCTATCTTGGTCTGCTATGATTCTCACAGTCAGCAGATTCTGACGCACAATTCGACAAATTTTTGCAATGTTTCATCAGTTTTGCTTGTTACTGACCACCCTGATCTTGCTTCATCACCGATGCTTTCTCTCTCCTCAAAAAAATGTTTAATCCATTTGTACACTACAGTTTTCTTCATGGCATTATCCCCATAAACTTGGACTAACATGTCCCCGATTTCATCTAATTTAATATTTGTGAGTCGCGCAAACCTATACAAGCTCTAGGCGACTTGAGGAAAGGAAGGGTCAGGGTAGAATGAAGGAGAGGAGGGACGAAGAAGGGACAGGAAACTTAAAACTTAGGCACGTTAAATAGAGTCAGATGCTTAAGAAGATATTAGGGGGATTAATTGTCAAAGAATGAAGTTTTCAGTTTCTTTCGGAATTGGTTGCGATTGGTTTCCGTTCTTATAGTCTCTGTGAGGTTGTTCCAGATTGTGATTCCGAGGAAGGTAAACATGGATTGGAAGATTTTGTACTTCAGATTTTTTTGTCGAGGGGAGGCTCAGTTGGATCCTTTTGAGAATTCTGCATGAGCTAGGCCATGCGTCAGTTAAAAGTTTGATGAGAGGGACTGCCGAGTTGCCGAACATGATGCGATGTATGATGCTGGCAATTTTGAATTTTATACAAGCTGTGATTTCACTTCCACTCTTGCCAAGTTTAACAAGAATTTTTTTTCATTACTCTAATTCAAGCTCCAACATTCTCATGGCGGCACACAAAAACATGCAACAATAATGAACGCCACTCAGCAAGACAACACCACATATTGATACAAACACAGCTGTGAGACACCGATATACCAAAGCTATGAAACCTTACTGAGCTGTTTGTAAAGTGCTGCCAATGTAAGCGCACAGTGGCAAGTTCATGAACTTGTCAGACTTTGTATGCCTAAAATCATGCTACATGAACAAAATTTATTTGACAGATTCAACCAGCAGGGAAACAGATCATTAAAGCCTCTCTCTCTCTTTGGCATCTCCATTTGACTAGACTGACTAATAGGCCAGAGATGGTTTTCTAAATGTGTGGGTAGGTATGTTGGTCATATGCACATAAAAGAAAGAGAGGATATTTTCCTAAAAATTAAAAAATCCTGGAAGACATATCTGAAGATGTCCAAAAGGAAGACATGTCCTCTTAAAAGAGGATGTATAGTAATCCTAGCAACAACACAGACTTCCAGCATTCCATAATGCTCGGTGAACAACTGGTAGGTGTCGAGTGAAATCTTCAGGGCTCAAGGTGACTTAAGTCTTGCAGAGGCCCTACTCCAAGCATCTGTAGTGCAGCTGCTTTCTCTGACCTCTGCTTTCTCTTTCATCATCATCTTGCAGAAAGAATTCAAAAGATACAAGAGAGAGTACTAACCGCCCATTGCCATCTTGTAACTGCCCATGGGTGCCTTTTCTAAAAATGTTTACCTTCCTGGCTATGACACATTTTGTGTTCTAATAATAAATAACTTTATTTTTATATACCGCAGTTTAGAGCAGGTTAGTCTCTTGATAGTTCTCTTAAAGTATTCCAAGTATATAATATTACAGAATGGTGACAAGCGAGATAATTCCTATGTACTGCATATAGGACTTAACTAGAGACTGGACTAAATCTAAAAGATGAGAAGTCAAAATGGTTTTTAATAGTGCAGAGTTTCCACAATATACACATGGCCTAGTTTTTTTTATTCTCTTGCTCCCATGTCCACAGACTATTTTGGGGCATGCCTACTGCTGAACTAGAGTGAACATGAAAAGGCGGCATGTGAAGTTTTAGAAAATGTAAGTAAATACCGGTTATGTCACTGGAAGCCCAAATGATGAAGCTACGACTGTCTTATTTTGGTCACACCATCAGGAGAGAGATCACTGGAGGAGAACATTATGTTTGGGAAGATCGAAGAACCAGGCGAAGAGGGCGACCTGCATTCAAGATGGCTGGACACTTTGAAAACAACCATGGGGGATGACGCTGGAGGACCTTTCCAGACCTTCACAAACTCGATTTCTTTTTAGATCCACAATTCATCAAGTCGTTAGGACCTGAGCATGAGCCAATGGCACCTAACAACAAGTAGATACTATGGGCCCCATTTATACTATCATCAGTCATGCAAATCATTGGAATTGGGTTCCAACTTCCACGTGAGCTGCACATAGCCTTAATGCTGATTAGCCGTGATCTTAAGTTTAACATCTGCTAGCAATGCAAAGCTGACAAGATGACAGGGTGAAATTAAGCCAATCAAAACAAATGAGGATAAATCATACAGGCAGTGAATGCACCAACAGAAGAAATTTATTTCCAGCCTTACTAAAGGCTAAACAGGAAAGAAGAAACATTTAATACCCACCCACAACAACCAAAAAAAACCCCCAGAAGGAAAATTACCTCCAAGTCATTAATAATGAACCAAATAAATCAAGAACTGTGGCACACTTCCCCTTGCCAGACATAGAGAGAATTATGTATGGGGTTACTGCTACAAATCCCTACACAGAAACTACAGATTCACAAATACCTCACCTTGGTCATATATTCCTTACCAATTATAGAATAAAAGTGACCACATATTAGACATACGTAGAAATGTGCAAACAAACCCTGAACTGGAACCCCCTCCCCTCCCAAGACAAGAAGCTGGACTCTGCTGACAGTAAAGTACTGAAGAAGCAAAATGCACTTCTTCCTGTACTGTGCAGAATACAAAGATATCAGATGTGCACATTATGACATAGTCATGCAGGTGTCTCAAAGTCCCTCCTTGAGGGCCACAATCCAGTCAGGTTTTCAGGATTTCCCCAATGAATATGCATGAGATCTATGTGTATGCACTGCTTTCAATGCTTATTAATTGGGGAAATCCTGAAAACCCAACTGGATTGCGGCCCTCAAGGAGGGACTTTGAGATCTCACTAAACCAGAACTAAAATGTTTTATTCTGGTCATTATAATCTGCTCTAGACAGCTCAGTCTTTGCATCCCATATCTGCCATATTTTGCAGGAGCTGAGATATTATGTGCAGGGCTGCAGGATGTCTTCCACATTCTCCCATGGACCATTCCATTCCATAAGGGATGGGGGGGGTGGCACTCTCTAAGATTGTTTGGATGTGTAAATCCTGGGCCTTTCGTTAATACCTTGGGGACCAATAGTCAACTTTAGCAAGTACTCCCTTAAAGAAAGTCCTCTAGTATACACAGGTGACCTAACCCGTTTTACCAGTTACAGGTGTGAGGAGGGATGGGGAGGGAGTGCACACAGCTGTGTGTGAAGGGGGAGGGGAAGAGATGGGTCTCTGTATGTACTGCTCTCCTTTTCTTACTAGGGCAGGGGTAGGCAATCCCGGTCCTTGAGAGCCACAGGCAGGTCAGGTTTTCAGGATATCCACAATGAATATGCATGATAAATTTGCATCTCAAGGAGGTAGTGCATACAAATCCATCTCATACATATTCATTGTGAATACCGAAGAGGAGAGGGAGAAGCGTTGCTGGGGCCTCACGGCGCTCCGGGACTCCCGTAGTCGGCGGTATTGAGGAGCTCATCCGGCGCCTGCAGGGCATGCTGACAGTGTCAGGTTACCCTTGCTGGAGACGCTGCAGGGAAGCGGCACGCAGCCGTCCTCCTTGGGGCTTGAGACAACCTTCAGCCCCGACACATGAGCACCGCCCCCACATCTCCAGACAACCAGTTCTCCGAGGGAGGAGGAGTTTCCGGGAGCCGGAGTGCTTCCTCCTCCGGAGGCAGTAGAGATCAATGCGGGGAGTGGAGATTCGGGCTCCCAGCTTTTTCAAAGGAGCCTGAACATGGAGTTGGATATTTCAACAGCTATGGGGGCTGGTTCGGTCCAGCCAGAACATCAACGGGAAGTCTTGCCAGTGGGTGAGCATAAAACTATACATTTACAATTTCCTCAACTTAACAAGCCCCAGGAAGTAACTTTGGACGCCCTGTGGGACTTGGTAATTACTATTCCTAAAACTATAACCTCTCAACTTTATCAAGTGGAAGAACGACTTAAAGAGCATGATAAGATATTTCTGGATTGAAGAAAATTACTTGTGAGTTTAAATCACAAGTAGAAAAAACAACAAGACATTAAATCTTTTAAATTAGTACAGGAGACACTAATTAAGGACAATATGAACTTAAGAAGAAAACTTGAATCACTTGAAAATTTTTCAAGAAGTAATAATCTTAGATTAATTAATTTCCCTAGGATTGTTACAACTCCTAGCGAAATGTTGAACCGGTATTTAACGGAAATATTGGAAATTCCTGAGTCCTCTAATCCACCTCTCATACAGGTTTATTATCATCTTCCTGTTAAAGACCTTAAGGACCAAAAAGAAGCCACAAGAAGTGATTCAAGATCCACTGGACATATCAGCCTTATTAGAGACTTCTGATAGGGAAGTAACCACTCCGACTACCTTGCTTCTTTCAGTCGCCTTTACCTTAGACATAAGAACATAAGAACTGCCATCTCCAGATTAGAGAGCTGCACGGGAACGGGGATGATGGGAATCCTGCGGGACCCGCGGGGATCCCGCGGGTTCCCCCTTTGGGTCACGGGGATCCCGTGGGGACGCCTCCGAGGGTCGCGGGGTTCCTGCGGGGTTGGATCGCAGTGCACTCGAGCCGCGAGGGTAGTCTCCTTCTCCTTACCTGCCCTGTCGCAGCACACAGCCGAACGGAAATCTTCCCGATGTCAGCGCTGACGTCGGAGGGAGGGCTTATGCAAAGCCCTCCCTTTCTCCGACGTCAGCACTGACATCAGGAAGACTTCCGGTCGGCTGTGTGCGGCAGGGCAGGTAGGGAGAAGGCAATGGTGTACGAAAGAGGGGGGGAGGGGGAGGTCCGCCCCGGAGAATGTGCACAGCCGGTCAGGTCCCCCGATCGACCGACAACAGGCCCGGCCGACAAATCTCCCTGCCCTGTAGTCGCGAATCTAAATTACCTCTTACAGCAGCTTCACTACTCCAGCTGCTGTAAGAAGGTAATTTAGATTCGCGGCTACAGGACAGGGAGATTTGTCCGACCGAGCCTGTTCTGTTGTCGGTCGGGTGCAAAAGCGCCACAAAGGTGGAGGCAGGGAGGGAGGAAAGGTGGAGTGGAGAAGAAAAGATGCTTAAGGGGGGAGAAGGCCGCTGAAAGCACTAGGGAAGACAAAGGGGTGGAAAAGAACGCTGAAAGGACATGGGGTAAACGGGAGGAGGGGGGGAAGGACCCTGAAAGCACTGGGGAAGACAAAGGGGTGGAGAATGCCACTGAAAGGACATGGGGAAAACAGGGGTGGAGAAGGCCGCTGAAAGGACATGGGGAAGACAGAGGGGGAGAAGGACGCTGAAAGGACATGGGGAAGACAGAGGGGGGAGAAGGATGCTGCCTGACAGGACATGGGGAAGATGGTGGGGGAGAAGGACACTGAAAGGAAATGGGGAAGAGGGAATGGGAAGAAGACGCTGGCAGGGAAGAAGACAGAGGTGCCAGACTATGGGGGGAGCGGAGGGAAAAAGATGGGTGCCAGATCAATTTGGTAGGGGGGAGAAAGGGAGAGGCACAGTAACAGAGCAAATGGAAGACACAGAGAGAAGAGAGGCAGTGGATGGAAGGAATTGAATGAGAACATGAAGAAAGCAGAAACCAGGCAATAAAGGTAGGAAAAAAATTCTTTTGTTTTTTTTTTTTGCTTAAGGATAAAGTAGTATATTAGTTGTGTTGATAAAAATTTATAAACATTAGAGGCTCTGGTAGAAACCCGTTTACAAAGTATGTATTCTTCCCAATTAATATTTCCAAATTAATAAAGTCTTTTTGCTTATTTTTAAATGGGTTTCTACCAGAGCCTTTAATTCAGTAGCATAATTAAATGAAATAACTATTTCTGTAGTTTATAGGGACGGGCGGGGACGTAGGGGATTCCTCGCGGGGACTCCTCGCGCAACTCTCTACTCCGGATCAGACCTGCGGTCCATCGAGTCCGGTGATCCACACATGCAGAGGCCCAGTCAGGTATACACCTGGTGTAATTTTAGTCACCCATATCTCTCTATGCCTCTCATAAGGAAATGTGCATCTAGTTTGCTTTTAAATCCTAGAATAGTGGATTCCGCAATAACCTCTTCTGGGAGGGCACTTCAGGTATTCACCACTCATTGCGTGAAGCAGAACTTCCTGGTATTTGTCCTGGACTTGTCCCCCTTTAGCTTCAGTCCATGTCCTCTTGTCCATGTCACATTGGACATTGTGAATAATTTTTTTTCCTGCTCTATTTTGTCGATTCCTTTCAGTATTTTGAAAGTCTCAATCATATCCCCTCGCAGTCTCCTTTTCTCAAGGGAGAACAATCCCAGTCTCTTAAGTCGTTCCTTGTATTCCAAATTCTCTATACCTTTTATTAGCTCCTGTTGCTCGTCTCTGCACCCTCTCCAGCAGTTTTATATCCTTCTTTAGGTATTCTTTAGAGATCGCGTCAGAGGTAATGTGCTACCGAGTTGGAGAGCGGCCTGCGAGGTTCGCTAAAGCCGGCCACCATCGCAGGCTGCTCTTTACAGGAGGATCAGCAGCGGCTAGTAAGGGCCGAGGTGTGTTCCCTGCCGAGCACGCGGGCAGGGAGAGAGCTTGCCTGGCTTCCAGGGTGAGTGAGGGCGGGAGGAGGGGAGTGGCCAGAATGTTCCCTGCTGCTGGGTTGGCTGCCACGGATCACACACCACAGCAGCAGGCAACACGAAATCCTAAGTGCGCATGTGCGCTTAGTCTTTTATTATATAGGATGTGTGTGTGTATATATATATATATATATATATATATATATATATATATATATATATATACATACACACACACACACATATATATACATACATACATATTACATACACACAGATATGACTTGAATTGATTTTCCCAGGTGGGGACTATAAGAATGCCTGTTGGCTCTTTCACCTGCAGCACCTCGCGTTGCTCTTATCATCAATGGCACAGCATCACTCTTTCAGCTTTCTCAATATACAGATGCATATGGACTGATCTTTATTAACAGCTGCTATTGGTTCCTGCAAAATGCACTTAAACTTAGCTTCAAAATGGTCACAAAGTAAAATCTTTGCCTTAGCTTTCTGCTTTTCCTATGTGTATCTACATCATCCCCTTATAGTCCCACAAGGCACAGTCAAAAGCTTAACACTAACCAGGCAGATGGTGGGAAGCAATGACTTCCGATTGCATTTTATTCCACAGTACAACTGCAATTTTGTAATGACATTTTAGTTTTGTTCTTCTGCAATAAATAATGTAACCAAATTTTGGACTTAACAATTGCTTCATCGATGCAACACGTTGCTTTTTCTTGGATAAAATAGTTGTGCAGTTTCGAAATTAAAAAGTTGTACAAGCACATGGGGAGGAAATTAAAGCACAAGTTTCACTGCTAAATTGTGTAACCTCACTTCACACCTCAGCAAATTCAGGATGTGCTCAGCCTACAATTATCCGAACAAAACACGCACACAAAAATAGCCTAATCAAAAGTATAAACAAGAGAAAAATCACATAGAAACAGAGATAATTGAAAGCAGATAAAGACCAAATGGCTTATCTAGTCTACCTATCCATGCCATCGACAGCAGTGTTTGTCAACTCGGTCCTGGAGTGCCCCCTTGCCAGTCAGATTTTCAGGATATCCACAATGAATATGCAAAAACTTGATCTGCATACACTGCTTTCATTATATGCACATTCATTGTGCATATCCTGAAAATCTGACTGGCAAGGGGGCACTCCAGGACCGAGTTGACAAACACTGATCTACAGTACTATCCCTTCCTTTCCCTTAAGAGATCCAATATACTTATCCCAAGCTTTCTTGAATTTTTTTTCTTCTCTAGCCCTCGGCCAGGAGGCCATTGTACACATTCATCATCTTTCCATGAAAAAACATTTTCTGGGGTTACTTCTTAGTTTATCCCCTTTCACCTTCATCCGATGCCCTCTCATGCCAAGAGTTTCCTTTCAACTGAAAAGACTCGTCTCATTTGCATTTATGCCAAGTAGGTATTTAAACCTCTCTCTCTCTCTCTCATATCTCCCCTCTCCCGCCTTTCCTCCAAAAGTATATAGATCGAGATCTTGGAGTCTGTCCCCAGCTGAGTTTTCAGGATATCCACAATGAATAGTAACAACAAACCAGCAGATCCAGAGAGGTTAGCCCAGTGTCTCGCAAACTTTCCGAAGCCGCGGCACGAGGGCATCCAGAAATGTGTGAATGTCAACACAATGATGTTATCACATCGATGTCCATGCATGCGTGAAGGCCCTCTAGACCAGTGATTCCCAACCCTGTCCTGGAGGAACACCAGGCCAATCGGGTTTTCAGGCTAGCCCTAATTAATATGCATGAGCGAGATTTGCATATGATGGAAGTGATAGGCATGCAAATTTGCTTCATGCATATTCATTAGGGCTAGCCTGAAAACCCAATTGGCCTGGTGTTCCTCCAGGACAGGGTTGGGAACCACTGCTCTAGACAAGGCCTTGAGCTGCCAATGGAGGGGGGGGGGGGAGGAGGTGTGCTTGAAGAGAAGAGGCGCAGAGAGGCACTGGCACTGGCTGACTGCCTATAGGACATACCCCTCGCCATGAGAGGCAGGCAGTCAGCCGGCACATCTCCTCCTTCCCGGTGTCTCGCGGTACACCCAGAATCTCACACACAGCATACAGTTTGCGATAACCAAAATGTGAATAAAATTTTTTATTTAATAAATACCGCAGATACACTTGGCCATGTTTTGCAACACCTTCATCAGGGGTATACACTGCACAGAATGTGATGCAAGTCTACAACATTGTTACATTTTGGGTGTTTCAGCTGTGTGGTTTATTGAGCGCTCACGTTTCTACAAGTTGTGTTCTTAGACAAGAGTTCCTTTAGAGGAGCAGTTTTCGATCTTTCTTCCATTGTGACCCACCAGACAATGCTCGTATGTGTAACATACTGAACACTAAAATTCACAGATTAACAAAAATATTTTCACTGTTGACACTTAAGTTTCTAATTTGCTTACCACTCAATCCCACATTAACCCGGGCCCCACCCACATACGCCAACTGCATGCAACACATCAATCCCAGATTTCTCATGTGTCATACAAAATAAATATTTATTCAAATTCTGATGTCTTGGTAACACCACCACAAAATCTCTCCACCGGCAAATACTGTGAAGCAACACAAAACCCTGCAATTATGCTACTTAGAAAACTATGTAGCAAACAAAGCCTATGGACATCATCCCAGCAATAGCAACAGGCTTAATTGGGGGTAGTTGGGAAGCAGACATAAGGACCAGTTCTGTGAATTTCAAGAACCTGACTCTCAGGATCTCTGGTGTCCCCCAGCTTGAAAGCACAGATGGTTGCTAAGGAAAATATAGGTTTGCTGTGTATACCAAATTTTTTGCAACATCCCTTACCTCTTGGGGACATGGCATAGAATATCAAACATTACTGCTCCCAACCTGCTTTTACAGACATTTTAGAAGACAATTGAAGACCTATCTTTTTTCTAAGCACTCGACTAACTAACCATCTTATTTTATAATCTTTTGTAAACCATGTTGAACTTGTGGATGTGTTGTGTGGAGAACCACTGCTTTAGAACTACTACTTCACAGACTGGAAAAGCATAATTGGATTTAGACTCATATATTACATTCTGTGTGTTGTTATACCCTTGATGGAAGATATTTTGAAACAGCGAAGGAAAAGAGTTTGATTTTTTCTGTCGTGAATGGCTCCAGAGTACAATCATCCTAACATATTAAAAAAAATAAAAGTACAGGCAGTCCCCGAGTTACAGACGCCTGACTTAAGCACAACTTGTACTTAAGAACGCAGTTGCAGCTTCATTTGATTTCACTGAGCAGTATTTCCAGTGGCATAGACTCCTACACGTCTCCTGTAGCAGATTCAGGAATGATGCATGGCCACATTAAGAACAGTGTGTGGTTGTGCCTGCTGTACCTTAGAGAGAACACTGAGGCAGTTGGCCCTTTTGTCCATGCCAACACTGCTCTACTCTGTCTGTCTTCCTTGCCAAGCTGTTCCTCTTCCTATTTTGCTCTCGGTCAAGAAGAACAGTCATCAAGTTATCTTCCTACCCATGCTAGATGACTTGCCATCTCTCCTAGTAATACCAAAGAGCTCACCAATACCCTATCGGTATGCCATTCTGGTTTATATTCAATCATAAATTATGATCTCTAAAACATCTTCTACTGCCAAACAATGGGCAATGATGGATTTCCACCTCCACAGTACAACGCACGGGGTGTGTCAAGGGATCTGAAGTGTGTTTTTTTAAAGCTGCATGGTGCCGCTCTCAGCTCAGAAACCAAAATAGGTGGAAACCAGAAAAACACAGAACATGGATGCCTCCGTGAAGCTGTGCGGCACAAGAGAAGAGGATTACGTTTACAGAATTTCTACAGATGAAAGACCACGACAGCAAATGCCCAAGCCAGGGCCATACACATGGCCAGGAACAAATGTAGCAAATAGTAACCACAGGAGCTAAAAAATAAAACAAAATAAAAACCGGACAATAAAAAACTGCTATGGAAACGACTCAGAAGTTACAGCACTTTATTTTTTGGGGAAAAAAACAATCACATGAAAAGACACTACCTCAGTGACCTAAGAAGAATTTAACTTATCCACATATTTCTGTACAAAGCATACAAGTCAAAATTCATAACTTTTTATTGAGACTCTGAAAGGTAGGTAACGTTATCTCTGAGTGAGATACCAGATTCCTGTGTGTGTTTTCTGTAAATACACTTTCTGGGTGGATAAAGACACGAGTCCAAGCACCGCCCAAGAACTATGTTTGCCGACGTCAGAACAAGCCTAACCATGGATTATCTCAGACAGAAAATATTTTAACTGCACGCAGACGTTTTTACTTATTCTGATAATACCTAGTTCCAGAATACCACCTACCAACTAAAACTAAGTTTTATAAAATGGCTGCTGAAAATGAAGACTGACTACCCCCTGCAAGAGGCCCTTTTTAGCTAAGAGAAAGGAAACAAAACATCTACACTTCTCCCTCCATATTCGCAGTGGATAAGGGCAAAACATAGCCGTGAATATGGAAAACCGCAAATAACTTTTTATATGTTATTCACGAGTTTTATTTTGTAAAAGTCAGCGTTTTTACTATTGAAACCGCAAATAACTTTTCAACAGTTATTCGTGTTTTTTGGAAACAGCCACTATTACTATTAAAATTCACAATTTTGGGGGAATAATTTATTACACAATACAGTAGTGTACAGTAATTATCTTGGGGGGGGGGGAATTCAATACTGTTTTCTCAACAAGGAAAAAAAGAAAATGTTAAGCCTTATGGTAGGCAAGCAGCGATTCAAGGGCTTATAAGCAGGCAAGCAGCGATTCCCAAAGCTTTTAGCGCTTATAGCAGGCAGGCAGCGATTCCCAGCTATTTTCAGGGTAATAGCAATTTTCTCCATGCATGCTGGGAAGCAGCATTTCTCTCTATGGATGCTGGGAAGCAGCGTTTTTCAGGGTGAAAGATTTGAAGCAGCGATTTTGTGGGAGAAAGCATGGAAGCAGCGATTTTCAGAGTTAATGTTGGTAAGCGCTAAAAACTTTTTTTTTTATCGGTACAGTAAAAGAAAAGGAACTTTACTCATGATGTAATTTTTTGGGGGGCGGAGTCAGCATGCCAAAAAGCGTGAATAAGCGAATATAGATGGAGAAGTATATAAAATCCCCAGCACTGGAGCTCAGAGTGGAAGGCAGAACCCCTGAGCTGCAGTTGAATCTCCAGCCGAGGAGTGATCCAGTGGTTAGTGCAGCAACCTAAGAATCTAGGGAACTGGTTCCGATGCCCATTGCGGCTCCTCCTGACTCTGGGCAAGTCACTTAAACCCACCATTGCCCCAGGTTCAAAATAAGTACCTGAAAAAGTTGACTCCACCTAAGTGTGCGTAGGTTACGCGCACGCTTCGGTTATCCGCAGCCACCATGGTCCCGTTTGTTTTGTTTTTTACATTAATGTCAATGGATGTAAACTCTGGATATTTGCAATTCGGATAAGCACATAATCCGCTTTCTGCGCACCGATGACATAGGTCTAACCTCTATTCTTTCACATTACGTTCACTCCGGTTAAATGCAGTCGCGTTCTGACTGGGAATGGCTAGGCTTCACACAGCAGCTTAAGCGCTGGGACAGCTGGGAAAGTGAGTTCTCCGCTTCCACTCATAGCTTTCCTGTACTTTAGGCTCCTGTAGCCCACGCGCCATATTTAAACAGAGCCGGCTTAACTACAGCCTCCCCCTACCCTCTCCCCCACTATTAAGCGCACACTCCGTTTAAGCGTACGTGGAGACCCGGTCCGAAGGGCGTGCACTTAAGCAGAGTCGACTGTATACATGTAAAGTGCTTTGACTGTAACCAAAGAAAGGTGGTATATCAAGCCCCATAGCATTTATGTATAGCCTAATTCTTGATATAACGCCCTAAACTATCAGAGCAATTTACGGTCCATAACAAGGCTGTTGTGCGCCACAGTCCAAAACAGGGAAATTTCTAGATAGCACCTAAAGTCAGTCAAAGGTGCAACATTGCCCGATAGCGCTCACAAAAGTGAGGAAAAGTGGCACCGGGGCAGCCTGTTATTCATCTAAATTAAACCAGCACAACGCTGCGTGCTCTCGACTTTCAGGTGCTGCTATAATCAACCTTAAAACGCTAATGCTGTTTCTCTTGGGTCACAGTCCCGTTAAGTGCACTGCTGGCCAAGATGGGGTTGTGGCAGCCAAGCATTCCCAAAAATTGATTGGGTCAATATTTAAAAATACTGCAGCTGCCGTATACACTTCTCCTTCCATATTCGCGATTTCGTCAATCGCAGTTTCGATTATTCGCGGTTTTTAGTATGCTGGCTTCTCCCCCTCCCCCCCCATTACTTCACTGAAATCGCCGAGTCACATGTTTTACAGAGAAAATCGCCGATTCCAAATTGCATAGAGAATATCACCGATTCCCAGCGATTGTACAGTACAGAGGAAATCGCTGATTAACACTGTTTACAGAGAAAAATCGCTGATTCCCTATACAGTACAGTACTGGTTCGCTCATATTTAATGTACAGCACAGCACTGTTATTCAAAAGTTGCAATAAATGTTTTCAACTTAAATTGCGGATCTCGTATTTTTTGTTATTCGCGATTTCTCCTTATTCACTATGAGTTTTACTAGAAAACCGCGAACAACATATAAAGTTATTCATGGTTTTTTCCAGTATTCACTGTCTTGCTATTCCCGTATCATCGCAAATACGGAGGGGGAAGAAGTGTAAATATAAAGCCTTGTATTCAGCACCACTATCCAAACGGTGACTGGTGTTGAATATCTAGATCAGGGGTAGGGAACTCCGGTCCTCAAGAGCCATATTCCAGTCAGGTTTTCAGGATTTCCCCAATGAATATGCATTGAAAGCAGTGCATGCAAATAGATCTCATGCATATTCATTGAGGAAATCCTGACAACCCGACTGGAATACGGCTCTTGAGAACCGGAGTTCCTTACCCCTGATCTAGATATACTGGTCAGCACCAGTGTTAGCTGGGTTCTGGTGATATGGGCTCCTGCTCTCAGGATGGCTCAGGACAGCTTTTGTGCTGTTACACAGATCACTTCTGGAACTACCCAAGCTCCAGACACCGACACTGTGCTACAAGGACAGCGCATGGGCAGTCTGTAATGATTTTCAGCAGCATCACCTGGATAATGCTGCTGAAAATGAGCAAAGGCTAGACTCAGGGCTAGATTCTCCAATCGTCTAACGATTGTCACTAAACCGGTTTAGCGACCATTCGTTATTTGCCGACCCAATGCACAAAACGGATCAAACGGCTCACTACGTGCTTTTCCCTGCGATTCTCTGATCCAGCCATGCAAATAAAGGTCATTAATATTGAGATTAGAGAATGACACGGGGACAAACTTTTCCCCGTCCCCGCGGGACCTGATTTTCCCATTCCCGTGAGTTATTTTCCTGTCCCTGCCCCCATTCCTGCAAGCTCCGTCCTCAGCTGCACAAGCCTCAAACACTTTAAAATCATAAGTGTTTGAGGCTTGTGTGGTTAGGGCAGAGCTTACAGGAATGAGGCAGGGATAGGGACAGTGACAAAAGTGACAGGGATGGGACAGGGGATGGGAATAAATTTGTCCCCGTGTCATTCTTTAATTGAGATGCCGTGCAAACTAGCTGACCAATCGATGCTCTAACATGGCAAAAAAAAAAAACCAGTGATCGCTTCTACAGACCCAAAAAAAACCGACAGGTCTGCCGGTTAAATTTTTTTTTTTTTTTTTTAATGGCACAGATGTGTGCCCAATTTTAAAAAATGCCATGCCATGGTCAATAGTGTCGGAGGCTGCGCTGATAAGGACATCATTACCCTTGTCCATGAGTTTCCAGCAGTCATTGAGGATGTCGAGAAGAACGGTTTCAGTACTTTGAAATTTCCTGAATCCCGACTGGAAGGCAGATGAGACATCTTGTTCATTGATGGAGTGTAATTTGGGTTAACAGTTTTTTCCAGGATCTTGGAGACAGGTCAAACTTGTTGGGCACATTAGGGATGAGCGTGATTTTTTTTCAAAATCAGTGTGATGACCGCCGACTTCCAGTTTGTGGGCGTTGCGCCTGTTTGTAGAGGGGTGCTGATGAGAGGAAGGGTGGAGTCTACAAATGCATCTTTCACTGCCACTAGGAGTCGTGGTGGACAGGGGTCCAGGTTGGAGCCAGAAGGGCAAATTGTGTTCAAAATCTTAGCGATGTTGTCGCAGGAGACAGTTTCAGAGTTAGTTAGGGTCCTAGTTGTGGTTTCAGTTGTTTTGTCTGAGTCACGAGGGTACAATGTCTGTAGCGTGGTGGAGTCAAGGTGAGACCGCATTTTTGTTTAAGTAGCTAGGGCTACAGCCTCAGCATACTGAGGTTGTAGGTTCAAACCCCGCACTGTTCCTTGTGACCCTGGGCAAGTCACTTAATCCTCCACTGCCCCAGGCACATTAGAGAGATTGTGATCTTACGGGGACAGATGAGGAAAATGCTTGAAGTACCTGTATGGAAACTGCTTTGAGTTTAGTTGTAAAAAACTACAAAAAGGCGGTATACAAGCCTCAATTCCTTTCCCCTTTCCCTAGCTGCAGTAAGCACCTACGCAGTGGTCTCCACACTTTTTCGTGAATGTGGTGCAGTAGTTAGAGCTACAGCCTCAGCACCCTGAGGTTGTGGGTTCAAGCCCTGCACCACTTCCTGTGACCCTGGACAAGTTGCTTAATCCTCCACTGCCCCAGGTACATTAGATAAACTGTGAGCCCACCAGGACAAATAGGGAAAATGCTTGAAGTGCCTGTATGTAAACCGCTTTGAGTCCCAATCCCTACAGTGTGAATATGAGAAAGCTTGGAGGGCCAACAAAAGATAACAAGCTTACGTATACAGTGCTCCCCCGTGAATTCGCGGTCCCGGTCATTCGCGGTATTTTCTGACCGCGAACCAACCAGGAGAGGACAGCCGAGTGAAGGAAATCACTCGCTGTATGCTCCGACCGCCTCTTCCTGTACTAAAGTTGGGCCTCACCAATCAGGAGCTGCTTGGACACGCAGGAAGAGGCGGTCGGAACATACATCGAATGATTTTCTTCACTCGCCAGCGCTCCGGCTGCTCTCTCCTGCCTCTCCGGTTGCTCTCTCCAATCTCCCCCATAAAAAACCGTATTTGCAGTTTTTCAAGATTCGCGGGGGTTCCTGGAACGGAACCCCCCGCGAATATCGGGGGAGTACTGTACTACTAATTTTGAAAACTGCCTCGACAAGAAACATTAAAAATTAATAATTCTACGACATTTCAAGGAAGTATTTTAAAAACTCACTTTATTTTGGATTATCAACAGTAGAAAGTTCCATAAACGAGACACTCGAGTATGACATTTAAGAGATTGTTTGCAGTTATTATATCAAGTGGGCAAGACTGAAATTAATACATTTTACACAATTTAAAGTGCATTTCGGCCAACTCTGAGGACCACAATGGAGGACAACACTGCACTAACACATCTTCAAAAGGGTTACCGTGCAATATGCTTAGGCATCCCATGGTAAATTTGGCAATTTGTGCATGCTAAAAAAAAAAAGAATTATTTTCTGAGAAGGCGGCATATTTGAGGGTGGAGAGTAGAAGTGACAGCGCAAATCAGTTAGCTCATGGGGCATTGCTGCGTGCCAAGTTTCCAAAGTTTCTTTATTCTTTGAGACCGTTTATCAAATATTTACCTAAAGAGTTTACAATATAAAACTTTTTAAAACATTAGCATCAAACGAACCTTCCTTTATATTTAGATATTTAACCCCACATAATACCCAACGTCCACTCCGTTCTTCAGGACAAAATCTACTTTCAGTACCTTCTCTAAAAATTATTGGAACACGAAGATCAGATATGTTCACAGTGATGGGGCCTTAATGGTGGAATGCCTTACCACAATACATTAGAACAGAAAAAGACATCACAACATTTAAAAAATTCTTGAAGACATACTTATTTAACGATGCGTTTAATACTTGAAACTTCTATATCTTCTGGAGACTTATTTATACCTGAAACTTTTATTTTTTTCCTGGAGATGCTCTTAATAATGTTATGGTTTATATAACCCTTACCTTTTGTTTTTCTACCAATAATTTAAAATGTAACTTTATTCTTTTTCCTCCCGACTCATGTTTGTATAATATGTAACAATATTGTTAAATGTCAGCCTCCTTTTATTAATTTTATTGGATAATGTACATCGCTTAGTAATTTTAATAGGCGATCAATCAAATGCACTAATAAACTTGAAACTTGATTAATTAAAAAAATACAAATAAAACTATTAAAAAGGGATAGCAATACGAACAGACTTACTAGAACAAATAGGGGAAAAAAGGGAAACGGGACAGTAAATAATTACATTGAGTTTAAAAGAAACCATAAGAGGGAGGGTAGAGTGGAGAAGGGTAGAAACAATAGGGTTTTCGTTTAGTATTAATAAGATCATGGAAGAGCAGCTTGGATTCTCTTAGCACTGGAGGAGATCAGAGGTCATAAGCATCTTTGAAAAGGAATGTTTTGAGTTTTGATTTGAACTTGGTCAAGAGAAATTTCTAATCGGAGGTCCAATGAAAGGGCATTCCAAAGAGTAGGGGCAGTGATCGAGAAGATGGTTTTAAGGGTTGTGTCAAGAAATAGTTCACAGATAGAAGGGATAGTAAGCAAATTTTGATTGTTTGAACGAAGAGTCATGGAAGGAGCATAAGGAATTAGTAGTTCGTCGATGAATGCAGGTTAAGTGGGCATGTTTGGTTTTGAACGTTATTGGAAGATTAGCGTGGGATCAGCACATGAGCCCTTACCTACCTATTTTTCAGGTGGTAAAGGCTCATACGATAATATTTTTAATGGCCATGGGCTAATTCTACAATTAGTACATGGCTATTAATTCCAGAAATAGGAAAATCGGCCTATTTCCAGTTGCGGCACAAGTGGCCTTGGCTCGTGGGAAAGACCCATGATAAAGGGGCGTTAATACTACTTTTGCTGCAGCCTTAGTAAAAAGCCCCTGTATTAGATGAAGCCTGAGAACACAGACACCTTGTTGTGTCTCTACCCCTGAAGCAGCCATATTCACATTGTTGGGTAATACTGTGTTTCCCCGAAAATAAGACCTACCCTGAAAATAAGCCCTAGCAAGATTTTCGGGGTAGGTCTTAATATAAGCCTTACCCCCAAATAAACCCTAGTCCTGAGATTCGCCGGCAGTTTCCCTTCCCTCCCTCCCATCCCTTGTGCAGCAGAACCCTTGAGCGAGCACTGCCTTCCCCCCCCCCCAGCACCCGTCCCAGCGCACAGCCAAACCCTCATCCTTCCCTCCCTCCCATCCAACCATGAGCAAGCCTTACATACGTGGCAGAGTGAATTCATGGATGGACAAGGTCGAAGCAGCCTGTTTAGAGTGCTGCCAGCCCGATGCTGCTTAGGGAGGTATGTAGGGCTCACTCGTATTTGGTGGGGTTCGGATGGGAGGAGGGGAAGGATGGGGGTTCAGCTGTGCAGCAGGGGTGGGTGCTCGCTCAAGGGTTTTGCTGCACAAGGGAGGGAAGGACAGAAGCTGGGTAAGGGTCCTGCTGCATGAAGGATGGGAGGAAATATGCTGCACATGTAGGGGGAGAAAAAAGAAAGAGGAAGAATTGGGGTGAAGGAGAGGAAGGGAGAGATGATCATGTACATACCCTGAAAATAAGACCTAGTGTGTTTTTGGACCTAAAATTAATATGACACTGTCTTATTTCCGGAGAAACACGGTATTTGCTTTTCACAGTACAAGGAATCAGATTTGCAGCTTACTGTTTTACTGAGCTGACTTATGCCTCTGTTTTTGTCTCTGTTACTATTCTAGATAACATCTTTATGCAAAGTTTAAATCCTTCATTGGATTACTTTTAATCATCTTTCTGCAGTCAAGCAAATATCCCTTACAAGCCCCTGACAGAAGGTGAAAATAATTCAGCTTCCATCATCACTTCTTTTCTGTCTAGTCCAGGTGAGAATCCAAGGCAGACTGCTCCTTAGTCCTCGTCATTGACTGTAAAAGCCATGCTATCAGTTAAAAGTGCTCTGAAGGATTTTGTAGTACCAAAGACAAGCTCCCACTGCCTTAACTACACAGAGATTATACGTAAAGATAAGCTTCTCAAAGTTTTCTGATCTTCCCTAGAAGCAAAGCAGACCAAGAGAGAGACAGATGTCTGCTTAAACTCTTCTTGAACAAAAGCTTTTGACAGTTTTTAGACACATGTGTGAGGAAGTCTTATGAGGGGGTGCTGAAAAGTTTGCAGCCCAGCCAACCAACTTTCTAAATTCGGAGCGTTTTTATTAATTCATTTTCTATCCCGTTTTTCTCAAAGAGCTCCGAACGGACTACAGGTTAAACATACATAATATACAGTTAACAGGTTACGATTTGCACTGGATTTACCATATCCTAATTTGACACATACTAGGGATCTAATACCAGTATACATAATATGCAGTTTTACAGGATAAATTTGACATAGTTATGCAAGATTTATGAGCTGTTTAAGGTAAAAAGACATGTAGAAGTTGTAAATTTAAAGCAGATATTTTGCCACTTTAGCTGAAGAGTGTTGTTATTTTATTTAAATACCAATTTGCAGAAACAAAATTCCATGTTTCAAGATCACTGATTGAACCCTATCCACATCATTCTCTTCTTGGTTGGGCTGAGAACTTTTCAGCACGCCCTCATACATGTGCCCTGCTATTTCAACTATCATAGGATTCAGGATGAATCACTTACTCAACATGGTAAAGGGTCATATATTTATATACCTTTCTGTGGTACAACCAAAGCAGCCTGTATTTTTTTTATATACGCAGGTACTTTCTCTGACCTTAATTGGCTCATGATCAAGGTTTGATTTTTAAATTTGGGGCAATGGAGGATTAAGTGGTTTGTCCAAAAGTCTTAAGGAGCTGCAAAAGTTCCAATAAGATCAAACATATAATACAGCATATACTTTTAACCAAATCACGCATTCCCCATTTTCATTTGATAAACTGATTGTAGATTTTCATAAAACATACATCTGTCAGTTTCAATCGGTTCCATTCTCATTAATTGGTCCAAAAAACCCTATAATTTCTCAGCCTACTGCACTAATCGCTAGGCTATGCCTCTCTACCATTGCTTCTATTTCTATAGCACTGCTAGATGTATGCAAAAGTAATCGGCAACACAAAACATACATGCAATTTGATAAGTTACAGAAGAGAATGTAAACCCATGTAAGATAGGGTGCAAGGGAAAACAGGGTAGAGTTGATTGGCAATAGTGAGCATAATACAATAGTTACATAAAAGGGAAAATGGATATATATAATTAAAAATGTTTTCAACAGCAGTGAACTTTTTAAAAAAGGATACAGATAAAATGAAAAAAAAAAATAAAAAAATTAGAAGGAAAATTAAAAGAAGCAATTGTGAAGGTTAAGAGCCTGCAAGAGGCAGTGTATATAAACAATCACCATATCTTGGAAGCCCAGGTAAAATGTATTCCACAGTTTAGGGGGTCACATGGTGGAGCAGCCATTAGCTGCCATTGTTCTCAGGTCTGACTGATGTTCCTACCACCACAAAACAGAATTTTTATGCCTTTTCACCATGATCTGGTGAATCAGAGAGCCCCTTGAAACCTAACCTTTTTGAGGGGCTCTAACTTTAGTAAGTGATAATGGCAGTGAAACCTCAGCAAAAAGAAAAAGACTTAAACCTGACCCCAAGATGATGGTACATGACAGCCTTCTCTGGTGGAATTGGGATGATTGAGCAATTTTGATGACTTATTAGTCCATATTGTGGAGCCTAAGTGATCCCTCCCAGCCTTGCCGAACAGTTTTAAAAAGTCTGAGACTTTTCAGGATTCAAGTTACATTTACAGGATACACGTTACATTGGCCTCAGATGACTCCTCCTGGGAGGGATGGATAGAAACATTTTCCCTTATGTGAGTAGAGGGTTAATTTTAGTACCTAGCAGTGCAGATTTCAGTACATACTCATGCCTTAAAATACAGAAAATGTAAAAAATTGCAAAGGCTATGAAGAGACGGCGAGTTAGGGAGCTCTTCCATTGTCTCTCAGTGATAGAATTAGGTGTCACTAGGCATCAGTATATTAGGCCAGGTACTTAAATTGTACACTTAATGATGCCTAAGTTTACCATGTCTATTCTCTGCCCTAACCACGCTTATTTTTTGGAGATGGGCATTGTTAAACATCACCAGGTGCCACACAAAAATCCATGCACAGCTTATTTTCACTGATAATTGGTTTTTAAACGGCATGGACAATTTAACCTGTTAAACACATTGTGCACAGATTTAAGTTAGACACTGTTTATAGAATAAGGCTCTGTGCGTTATTTGAAACATTTAATCGGACAAGCTACACAATTCAATCTCCTGGGTCTTTTGCTACACAACTTAGAGGCCTACAGAATTACCAGGAAAGGGATTCAACTCTCTATATAAAAGCACATATTGTAAGAAACATATCCTCCAATATTGGATGCAAGAGAAACAACTTTCATTTTGACACTGGAGGAACAAGTTTCATAAACTGCAGGTCACCAAGGTGCAAAATGTACCAAGAGGAAGAAAAGATTTATAATGATGTAAGATAAAAGTAAACACATAAAAATCATATTACTCAAGATGGATGATCAAGGAGCAAAAGAGGCGCTCAGGAAGGATAAGGCCATAGTCGAGACTTAATGAATTATTTGCTTCGGTCTTTATGGAAGATGTAAGAGATCTACCTGAACTGGAATGGTGTTCAAGGGTGACGATGTTTTTTTTGTTTTATTTATAACCTGCCTTGCCCAAAGCAGCTTACAATGTAAATATACATAATAAAAAGTACATGTAAAAACACACAAAAAAATAAGTAAGTGACCAGCGCTTACACAAGTGCAAATGCCTATATTTTCATATTACAAAATAAATGTGTCTTCACTAACTTCTTGAAAGCATCAAGATTACATTGCTTTCTGATGTACAAAGGAAGCCGATTCAAACTAAACATTGAATAAACAAACTATTATAGTTTGGGCACCGTACACACTCAATTCTAACTACCATTAATCTGACAAACTGAACTAGCTTCAACATTGAGAAGACCTCAAAGAATGTGAAGGAACTGAAAATCTTAGTGAACCTGGAAGACGTACTAAGCCAATTCACAAGTTAAAGAGTGATAAATCACCTGGACTGGATGGTATACATTCCAGGGTACTGAAAGAGCTCAAACATGAAATTGCTGATCTGCTGTTAGTGGCCCAAAATTGGGAGTCTCGATTTATGTTTGGGACAGCATCTACCTGCCCTCTCCCGAACCTGTTGCAGGCTTCCACCGGGCCTACCATAAGACCTGGTGTTCCAGCAGTTGGCCAGGACAGAAGGGTTCCCTCCTGCCTCTTGGCCGACTAACAATTCTTACCTCCCTCCTGCCTCCCCTCAGATAGCAGCTCTGCATGGGGCAGGAGCATATTAAGATCACTCCTGCCCCAGCTCATGGCTGGACCACCAGGGATTTTTACACTAATCAGGGAAGTGGGAGGGAGGTGAGAATTTTAAGGTAAAATATTAACATATATTCCAAAGCAGCATTCAGATTCTGGGGCAGAAACACACATATACAATGTGCAGGGCTTTCGGATTCCAAAGCAGAGTTCGGATTCTGGGGCAAAATTTGCTTGAATTTTTAGTTCGGATTCCAAGTTGTTCGAGTACTGGGGCGTTTGGATTCCAAGGTATCACTGTATATACAAACTGTGTGTGTATATATAGAATAAATAAATGTAAAACTTTTTTTATTTTTATATGTAAAATACAAAAGGAATTACAATAATAACCAGCAATGAAATGCAATATAAAGCCATCTGTGTGGATTCTTCACGGGGGCTTTAAAGATATGAACTAAAATCAAGAAAACAAAACCTCCCCTCCCTCCCTCAGAGCTCTAGCGTCAAGAATTCAAAAGAGCACTACAGGTTCTGTGTGACAGACTGGCCAAAACAGGTGACTAGATTGCTTTGTACCTTCTCAACTGACCTGGTGTGCCCCTTTTTATATACAGGTATTCCAGGTTTAACATTGTAAACATTTCATTTCTCCAGAAGGCCGGGAAACACGTAAAAAAACACCAGGGCAAAAATCATTCAGCTAGCCCTAAAACTTGTCTAAATAAAATCAGTCAAGCATAAACTAAGGGGAAGGCCATTCAAACGGGAAGGGCTGAGCAAACTAGCTTTTTTTTGTAAGCAGTTTTTTTCCCTGAAAGAGGGAACCTGAGTGTAGACATGAGTGGAATTCATTTGAAATCGTTAGGAAAATGTTAGGCCAAAAAGTTTTAAAATTAGAATTCCATTGTCCTCACAGGACATTTGTTCTCTGCCTTATTAGTTCAGCTGTAATACCACTTTAGGTATCCATTATGAAATGTTCTGATATAGTCAGGAATGCTCTTGGAGTTCTCAAAATTGGCAACAACCAAACCATTATTGAAAAAAAAAAATAATAATAATAATAAAAATGAAACATTAGATCCAAATATAGCTAATTATCAGTTTGTTTCTTCACTACTGATTCTGGCTAAACTTAAATCAAGAAATCTGTGCTTTTTCAACTTGAACCTTAGAAAAAAGGTGGCTTTCAGAAAGCTCGCAGTACCGAGTCTCTTCTGTTATCAAGAATTGATGTGATGGAACAGGGCTATTATCTGGTCTTTTTAGACATTTTTGTTGCATTTGACACTGTATATCACTGCATCTTTGACAGAAAGGCTGCAGTCCTTAGGGTTTTCTAGAACAGTTCCCGACTGGTTTATATCATTCCTAAGTGACAGAAAGGCTGCAGTCCTTAGGGTTTTCTAGAACAGTTCCCGACTGGTTTATATCATTCCTAAGTGACAGAAAGGCTGCAGTCCTTAGGGTTTTCTAGAACAGTTCCCGACTGGTTTATATCATTCCTAAGTGACAGAAAGGCTGCAGTCCTTAGGGTTTTCTAGAACAGTTCCCGACTGGTTTATATCATTCCTAAGTGACAGAAAGGCTGCAGTCCTTAGGGTTTTCTAGAACAGTTCTCGACTGGTTTATATCATTCCTAAGTGACTGAAACAGGAAGTACACATTGAAGATAAATGTTATAATCAGAAGGATTTGGTAACTGGTGTACTGCAAGGTTTGTCATTGTCTACTATTTAGTACCATAATGATGAAAGATGAAGACCTTGAGTTTGCACCACAGGACTGCATTCAGATGACAGCATTAAAAGAAAAGAAAATCTGACTCTCTTTTTTGTCAGGCAATGAGTCAACTGCAATCAATTTTTTTCTCAGCTTGCTAGCTGGATGACATTGAATAGATTGATTTTAAATGTGTCTAAGACTGAAGTGATATTTGTTAGTCCTATGACCCAAGATGTGCAAAATAAGCTTCTGCCAAGATGCTCCAACTCACATAATTTTATGTGATCATTCAGTGAAACTGGCGACGCAGGTCTGCAATTTAGAGTTTATTACTAAATGGATAGTCTTATATTCAGACTGCAAATTTAGAATGTGCAAAATGGTTAACTTTTTAGGGATAAGGTACTGGGGGAAGAGAGAATAGACAGCATGCTATTCACAGGACATAGAAACATAGAAATAGACGGCAGGAAGAGAGAGATCAGATGCTTCTGCTGGCATTGTACAGTGTTGCATTAAGGACCTAATATAAAGTTGTAGTTCTTCATCTATACAGTAAGAAAACAGTCTTAGTAACCCAAAGACCTTCAGCGAATACCCTACTCCTAACACCACTAAATGTTTCCATGAAAACACAGCCTTACATGCTAACCTTCGTCATACATAACCCAAACTCCTGCATTTTTGGTGGTATAGTCTATGTCCTGGTTTTTCTTTTTTCCTTCTCCTTTTAGTGGTGGTTGATTCTACTGTGGGGTACCAGCAAGGGGTATTTCTAGTATTTGGCATTATATACAGTTTAATGCTTTGTTCCAGCTTGTTTCTCGGATATATGCTGTTGTATCGATTTTGTTTTGAGACTGTTTGATACTTGTATATCCCTTACCACTATCAATTAAAAAAAACCAAAACAAACAACGGAAGATCTTGAAGGTGGAAAAAGTAAGGAATACATTGTAAGAAGGGGGTCTTCTTAGGTGGTTCCTAAATTCAAACAAAATTTGTTAAGGCCTGGAACACTGTCAGATCCATCATTGTAAAGTAGAAAGAGTTTACTTCCGCCAAGACACTGACTTGGTCAAGCTGTCCCTTCAAAGTTAAGGAAAAGTCATTGTGAGGCCTAAGATTACTTTAGGGGTCTCTGGTTGAGACTGGGGAAAATGTTGAATGTCCAACAGTAACAAAACAAAGAAAAAAGTTCCAACCTAAACTGCAGTAAAAAACAACTGAGAGCAAACAAAACAAAACTGCAGATCTGTACAAGACGTAGGCAAAATTTATTGTGACAAAATAATTATATGCAAACCCTTTTACCAATCAGAGGACCCGACACGGTCTGTGTTTCGGACAAACCTTCGTCAGGGGTCCATGGTAAAAAAGCGTGGCTAACAAAAAAGTCACAAAAAACTGTAGAGTAGCAGCAAAGTATGAGCGACGTCAAAATTCGCCACTGAGGAAGCCATTGGGCGAAACGCGTCAGAACCTTGCCGGACCACCGATGTATGGACACTTAAGTTAAGTTTTTTGATTTCACTTATTTTTGGAGTTTTGAGTTGCTTGGACATTTAATTCACATCTTTGAATATTTAAAGTATATATCGTTTTTCAAAAACATTTTTAATCACCTTTCCACCACAAAAGTTGGTGCAATGATAGATTCTGTGAAAGACTCTGTAGGGGCTTGTCCCCCATTTTGATTTTTTTCCATTCCATCTTTGGATTCTGAGCGCCATCCTGGTTTCAAAGGTATTAAAAGTTCTTAGTTTGTTCCTTTTTTGTTTTTTGTCTGTTTGGGATGGTGGCATAAAGACAGCAATTGTTGGGAAAAAAAATCATAGTGTTTGCATAGAAACTCTTAGGAGATACTATAGACGTGTGGGAGAAGGTTTTGTGATCTGATGAGATCAAAATGGAACGTTTTGTCTCAGTACAAAGCCATTTGAATGCATAAAACACAGCACATCATTCTATTGAACATCATCCCTACATTAATGCAGGGAGGTGGCAGCTTAAGATGTGGGGATGCTCTGAAGTGGCAGGACAGGGAGGCTTGTAAGGACTGAGGGAAAGACAGATAGTGCAAGTGCAAGCACAAGCAAATCCCATGGGAACATTTTTTTTTTCCCAGTGCCTTGACCAGAGACTGAGAAGAAGATTCACCTTTTTTGGGAGATCAACAAGAAACATGATGGCAGATAAAGGCCAAATGGCCCATCTAGTCTGCCCATTCGCAGTAACCATTATCTCTTTCCCTGAGAGATCTCACGTGCCTATCCCACACCTTCTTGAATTCAGACACAGTCTCTGTCTCCACAACGTCTTCCGATAGACTATTCCACGCATCTACCACCCTTTCTGTAAAAAAGTATTTCCTTAGATTACTCCTGAGTCCATCACCTCTTAACTTCATCTTATGCCCTCTCATTCCAGAGCTTCCTTTCAATTGAAAGAGACTTGACTCATGCGCATTTACGCCACTCAGCAAGTCACTCAGAAAATCCAGTAGAAAATCTGTGGCAATACTTGAAAATTGCAGTCTACAGACAAACCTCAGTAAACTTGAAAGAGTTTGAGCTATTCTTCTAAGAACAGCAAAAACTGCAGTACTCTACTGTACAAAGTTAGCAGATACTTATCCTAATGGCTCATGGACTTACTGCAAAATTAACTTCTGCCAAGTACCAAGTTCAAGGAATGTGAAGACTTATCCAAAAAAGTAACTTAGAATAAGAAATCAAGGGCTCCTTTTACAAAGCCGTAGCGGTAGATTTTCGGCTAGCGTGCGCTAAAAGGAGCCCCAAGTCTTGATGGCATATTCCTATAATGACATGCATAGCACACTCTATACTTTTAATCTGAAAGAATAATTAAAACTTGTACTTTAATGCATTTTAATTATACTTGTTGAAAGCATAAATGTGAAAACTTTTGCAGAGTACTTTCTGGACATATAGGGGCCCTTTTACTAAAACTTAGTGTAGGCCAATAGAATTAGCATGTGTTAAATTCTAAGTACGCTCATAAGTACTGTACGCAATGGGGCTTTTGGGAAAAATTAAGAACTGGTTCCAGGGTTTTCAAACAAAAAGATCATACCGAGTAGCTAGCGATGGGAATTACTCTAGCCCATGGAAAAACACTTTGGGGGTACCCCAGGACTCCCCGCTATCACCCACACTATTCAACATTTACATCTCATCTTTAGGACACTTATTGCAAAAGTTAAACTATTACAAAATATGCTGATGATATTTCTATTTTAATTCCCTTGAATAGCATAACTAATGAAATTTTAGATCCCATTTCTCATATAATGACTGAAATTGAACAATGGACAATCAACTTCAAACTGAAACTAAATACAGGAAAGACAAAAGTTTTCTTGGCAAGCCCAAAGGACAAAATTACCAGAACATCGCTACATCTAAATGGTCACGAATACCCAATTTCTAAAACTATAAAAATACTGGGAATCACACTAGACACACATCTGACTATGGTTGACTACACGAACATAGTGGTGAAGAAGTGCTTTTATGCACTGTGGAAATTAAAGACCATTAAAAAATACTTTCACCCTACATCCTTTAGATTACTGGTGCAGTCTTTGGTTCTGTCAATACTGGACTACTGCAATATCGTTTATCTGGGTATTCCTAAGAAAATAGTACGAAAATTAAGAATAGTACAGAACATGGCAGTTCGCTTGATATTCGGATTTAAGAAAAGCGACCACATTGTTGATTAATTTCCTTTATGTTAAGTTGTATTTTATATACAGAATTCAGTGGATATTTCTGAATATTTGTTATTGTAATGAATAATCAAATAAAGAATTAAAATTTAAAAAAAGCGACCACATTAGTCCCTACTACAGACTATTACACTGGTTGCCAATGGAGGCGCAAATAATGTTCATGTTTCCTTGTATTTGTTTCAAGCAGGCCTGGGGACTAGCGCCTTCCTACCTTCTACCACATTTCATGCTACACAACCCCACACAGTCAACCAGAAACTGTAATATATTTGCATACCCAAGGATCACCGGCTGTAAATATAAGTCCTTTTTGGACAGATGTTTCAAGCAAGCAAACAGCAGTCTTGGCTGGGTAACTACATCAATGGAGTCAGGCTGACCTACAGTGCCTTTCGGAGAGTAATTAAAACTGTACTGTTTGACAGATTTATCTCCTGAACAGAAGCCACACTAAACTTATATTTTCCTTCTGTCTATTTCTTGTGTAATATTTTGTGCTTTCATTATTTGCATTTTGTAATTCGCCGATTGTCCAGCTCTCTTCGGTGTGAACCGCCTAGAAATCATCTGACTCTGGCGGTATAGAAGAATAAAGTTATTATTATTATATAATGGGCTTTGTTGTACTCGATACATGCTAAATGCCCACTAGTGCACATTAAGCTTTAATGAAAGGCCCCACAGAACAATCTACTATCCATTTTATGGCTATTGTCTATTGGACATTTAATGAAATCGCCTTTCCTCTGGGGATAGCAAGACAATGTACAAATAATTTAAAACAAAAGAGGAAAAGAACGCCATAACAAACAAGAAAGAACAGAAGAGGAGAAAGAGAGGAGAAAAAGGAGTTGGGATTGCTTAGTCAGTGTACCCTCCAATTGTAGCCCAGTGGAACGTCGATAGACTAAGCCTTCTGGAAGAGGTAGATTTTGAGCAGATAGGACTGTTCTAAACGAATGGGAGAGGGAGGGATTCCAAAGGGATGGAGCAATACAAAAGTACGATTCCTAGTTGAATCATATAGTGCAAGTTTTAGATAATTTAAGGAACATTGTTTGATGTTGATTGCCCACCTGATATCTATTACGTATACAGTATATATATTTTAAATATTTGCAAAGATTTAAATGTACAGCACAGCTTAACTTCTCTGACAGCTGGTAAGAGGGTAATAGAATGAGATGCACTCCTTCCAGGTGGTATATTACATAAACATACTTACCTGCAATGAAGTAAACAGAGACAAGAAAAAATAGAGGGGTCCTTTTCACTAAGGCACGCTAGCCGTTTTAGCGCACACTAAACGCTAATGCCTCAATTATAGTCTATGGACACGTTAGCATTTAGCGTGCCTTAGTAAAAGGACCCCTCTGTATACGACAGTGGTCTCAAACTCGCAGCCCGCAGACTGTACTAGTGCTGCCCGCTCTTTGCGGCATCCTCTGGCTTCCCCCCTGGCCTCCAGCTCTTACCTTCAGATAATTACAGTAGCATACAGAGAGGATTGCTAGTGCTGTAGCGATCCTCAGCATCATGCTCCCTCTGCTGCAATCCTGCCCCCACGTTAGAGGAGGAGCAGGACCGCGGCAGAGGGAACACGCAGAGGCTGATGGCAGCCTGCAAGAAATGTTACAGCATCGGCGATCCTCTCTGCAGGCATGGTAATTAGCTGAAACTAAGACCGGGAGGCCAGGGGAGAAGCTGGAGGACGCTGCAAAGAAGGGGGGAAACATGCAGGCCTCTGGGGGGGGGAGATTTATAAACTATAAAGAGTTTTACCTCATGCAAAATTGTCATTTCTTTAATAAGACATTAACTTTTTTTCCTGCGGCCCTCCAAGTACCTACAAATCCAAAATGTGGCCCTGCAAAGGATTTGAGTTTGAGACCACTGGTATACGACTATGCAAGAGCCAGGAAGAACAGAAAAGTGAGCAGCAGTCCTGAGGAATAAGCTTCAGATTCTGAATCTACCCTTCATTGATTTTTCAAAGCTTATGTTTTCTCTTCTACAAAATTCCTATTATAGCGGCAAGCTGTAAGAAATCCCATTCGGGAATATTTTCTATTGGGCATGTGTACACACATAGTGCAACTAGCAAGAAAACACAAGATCTGGTTGTCTGAACAAAACACCACCACCAGAATATCTCCTGTTTTCTGGATACTGAAGGGAACATGTCTGAACTTGCAAACTCTTCAAGTCTGGAAACACAGTACTGTATTGTCATACTATTTTTTTTCTTTAGGGCAGCCCATCTTTTCCTAACCATAGCTTTTAGGAAGGCTTCCGATATTATTACTTGAACTCTCATGTCTGTACGAAAAAGTAACAAACTTAGTTTTGTTCAATCATTTCTAAGCACAATTAAAATTCTAAAAAAGGCACACATTCTTTATACAGTTTGGCTTATCAGTGCAGAAATTTTACTAACTAGTGCTTTAAACTAGATTTAAATCTTTCCCAAAGCTAACTTTAAAATAAGCAAAGAAACTCTCTAGTTTCCTGGTGTTTGATTTTAGCAGAAAAATAAGGCAAATTGTTACTCGTAATACAAACTTGTCAGTGCAGAAGGTGATTTCTCTGTTGGAAAGGTTTAAAAAAATTATAAAAAGTGTCACCACAGTGATGAAATCCTGGTTCTTTCACCTTACTTACTCCCCCCCCCTTACTAAGCCATGGTAGACGTTTCTACTGCAGCCTGGAGCACTAAATGCTCCGACACTCATAGAATTCCTTTAGGCGTTGGGAGCATTTAGGGGCAAATTCTATAAACAGCGTCCCAATTGTAGGCGATGGTAGGCATCCTACTGCTGTCTAACCAGCCAATCAGGTTGCATGTAAAAAAAAAAAACAAAAAAAATCAAAAACACACCCCAAGGCAGGCTGCCTACATTGTAGGTGTTTTTGCAATCCTAGGGAGGCGCGTAGGGCCACCTAAGCTCGCCCAAGGCTAGGTGTAGGCATGGTTTCACCCGGAAGAGGCCTTAGGTGAGCTTAGGCGACCCTAGTCATCTCCCTAGGGCCACACTAGGCGCCTGAAATGTAGGCCAGCAAAATGCTGACCTACATTTCAAATAGAAGCGACCACTGAACTGATCGCGGCAAGGGACGTCAGCAGGAGAGCAAACGGGGTTGCAAGAGCACGTTGTTGACCGCCATGAGCAACAACTTCAACTAGCGTGTGGAGGGGAGGAATGAGAAGGGGAGGGGGACAGAGAGGAGAAGGGGTGCCAGTGCCCAGGGCTGATCGTCCTCCTCACCCTCCATCCCTTACTACGTCACTGGCTGGCGCTGTAATTGGCAGGATTCCAGCAATCCCTATTCCCATGCAACTCTCTAGAGCTAAGCTAATTTTTAGTCCACCTAAGAAATAAGGCAATTTCCAATATTTCTCTTTCAGGCTTTGCTTTATGTTCAGATCAGTGTTGATGCCCTAAAAATATATATATACTGTATATACTAGTCTTATAGCCCGTTACATTAACGGGTGCTAGAATATATGTGTGTGTCTGTCTTTATTTCTTTTTCTCTCTCTCCTTAGCCGCTTTCTGTATTTCTGTCTTTCTTTCTTTCTGTCTTTTTTTTCCTTGGCTGTCCACCACCACTCTTTGCCTGCTCCCCCTGTCCATTCTCCCTTCCGTTTACCTCCCCTGTGTCCACCACCACCCCTTCACTGCTCCCCTTATCCAGCAGCAGCCCTTCTCCCTTTGTTTTACCTCCCCCCTGTCCATCATCACCTCTTTCCTGCTCCCCCTGTCCAACAGTAGGCCTCCCTTCCTTTTTCTGCCCCCCCTGTCCATCAGCACCTCTTCCCCTGTCCATCCCTGCTCCCCCTGTCCAGCAGTATGCCTCCCTTTCTTTTTCTGCCCCCCCTGTCTATCAGCACCTCTTCCCCTGCCCATCCCTGTCCCCCTATAATCAGGCCCGCCATTAATCTACAGGGTCTTGGCCGGGAGAGGGAAGAAACGCATGCATGTGTACCTGTTGCCAGCTCCGCAGCTTTACCATCCTGCAACCGACACAAACACTTCCACCAAGCCCCACACTCCATTCTCTTTCGCAGCCATGAAGGAGAGGGGCGGGGACAAGGGGGAGGAGCCAAGGCTTGGAGGCATATCAGAAAGCGCAGCAGCAGAGGCACAGTCCACAGCCGGCGAGGTCATATGTCGTGGTGAAGCACGCTCTGCACTTGCACCTCTCACGGAAGTTTTTTGCTGTAGGACAAAGTTTATTTTTTAGTTCAAAGCCGCCGGTGCGGCTCCTCTCTCAAGCTGCACCTGCGTCGGAGAAGGTTTCCTATGCAGGCTGAGATCGAGAGAGGAGCCGCGGCGGCGGCTTTGAACTACAAAATAAACTTTGTCCGTATCGAGGTATTACCAGGCGTCTTCCACAAATTGCCAGATTATGAGGGAGAGCGGCGCAAAGTGGAGAGTAGGGGGGCCCGATGCCTTGCGCGCTTTTGCCGCTCCCGCCGGCTTCTTAGCCCTTTTCGCCGTCTGCCCTCCTCCGACAGCTCTCCTCCCAGCAGCCGCCACTCCACATGCCCTGGAGTCCTGGTAATGTAGTAAGCGTGCATGCGCACTCTTGCCGGCCACATCCCGACAGATCAGATCTCAGGGAACACGCGGCGAGAGTGCGCATGCGCGCTTAACATTTTATATATATATATTGTCAAGAAGCAGTTACCATTTCTTATCCCCCAATTTACAAAAGTGTAGCCTGGGTTTTAGCGCCAGCCACAGCGGTAACAGCTCTGACGCTCATAGAATTCCTAAGAGTGTAGAAGATCTTACCTTTGCGGCTGGCGCTAAAAACCAGGCTACAGTTTTGTAGAGGGGGGGAGATAATTAGAAGGTACCAAGAGCTCCTGCCTTATAGACACGCTAACCCAGTGGTCTCTAACATGCGGCCCGGGGGCCACATGCGGCCCGCCAGGTACTATTTTGAGGCCCTCGGTATGTTTATCATAATCACAAAAGTAAAATAAAACAATTTCTTGATCATTTGTCTGTTTAGCTATAAATTACAATATTATTATTAAAACTTAAACAAAAGGAAATATTTATAAACTATAAAGAGTTTTACCTCATGCAAAATTGTCATGCAAAATTGACATTAACTGTTTTTTTCTGAGGCCCTCCAAGTACCTACAAATCCAAAATGTGGCCCTGCAAAGGGTTTGAGTTTGAGACCACTGCGCTAACCAGTTAACACACGGTAAATTGGAACATGCTAGCTAGATATGGTGTCCACACCCTGACACACCCCCTTCGGAAATATTGCGTGCTTAACACAGGCAAATAAATTACTTAAGCGCAAAACGCTTGAATGCACTTTGCTGTTACATTAGGGCTTAATGCTCTTTAGTAGCCTACCCCTATGATCGTTGTGTTTCCCGACTGCCTCACAGAAGATACTGAAGCCGAGTTCTTATAACACAAGTTCTTCCTTAACGCATCTGCTTATTTAGCTCCAGCTCCTGTTAATAAGGGAAGTGAGTAATTATGTTTAAAATTCCCAACCTCCATTATCATATCTGACAACGCAACTCCAGCTGCAAAAGAGCCATTACTTATTCGGCACGCCAAGTAACTACTGGGGGGAGGGCACTTCTCGGTCTGAAACTGACACCCCCTGATCTTCTCTCACCACCCAGCAAACCAAAAATCATAGTCGTACAGCTAATGTTTTTCAGAGGTAGAAATAAAAACAGCACCAGGCTCAGATTTAGCATCAGGAAGAGCAGCAGCAGCAGCAGCAAAGCGACTTATGAAGCCTTAATCGACCTGCTCCCTCAAAGGATCGGAGAGTAGTCCGTTCAAGACCGTGGTTTTGTTACCTGCTCTCTTGCGGGAATAGCCGGAGGCCCTGGACCGGGAGCGCTGGCTGTCTCCCCGCGGTCTCCCCACGCAGCCCCCCATGGCAGGCTCGCACTCAGCAACGCGCCATGCAGGAACTCCCGGGTGCGGTGTCGAACCCGTCACCCTCGGTCTTTCCGCAGCGCCCGGGCATTTGATTTGGGACAGGCGAAGACTGCCCAGCCGCAGAACTTGTGAACTACTTCCAGAGCCTTTAGAGACAGGTTAGCAGAATCGCGTTGCTCCGCCAAGAATATCTTCTCCCCCCCCCCTCCCCCTTTAAATCCGGCGAGATCTCGTTTCGAGACAGGTTTATAAAGTTGCTCGGGCGTCTATCGCTTCTGTTCGCTGGGCTCTCCAGGTACGAAAAGGTCTTGGGGGGTTCTCTCCAAGCGAAATGAAAGTTATCCTCTTTTCCCCCCCCCCCCAAAGTGGTGACTTTTCTCCAATGGACAAACGTCTAGGAGAGCGATAACAGGAAACAAAATAAAATCCCAGCTCCGATTCCGGACCGGCCTCGTCTGGAAGCAGCGACTCCGACCTTTACCGGGCCCTCCAGTAGCTCGCACTTCCACATCCCTGCCCTCCCAGCAGGGAGTTTTTGAAAGCAGCTACACCGTAGGCACTTCTCTCCTCCCCAGGATGCAGGTGAGCACGTGACTCTCGCACTGGGAGGCGGGGTCGGGCCTCCCCTCCCCTTCGACTGCAGCTGGGAAGACACCGAGCCTGGCACTTGCGGTCTCGTCAGAGCTCCTGCGATGCAATGCACAGCTTTCTAATCTCTCAGCTCGCGTAGGGGGGGGGGCAGCAATTGTGTGGTCGTGAAAACAAAGTGTCTCTGTTTAGTCTGACAACGTCTCTTTTTATTGGTGCCCCTAGTCCCCCCTTACTTAAATAATATCACTCTCTTGTACTTTCGAGGTGGTGCTAACTGAAATGCTGGTGTAAGTTCTTGCTTTCTACTCGCGATCACATCGGAAACATGTTAATAAAATTATCCACGGGAGCAAGAAGTATGATTCTGAATACTTTACATTGAAGCTATGTAAATGTCCTTTGCATTTTTATACTCGGTATTTGATGTCACCTTTCATACTAGGAACAATGATATTAATAGGTGTGGAATTACTGTACTTGGATTCTTTTTGTTTCTTTTCTTTAAGAGTGGACTAACACGGCTTTCAGACAATTTCTCATTAGCTCTCGAGAGCTGGAACCCCCCTTTCTCAAGGCAAGCTTGAGAAGTGACTATCCCAGGACAGGAAATTTGGTAACACAGCCAAACTTGACTAGGATTCTCATAGGAGACCACGTGCCTAAACTACCCTTTAGTTTCCCAACATGGACTCCACCTCGATTGAGGGGGATTATTTTATCCCGTTCTCGCATCTCTCTTAAATTCCCGCAAACACCTCCCAAATTGCTGCTCAAACCCAACGCCCCGCCTCGCCGTCGACGTGCAAACATTCCCCTTCGCTCCCCTCCCCTGATGCTCCGCCTCCGCCCTACCCCTAGCCAACCAACCGAAACTTGAAAGCCTCGCGCACACGCAAAGAACTTCCGTGAGAGGTGCAAGCGCAGAGCGCGCTTCACCCCGACGTACGACCTCGCCGGCTGTGGGCGGCGCCTTTGCTGCTGCGCTTTCCGGTACGCCTCCAAGCCGTGGCTCCTCCCTCCTGTCCCCGCCCCTCTCCGTCATGGCTGCGGAAGAGAATGGAGTGTGGGGCTTGGTGGAAGTGTTTGTGTCTGGGCTGCAGGATGGCAAAGCTGCGGAGCTGGCAACAGGTACACGTGCGTGCGTGTCTTCCCTCTCCCGGCCAAGACCTTGTAGATTAATGGCGGGCCTGATTATACGGGAAGACTTTTGCACTTAAGTTGGTTCGCGCCCTTGACGGCTTCCGATGCATGCGGTAGCAGCATCCTGGAGAGATCGCGGGGCAAGGTTGAGCATGTCTGAGCAACGAGAGAAGACCCCGGGGGTTCTCGTTCCTAGAAGCATCTGCTCTAAAAGCGTGGGAGTTAGATGCCTATGGGGAGACGGGCAGGATCAGTGTCTAGCTTAATGACTATGTTTTGGCTGACTTTGCCCATTGGCCATTTATACTAACAATTATGTTTATGAAGGGGTACTTCCCACTGTTGAGGTGTTTTGGGACCGCGATTGACTGGATGGCCCACGCCTTTATCTGCCGTCATTTACTACATTATTATGGAGAAAAAGGACACCTTAGATTTTGACTCAAAGACCAATAGAAAAGATGTACACTAGATCTTGTTTGAGACAACACCCCAGAAGACAGTTACTTTATTCGTGCAGTTGTGCAATATTTCAAAAAAATTGTACTTTGAACTGTAACAATTTGGGGCCTAGGTACCAAAGGTTCAGTGTTTTTGCTATGAGTGTTTTACCATCTTCTAATATTAGTAAGCTAAAAATGCAGTTCTATAAGCTGATGCCTAGTTTATAGAATAGTGTTTTTAAGTGTGTGATTGGTGTCAGTAGTTAGGAGTTATGCACATAAGGGTTAGGTGCTGTTTATAAACAGCATAAGAACATAAGAATTGCCTCTGCCGGGTCAGACCAGGGGTCCATCGTGCCCGGCAGTCCGCTCCCGCGGCGACCCCCCCCCCCCAGGTCCATGACCTGTAAGTGTTCCCTACCTAATCTAAATATCCATACCCTATTCGCTTAATGTCCTGGTGGTCCAGCGTGTAATCCTCCCTCGCCAGCACACTTAGATCTTTTAGTGCACAGTAGAGAATGACACGGGGAAAAAATCTGGCCCCGTCACCGCCCCGTCCCCGGCCCACCATCCTCTGCACCGCCCCGTCACCGCCATTCCATTCACCGCCCCGTCACCGTCACTGCCATCCCTTTCACCGCCCCGTCACCGCCACTGCCATCCCATTCACCGCCCCGCAGCATCCATATAAGCCTTAGTACTCTAATATTTAGCGTATTCCATTCTTATAAATCAAAGTTCCTGCTGCTGAACTAGAGAAAGAGATGTTCAGCTGGCAGGGCTTTGTTTATAAATTTTTATTAACACAACTAATATACCACCATAATGTTTCCGACAGAGGACAAGTATGCAATAAATGCATTTTGCTGTTTCAATGCCAGTGCTCAGCAGAACAACAGACAGCAATATGGACATTCACCTTATGTAGTACTTTTTTAATATATAAAAATAGGCAAAATTAGTTGCTGTTTTATCATTATATTTTCTTGCCATTATAGTATTCTTCATTGATCATTTTTCTTTTTAAATTCAAAACAAATTCAACCTATCTAGTGTCCCAGCATGAATTCATGTTTCACTCAATTGGCTGTTTCAAGGGAATTAACCCTCCAACTTCCATTTGCAAAAATACCCAATGTTGTTCCTTCTATGAGCAATATTTAAATTATGAGGAACAACATTGGGTATTTTTGCTGAATTGTGTGACACCATTTGGGCTGAACATGAAGATTGAAAATGCCTGGTTAGCCCTGGACAGATGATTTGAACAGCCAGGAGCCTGTCCTGGCCATTTAAATCATTTTGAATATCTAGTCCAATGATAACAGAATTAGGGTGATTATAGAAACATAGAACTTTGTTGATCACTAAAAACAGTGGAGACTAAGGGTCTATCAAGCTCAGCATCCTGTCTTTGACACTGGCCAGTCTTGGTCTTTGGAACTGCCCATTGTGTCAGAAGCAATAGGGATTAAGTGACTTGCCCAGGGTCACAAGGAGTGTAGTGTAGCTCTAACCACTGGATTTAGAAGTTGGCTTCTTTTGGGATCTTTAACTCATCATCGCTAGGACTCGAATCTGAGTCCGTGGCACCTAACATAGAATGGAATTAGTATGGCAAAGTAATGAAGAATGGTCCAGCAGCCCCCCACCCTCCCTCCACCTCACCTTATATTCGTTCCGAGTTTGCCGGCTTCCTTTTTCCCTAGCCGCACGCGTTCAAAAAGCCGTGCATTTAGCCAGCTCCCTCCCTCCATCTCACCTTAAATTTCGAGTTTTCCGGCTTCCTTTTTTCCGAGCCGCACGTGTTCAAAAATCCGTGCACGCGCGGCTGCGCGAGTCAATCAAACTTCTCCTCTCCTGCAACTTCCTGTTTCCGGTTGCGTCAGAGGAGAAGATTGATTGACCGCGCGATCCTTGATACCTCACTGCGGAGACAAGACCATTCACCGCCCCGTGGGCGGTGAATGGCCTTGTCCCCGTCGCCGCAGCGACTGCTAGTTTTCTTCCCCGTTTTCGGCGGGTGACCCGCGGCTAAAATGCGGTGGCCGCGGGTAAACCGCCACCGTGTCATTCTCTAGTGCACAGCTGTCAGGGGATGGTGGGTGTGGATTGACCGTTCATTGAAGATGCACTTAGTGTGTCCACTTATGCCTGCTATTGGCTTTTTGTAAGTAGTCACTCCTAACATTTGGCATAGCAATTTGCCTTTGTGTTAATACAGGCAGTCCTGAGGTTAAGAACTAGTTAGGATTATAAAGCTGTTCTTAAATCAGATTTGTATGTAACTCAGAATGTAGATTTTAAGATTCTTACTGCTTACCTCTGGCTCCCAGCTGACAAAAGGACCAGCTATCCCTGCTTGAAGTACCTGTATGTAAACTGCTTTGAGTGTGGTTGTAAAATCTAAAAAAGGCAGTATACAAATCCCAATCCCCCTACCTTCCCTCTAAGGTACAGCATGCACAACCACACACTGTTCTTAATGTGGCCATGCAACATACCTGATTCTGCTGCAGAAGATGTGTAGGAGTCTATGCCACTGGAAATACTGCTCAGTGAAATCAGATGAAGCTGCAACTGCGTTCTTAAGTATGAGTTGTACTTAAGAAGGGTGTCTGTAACTCTGGGACTGCCTGTATTTTATAATAGCTTAGGCATGCTTTTAAGCTGTTTGAGGTTTTCTTTTTTTTTTTTTTTTTTTGTTTAGCACTTTTATGTGATCTGGTGCTTCAATCATAAGGATTCCTGAGGCAGACTCTTTAGCCGAAACATGGCCCATGTTGTGCCAAATGAATGTCTTATGTTTTATGTATGTTTGATACATATAGGGTTGCTATTAAAATGAGTTTGGTTTGAAGACCTGGCCTTCTTTGCTTCTCCTGGCCTTTCTGGTATTTGTGTATTTTTGGTGCTCACCATTCTGATTGGGACAATTCAACTCTGGTTCTGTGCATTTGTGCAGAGATTGACATTCTTCTCCTTTTTTGGTACATCTAAAATGAAGTGCCAATTTATAATATTGCCACCTATGTGCTAAAGCTTAGCACTATAAACTGGAGTTGGCCTGTATTAGTGAGTAAACATTAAATTTCAGAATGAAGCCCTTCTCATCCAAGATGATAACAGAGCATTGGGACATGTCAGAACATCCCTTAATGGGAGCAAGTGTGATGACAAAATTGGATCCCATGGCTTCACAATTTCTGCAGTTGTTTACACCAACTGGGACAGATTTCCTGGTAGTGCAGGTTACTAAATTGACTTGCCTGTGATAGGAGGCTTGCGCCAGAAGATGTATGAGGAGAGACTGGAAGCCCTGAATATGTATACCCTAGAGGAAAGGAGAGACAGGGGAGATATGATTCAGATATTCAAATACTTGAAGGGTATTAACGTAGAATAAAATCTTTTCCAGAGAAAGGAAAATGGTAAAACCAGAGGACATAATTTGAGGTTGAGGGGTGGTAGATTCAAGAGCAATGTTAGGAAGTTCTACTTTACGGAGAGGGTGGTGGAAGCCTGGAATGCGCTCCCGAGAGAGGTGATGGAGAGTAAAACTGTGACTGAGTTCAAAGAAGCGTGGGATGAACACAGAGGATCTAGAATCAGAAAATAATATTAAAAATTGAACTAAGGCCAGTACTGGGCAGACTTGCACGGTCTGTGTCTGTATATGGCCGCTGGGAGAGCTTCAATGGCTGGGAGGGTGTAGATGGGCTGGAGTAGGTTTTAACGGAGATTTCGGCAGTTGGAACCCAAGCACAGTATCAGGTAGAGCTTTGGATTCTTGCCCAGAAATAGCTAAGAAGAAAAATTTAAAAAAATTTAAATTGAATCAGGTTGGGCAGACTGGATGGACCATTCGGGTCTTTATCTGCCGTCATCTACTATGTTACTATGATATGCAGGATTGCAGAATAGATTTGGTCCTCAAAAGACAATTTGAGGCGCTGGTTTAAGGCCTTAAGGCAGTGGCTGCAGCATCCTTTGTGGTGCGAGCCTACCACAAAATGCTATGCCAGAATCTAGGCACAGAGGAGGTGGTTTGCCTCCCTGTTGTCCTGGCAGGGGTGAATTATGTGGCTAATACTATCTACGATATGTTCAGTTATGAGTAAAACCTCAGTTTATACAATCTCCGCCCACAAAATGCTCTGGAGTCTGGATCTGGCAGTGGGTGGGAGATTTGGCATCTAAAGCTACTTTGAACAGGCTCCCCTTTAAGGGGCAAATGCTCTTTGGCAAAAGACTGGATGACCTGGTGACAAGTATAATGGACTGTCATCCTAACTCCTTGCTAGACAGTAAACCATGAGGCTCAGGCAGTTTCAATCGTGGTTCCTTTTGTGGCTTTAGAAGGCCACGTTATGGGTCTATGGGATCTTCGTCACAAAATTCCTATCAAGGATCTAGACAAAGGTTTGGTAGCTCCAGGAGAGCTCAAACATCTGGCTCTCGTTTGTTCTCATCCAGCTACTGTGAGAGAGGGGTTGGAAAAGTGGGGTTTTGAAAGTTACTGGATGTTCCCACTCCTGAAAAATCCTAAAATCACCATTTTTACTGTTTGGGAAGTATGGAAACTATTGTGATTTTGGCACAAAATTTTGATGGTGGCCATCTTGGATTTTTAGCAATTTTAGAAACATAGAAACATGATGGCAGATAAAGGCCAAATGGCCCATTTGGTCTGCCCATCCACAGTAACCATTATCTCTTTCTCTCTTCGAGAGATCCCACTTGACTATCCCAGGCCCTCTTGAATTCAGACACCGTCTCTGTTTCCACCACCTCTTCCGGGAGACTGTTCCACACATCTTATCACCCTTTCCGTAAAAAAGTATTTCCTCAGATTACTATGGAGCCTATCACCTCTTAACTTCATCCTATGCCCTCTCTTTGCAGAATTTCCTTTCAAATTAAGAGTCTCGACTCATAGCGCATTTACATTACGTAGGTATTTAAACATCTCTATCATATCTCCCCTCTCCCGCCTTTCCTCCAAAGTATACAGATTGAGATCTTTAAGTTTGTCCCCATACACCTTATCACAAAGACCTCACACCATTTTAATAGCCTTCTAAAGTTCCCTGCTTCTTCAAAACTGCAAATTTTGCCTGAAAACCTGCTGGGATGGAGTCCTTGTGCCAGGATTGCACAAATTTAGCACTTTTAGAGCGTCCTTGCGCTATGTGCTGCATGGCGCAGCCAGGGTGGGGGTGGTGCTACAGTGCCCAATTTAGCTTCTCCCCTGCTGTAGCAGGGGACCAAACGCTCAGCTAGCCCGGCAGGGTGGCCATTGTTGTTTTAGGGGTTCAGCACAGCTAGTACTTCAGTTAGTCAGGCTGCAGACCCTCTGGATCCAAAGAAATGCAAGTTTTCTAAGAGTGACTTTCCACCCCAGGAGCCGGACACTTTTTCTAAATTATGAAAATTTTGTGGTCAGAATTTCAGACCAAGTGTTCTTCCCTAAACAGTCTTAATCCGCCTCCTTGTCGTCTCTTAGTGGCGTGGTGCCTTTGGGAACGACCTTGCCTCAGCCTGCTGCAGCTTTTGTGCTACTTGATTCTGATCTGGGGGACCTGGATGCTAATGTTTATTGATCCCTTGTTTGCAGGTATAGTGCTTCCTGCAGCGGGAGATCAGGGCTACTTGCTTGATCTGCGGATCCCTCTGCAGTCTTAGATCCTGCGGATGATTCTACAGCTTTGTGCTTATTTAAGTTTGCAGCCCTGCCAGACATAATTTCTGAGTCATTGCAGGAATTGAATTTAGTCACTCAGCCGGCTCCATCCACTTCTTCCTCCTTGCTATGTGGTATGCGCTTGCACTTGATATGAGTGTTCTGGTCTTGGATCAGTTTGAATCTCTGGAGGGTTCTCTGAAAATTGCTAGAGCTATGTCCCATTTGCATCCTGTGGCAGAGGAGTGTCAGCAACTTTTGGGTCAGCCCAGGGTGTATTCTTTGGTGGTGCAGGTAATTAAGTGCACCTGTCTCCCTGGTGAGGGTGGTGGTGTGTTAAAGGACATGCAGGACTGCCGTGTGGATGTGGTCCTCGGGAAATGTTTTGATACAACTACTTTAGGTATCATGGCTGTTTCGGCGACATCTTTTGTGGCACGCGCCTGTCTCTCTTGACTGCGCATCTTGGAGAGTGACACAGTGGATCCCCCTCCTCAACTTCTGATGACTGGGACATTATATGACAGATGCATTGTATGATCCATGGGAGTTTTGGCAAAGGTGTTGGCATACTCCATCTCTGCCCACCAAATACTCTGGGTTCACCAATGGGCTGGTGATTCCACTTCCAAGGGTACTTTGGCTAGGCTGCCTTTTAAGGGGCAGTTATTGTTTGGTAAAGGTCTGGATGACCTTATGGATTTGGTGATGGTCCATCGCCCTAAGACTCTGCCCGATAGTAGACTCAAACCATCCAGGGGTCCTGGATGCTTTAATTTTCATGATTCACAGCATTCCAGGCTGTATGCAAATGCCACGCCGCAGAGATTTTCCCAGGGCTCCTGATGACGATACATTGGCTACAGGCGTTTCCAGCCTTCCACCTCCCATTCTGCACCCTCTGCCAGAAAGGCTCAATGACGCCAGGCCAACGGATGCCCTTCTGCATATAGGGGGCCGGCTCTCTGCATTTCTTTCTGCCTGGATGAGCATTATGTCCAACCAGTGGGTCATGAACATTATTCAGTCGGGTTACAAGCTGGAATTTGTTCAACCTCTGACAGATTGGTTCGTGGACTCTCTTTCAGGTTGCCCGGACAAAGTGCTCAGACTCTTTCAGTTTATAAGAAAATTGAACCAAGCTTCAAACCTGTGGCTTATTACCGTATTTTTCGCTCCATAAGATGCACTTTTCTCCACCCAAAAGTGGGTAGAAATCTCGGTGCATCTTATGAAGTAAAGATACAAAATTTGTACACCCCCCCCCCTGTACAGTTGTACAACTTCGCCCCCCCCCCCCGGCGCAGCCGCACCACCTTTCAGAACATCACCCGCCCACCGCTGCCGCAGGACCACCTTTTTAAAACAAACACTCCACCCGCAGCCATTCAGAAAACATCATGGGCCCAAGCAGAAGAGTGGAAGGCTTAGTCCTGACCTCCGCGCTCTTGACTCATGCGTCTGCTGCTTTGAAATAGTATGTAGCCGTCGAGGAAGAGAAGGAAGAAGTTTAAAAGGTACGGAATTTTAAAAAAAAAGGGACAGGAGGAGGACTGGCACGGCCATGTCTTTAGCCATAAGGGCAGGTACCCGATAGGCATATTGGACCAAGGCCTCAATCCATTCAGGCCCTGTAAGAGTCCTCTACCCCCCTCATTAAAAATCAGGGAATTAGAAGGCCCTGTTCCCCCTACCATATCATCAAAGAAGCGCCCTACCCACTATGCTCTGCAAAATGAGAGAATGGTGGCAACATGCTTGCCAGTCTCATCAAAACTACCGCATCCATGGGACTCAAGGCAGGCTTAGGAAGTAGATCAGGAACTTCATGATCCCCCCCTTCTGGGGGCTCCCAGTAATACCAAGGTTGGGTCATTTCATTCCAGGTAGAGTGAGCCAGTAGTCGTGCTAAGAACAGTATCTGCCAACAGGCTTGCTTGCACACTCCACCCCACACACCCCTTCCACCCCACAATTCAGTTCTAGTTACCACTCACTGGGATCCACATCTAGGACTCTTCTCTGGTGTGAGCTTTATTTTTTCTTTCAATGTTTTTCATCTTAAAAAAAAGCCAGGGGGATTAAAGGCAGGTCAAAAGAAAACTGTGTTCCACCCACTTTTTCTTTTTTCTGTGTTGTACTTTAGGGGAATCTGGGGGTAGGGGCATGAGAACCTGACCACTGTCCCTGCCTGCCCTATGCCTTGTCCTGGCCTACCACTAGACCACCAGAGGGGGGGGCAGGGTTCAGAGCCTGGCAAGGGAGGGTAGGGTTGGTTGCACAGCCTGGCAGGGAGAATTTGGTTCAGAATGGGTTTTTTTCTTGTTTTCCTCCTCTAAATCTAGAGTGTGTCGTATGGTCAGGTGCGTCTTATGGAGCAAAAAATACGGTACTTTGGCCCTTTGCAGGCAATTCAGGGAGGGCATTTATAACCTGAGGTATGAAAGCAGAATAGAGCATTGCTGAAAATAGTTCACAACCCATGGTCTCCAGCCAAAGCTAAATTAAGAAGCATTGCAAACTGCATCCTGCTAGAGCAGTGGTCTCAAACTCACGGCCCTCGGTATGTTTATCATAATCACAAAAGTAAAATAAAATAGTTTCTTGATCATATGTCTCTTTAGCTATAAATTACAATATTATTATTAAGACTTAGCCAAAAGGAAAGATTTGTAAACTATAGAGAGTTTTACCTCATGCAGAATTGTAATTTCTTTATTAAGACATTAACTATTTTTTCTGAGGCCCTCCAAGTATCTGCAAATCCAAAATGTGACCCTGCAAAGGGTTCAAGTTTGAGACCACTGTGCTATAGCCAATTGTCCCGTTTTAGCTGGAATGTGTAAGAATGGCCTGTGCTGGTGAGAGAAAGCAAATGTGAGCCAGAAGTTTTTGCACCTATCAGTGGCTCTGACCAACCCTGTGGAATGCTTGTTACACAATTTCCTATTCAGGTTAGCATAATATTCCTTCCAGTCTCCCTTTTAGGACTCCAAAATCTGTCACTGGAAGAGGCTACACTTATTGTTTGGAAGAATAATAGTAAAGTGTGTATTTTTAAGTTATTAGTCATTTCAGTACAAGTTTATAAGAGAATTGCTTAGAAAATTAATGGAGTAAAGAAAAGTAAGAAAGTACACAAGAAATTATTTCAGCCCATATAAAGGGAGAAGTGCTCAAGTCAGCCAAGCAAGTTGAAATAGAGTAAAGGACTTGCATTTCCTGTTTGTTAACAAAGAACAAAGATACCATCTGCCAACAGAAAACTGAGAGGACTTAATATAGGGCCCAATGTTTCCTCTAAGGACCGAGTTCATGTGAGCAAAGGACTGACTTGAAGTGAGCAAAACTTTTCCATTACGTTACTCTGATGGTATTATACACACTGCATATTACAAATAATATAAATTTAAAAAATGAAAAATAAGATGATAATTTTATTGAAAGGGCTTAAAATATTTCTGTTAGCTTTCAGAGGCCAACACCTCCTTCCTCGGGTCAAGATAGTAAGCTGTCCTGACCTGAGAAAGGAGGTTTTGGTCTTTGTCAGTTGGTCAAAAATGTATTAAAATTAGTGCAATGAAAATAAATCTTCATTCTATTTTCTATTTATTAACATTTATAAATACGGGTACCACACTATCCTGAATTAAAAATATTTTTTCTACTTTTGTTTTCTGGCCATTTATTTCTCCATTTTGAAGTCTCATTCCGTGATTTTTCTCTCCTTTTCCTTTCGGTTTTCTTCAATTTATTTTTCTACCTCCTATATCCAGATTTAACTCATTCTTACTATCTATTCAAGTTCTCTCTTTTTTGTGGTTTACTGGCAGCTTTCCATCTTTTTCTCTCACCCTGGCTCTCCTATTTTACTGTCCCTTATTCCCAGTCTTTCACTAACTGCCCTCTTTTTCTCCCCTTTCTATTCAGCATTTGCCCCCTATATCTGCTCTTTCTTTCTCCTTCCATCATAAAGAATAAGGTAAGGGCAGATGCTGGAGGGAGGGGGGAGTTGGGAAGGACAGATGCTGCACTGGCTGGGGGTTAGGATGGGAGGGAAAGAGATGCTGCTGGTGAGTGAGGGAACAGGAAAAGAGAATTGTTGGATATAGATGTGGAGTGAGAGGGAAAGACATGGGGAAAGGAAGAAAGAGGAAAATTGGGCATAGAGAGAGAGAGGACAGAGGTAGAGATGCATGGGGAGACAGTGTTCTACTCAGAAATTTTTTCCAGCTGGGTGGCATGAAAAAGTAGCTGGGTGGGGTGGGATGGGGAAATTTGGTAGTGGGGAAAATTAAGGGCTCCTTTTACTAAGCTGCAATAGCATTTTTAGAGCGTGCAGAATTGCCGCACTACACAGCTAGAACTAACGCCAGCTCAATGCTGGCGTTAGCGTCTAGCACGTGCAGCAATTCTGCGTGAGCTAAGCGCGCGGTAAAACCGCTATCGCAGCTTAGTAAAAGGAGCCCTAAATGTGTACTATTTGTATTAGTTAATTTTTATTAGTTATTTTCCAATGCTCAGTATGACTGCCTTTCTTAAGGTTTGACACTTGTTCCATAATTTTTTATTAAATTTAAGAAGTATCCAATTCTACAAGTGAATAATTAGATATTTGCCCTCTTTCAAATGGTATAGAGCAGCGTCTCTCAAATTTTTTTTAACACCGGCACACTAAATGCAGCAAATGTTTTTTCATGGCTGGAAAAAATTTCTGGGGAGAACACTGTTGCCGTTAATTTTAAAGGTCCAATCACGTCAAAGAATGATGCTTATCTGGGCAGTTGTATAATAAAAAGAATAGATAAGATACCATGAGAAGTGAAATTGTCATGAATCAGAGGGATACATACTAGAGGTCTGCACGGGAACAGGAATCCCGCGGGGGTCCTGCGGGAATCCCCCCCTAACCCACGGGACTCCCACGGGGACCTCCCTCTGGCTCACGGGACTCCCACGGGGACCCCCCTCTAGCCAACGGGACTCCCACGGGGATGGAAGGCTTTGGAAGCAGGTTCGTCCATATAATATAATGGACACGTCAGCCTTAGTAAAAGAGGGGGTTTATAAGTTAATTACCTGAACAGAAAACTAAAAATGTGTTCCACCAAAAAGATTCCACAAGGAAAACAGCAGCGCAAACACAAAAGAAGCTGTGGAATTGATGATCCTGTCAGAAGTAATTGTTGCTTTTTATGGGGATGGGCGGGGATGGAGGTAATTCTTTGCGGGGATGGGTGGGGACGGAGAGGATCCGGGTGGGGACGGGTGGGGATGGAGAGAATCCTGGTGGGGACGGGTGAGGTTGGAGAGGATCCTGGCGGGGACAGGTGGGGATGGGTGGGATTTCTGTCCCCGTGCAACTCTCTAATACATACCCTGTAGGTCCTAAAAGCAGGCTTGTGGATTAGATATAAACTATGAAGGCAGTGGTCTACCTAGCATATGTGACACCCGAGGCCCATCATTTTTATGAAAAACATGATTTTTTAGTAACAATCCACACATCACACAAGAGTGTACCTAGGAAAAGGCAGCATCTTATATACTGCAGTGAGTAGTACATCAATACACCCATTGTAAAACTAAACAAGCCAGAGTAGTACAGATCAATCCTACACAGTCAATCCTAACTGAAAACCATGTCTTTCGAACACACAGAACATAGAAAACACCTTCGCCTAGTATGGAATATGTAATCACAAACTAACCCCTCTCCCTTTTACAAAACTGTATTGTGGTTTTTAGCCATTGTGGTAACAGCTCACACTCTCATAGAATTCTGAGCAATTACCACCATGGCCAGTGCTTAAAAAACGCTCTACAGTTTTGTAAAAGGGGGAATAAAATAGAAAAATGTAGACAGAGGTTAAATTGAACCACCAATAAACTGGACTCTGCATACAAAGCAACACCACAGAAACAGCGATGCATCTCCCCTAAAGCAAAAAAATAAATAAATATAATTTTTTTCTACATTGTCTTCTCTGGTTTCTGCTTTCCTCATAGTCTTGTCACTCTCTTCCTTTTATCCACTGTCTACCCTCTCTCTGCCCCTGGCATCTTCTCTTCTTGTGTTCCCCTTCCATCTCTCCCTTCACCCCTATTATTCTGGCATCCATCTTCTTCCTTTCCCTCCTCCAATGGTCTGGCATCTCTCTCCTTCTTCCCTTCCCTCTCCCACACCCGCATGGTCTGGCATTTCACTCTCTCCTATCCCTTCCTCCCACTTCCATCAGCATCTGGCTTCTCCTTATGTCTCTCTTTCCTTTCCCTGCACACCAATTCCATCAGCATCTGCCCCCTTTTTCTCCCTCCACCACCCTTCTATGCTCCTCTCTCCCTCCAAACCAGCAAGGTCCCATGATGACTGCTTCTGTTGCCTCTGCCTCTGGAAAATGTAAGTGACGTTAGAGGGGGTGGGCCGGCAAACGCAGGGAGTTGTGGCAATGACTGCAGCTGCCGGTCCACCCCTTCCGACGTCACTTACGTCTTCCGGAGGCAGAAGCGGCAAATGCAGTCATCGCGGGACCTTCCTGCACTTCAGTGCGACTGCCGACTCTGCTTCGGAATAAGTACGGCAGCCGCGCTGAGGTGCAGGTGCCATTTAGAGCAGCTCGGAAGGTTCTGGATCCAGTCAGCTGTGTACCCCCCTAGGGCTGGCACCCGGGGCGGTCTGCCACTGTATGAGGGGACAAAAAATAATTTAAAAAATGGATAACTTGACCGATTTAGACATGTCATACAATTATAACCACAAAAATATGTCATAAAATGTAATTCTAAACTCAAAAGACTCCAGACGAAAAGCAGACTATAGAAAGGAAACCAGAAAAGACCAAACCCAAAAGACCAAACTTAGTACTAAGATCCAAATGCTAAAATTGGACATGTCCATTATGAAGAGATGTGTGGGTCACCGCTAATTATAATGAGTGAGTCTTTAAAATATGAGACGATAACGGATAGCCAGACCTGGTGGACGGAAGTGACAAATACTGGAGCCAAAACCAGAGCACTGTGATGAAACTTGAATGGAAATATGGATACCTATTTATACTTTTGAGTAAAATTGCGATACGAACATATCATAGAAAAGAATAAATAATGTGTAAACTAAAAACCAAGAACAACATATTGTAACACCAAACTCAGAATTAATGAAATAACATGCTAAAAGAACTTAACCCCCCCCCCTAAAATAGGGCATATACATACTTAAAATGATGGCTGGTTACAAACAGTATGCCTAGACTATATAGACCTAAACAGGGCAAAAATAAACATATGGGAAATGAACAGCTGATAATACAGAATGTATCTTGAAAACATAAGCTGATAGTAGCTCAAAGTCATGCCGACCGGGTAGATAAAAAGTGAAACCTGGGAAAGATCTAAATTATTGTTTAAATGAGCTTCTATTAAAACCAAAGAATAAAACCACAGCAGTTGGGAGAGTAAAATGGACTTACCGACAAGGTCTCTGCACTGATGAGATAAACTCGTACGCAGAATAAATGTGAACATGCGACAGTGGGGCTATGATATTTGATCCGTTGAAAGAGGCGCCAAAAAAGTGTCGGCATGGGGCTGGTGCGCAGTGGTAAAAAATGCTGCACATGCTCCAGGAGATAAGACAGGGAGAAATGTTTGATGTGGCAGTAGAGGGGGTGGGAGAGATGCCTGGATCTCTCAAGACAGATGGACAGTGAGAGAAAGAGAGGGAGACATGTTGCCAATAGGGGTGGAGGAGAGAGGAAGAAAAGTTGGACTCATGGAGGGACAGAGATGTTGGTTGGGGAAGGGAATGAGGTCCGGAAGAGATGAAGCATGCAGGAGGCAGAAAGAAAGAAATATTGGATGCACAGTCAGAAGGAAGTGTAACCAGAGACTCATGAAATCACCAGACAACAAAGGTAGGAAAAATGATTTTATTTTCAGTTTACTGATCGAAATGTGTCTGTTTTGAGAATTTATATCTGTTGTCTATATTTTGCACTATATTTGTCTATTTTTCTATAGTTGTTTCTGTGACATTGCATATTTTAAAGTCATCTGCCTTGACATCTTTGAAAAAAAAGAATATAAATGATTAAGATTTTCTCTGTGTACAGTGTGCTCTTGTGTTTTTTTTAATTTTGTGGGTAACATTATGTATTAATAAGATTATATTGTGTGTATATGAAAAATGGGTTTAAGAAATTGCATTACAATTAGCACTACACTTCTCCTTCCGAATCTGCAGTATCAGCATCCGCGGATTCAGTTATTCACGATTTTTTTTATTGGGAGGGGGGGTGCGATTTTTAAGCCTTACCTGGTGGTCTAGCAGGTTTTCAAGGCAGGAGCGATCTTCCTATGCTCTTGCCCCATGCAGATCACTCATAGGAAATGGCTGCCGTGAGCTCCCGTAGTCTCTCAAGAGATGTTGACACGATGATGTCACGCATATGTTTGATATCATCATGTCGACACATGCATGGAGGCCCTGCAGCCACGACCCTGAACCTGTCACTTCGCTGGTGGGGGATCATGGAGGAGGGGAGAGGAGGAGAGTCATCGGTGCCGGCTGACGTTCCTCTCATCTTGAATCTGCTGCGCACAGTTTGCGATACACTGTGCTAGGCCTTCACAGGCCACAAGGTGCAGGAAGTAGTGTCACCTGAGCGGTGTTGTCCTATCAAATAGGAATCTACTACTACTATTAATTATTTCTATAGCACTACCATACGCATGCAGCGGAAAACAAAGAGAAGAGTGCTTAGTGAGGTCTGAGGATGAGGAGTGTCCGTTTTTCTTTAATTTTATGAACTCCTTGCCAAATTACATAAATTTAGTAACAGATGGCATATAAAGATCAGTATGGTTAACTTATTCTGCTCCTAAGGTGTTGAAGGGGTCTTGCACATTCATTGGGGAGGGGGGAAGCAGTGATGGGTTAGTGTTTGACAAACCAGCTCAGGCACCAGCGTCTCCTGCGTGTGGCACGTCGGGGCCGATGACGTCACACGCAGGGACGCTGCCTATTGGCTCCCTTGCTCCTCCACTGCCTATTGGCTCAGTGACTGCTCCCACTGGCCAATCCCGGCCGGATCGCTCACTCTCGGTCCCGCCCTCGGCACCGACTGACTCCAGCCGTCGGCACCGTGCTCCTTCTAGTACAGAGCCTGCAGCCCAGCGTTCTGCCTCCCCAGACCGGCATCTGCACTCTGCTTCTGCCAGCCCACCCAGGAAACTGAAGAGGAAATCTAAACATCTTATTTCCTCTAGTTCCTCCTCCTCCTCGGGCTCTCCTCCTACACTGTCTGCTGCTGCTGCTCCAACCCAGGATCCTCCCCAGCTCTCTCACCAGTCTCAGCCTCTGATGCAGCCTGCACTTTTTCAACTTTTCCAGCAGTTCCAGCTCTTTCAGCAACAACAACTGCTTTCTGCATCTCCTCCGCTCCTCTCCGCTCAGCCTATTGAACAGGGCACTCAGCTTACATCCTCACCTCATCTGGTCCAGCATGATGCCCATCTCTCTGACTCTGTCTCCACTACCTCTTCTATGGCGGCGGAGCTGGAATCCTACTATGCTTCCTCCTCGCGCTCTCCCTCGCCTGATCTGCAGACGGATCCCCTGCTCTCTTCTCTGGCTCATGAAGACACTCCATCTAAGCGGGATAGGGCATCACCCCCGGAAGACACCTCCTACCCACGCTTCCTATCCAAGATGGCGTCTTCTTTACAGTTGACCACCACGGCCCAACCGGACCCCCGGGAACAGAGACTTCAGGTCCTTAAGTATCTTCATATTCCAAAAGAAGTGGTATCTTTGCCCCTTCATGCTACTCTGGCTGATTCTCAGAAAGCCATCTGGACCACCTCCTACTTGTCCCGGGTCACGAAACGCAGTTTGGAACATAAATACAAGGTTCAGGATGTAGCGGGGTTTGGCAAAACTCAATTCCCTCACCAATCCCTGGTTGTCTGCTCTGCCTTGCGGAAATCCAAGTCCTCCAAAGACTTCGGATCTACTCCACCAGTCCGTGAGATGCGCATCATAGACTCCATGGGTAAACGAGCATACCAAAATTTCATGATGTCTGGGCGAATTGCCATCCATCAGTTCTTCTACACCCAATACCTCTATTCTAACATGGAGGATATGAGAAAACTGGTCGAGACCTTAGCGGTGCCCACGCAGGAGGCTTTTAATGCCGTCCTCTCCAACTTCGAAGAATGCTCCAAGAACCTTATCCGGGCAGCTGACGATGCCTTTGATACCGCCATGAGGGGAGTGGCTATAGGTATTTCCACCCGCAGACTGGCATGGTTGCAATGCTCTAAACTGAGGGTAGACATCCATGCAAAGGTGGCGGATGCTCCTTGTCTCGGAGACAGCTTGTTTGGAGACAAGGTTAAGGATCTTATTGAGGGGCTTAAAGAGGATTGCACCACACTGGATGCTCTGGAGGAGGATACCGCACATCACTCAAAACAGCCCTTTAAGAAGCAGCTACCTTCTCAACGGCAGTTCAATCCCAGGAAGTCGTTTTCTTCTGCCAGACATTTTGCTCCATATCCGCAGAAGCAGTTTCGGCCCTATCAGCAGCAATCCTCCAACAGAGCCCCGCGAGACCGTTGCTCTCCTAAACCCGCTCAACCTGCGGGCCAGAAGCCCCAACCCTCTTTTTGACAACCCTCCCCTTCCCGCTGTTCCGGTGGGAGGTCGGTTGAGGTTTTTTCTCCAGACCTGGCGGGATATAACCACAGACACCTGGGTCTTGCGCATCATTCAACATGGATACCGCCTTCGCTTCCTGGCTCCTCTTCCTTGGTGCCCCCCTTCCCACCAGTCACTTCAACCATCTCACCTGCTTCCTTTGCAACAGGAGTTGTCTCGGTTGCTGGACATTCGGGCCGTAGAGCCGGTTCCCGAACACCAGTGGGGCCAGGGGTTCTATTCCCGATACTTCCTCATTCCGAAGAAGACAGGGGGCGTTCGCCCGATTTTGGGCCTACGGAACCTAAACAAATTCATATTGAAGGAGAAGTTCCGCATGCTCTCGATCTCCGCCATTGCTCCTCTGCTCCAAGTCGACGCTTGGCTCACGTCCATAGACCTTCAGGATGCCTATCTGCATATTCCCATACATCCCTCTCACAGGCAGTATCTCCGTTTTGTGTTTCAGAACCTTCACTACCAATACACGGTTCTCCCTTTTGGCCTCTCGTCAGCACCAAGGGTCTTTTCCAAATGTAGTAGCGCATCTGCGCAAGCAGGACCTGTCCATCTTCCCCTACCTGGACGACTGGCTCATTTCGGCTATGACGCCCTGCCTCACCCGCCACGCTTTGAGCCAAACCATCAACCTCCTTCTACAGTTGGGATTTCTCCTCAATTTTCCAAAGTCCCATCTCTTCCCATCTCAATCGCTGCAATTCATCGGGGCAACTTTTCAGACTCAGCAGGCTATGGTTTTCCTCCCGTCACTGCGAGCACAAGTCATCCAACAGCTGATGTCCACCTGGTACCCAGGGCTCTGGGTCACAGCCAGGGACGTTCTCACCTTGCTAGGACACATGGCGGCCACAGTGCAAGTGCTGCAGTTTGCTCGCCTAAAGATGAGACCTATCCAATGGTTTCTCAAAACCCATTGGAACCAGTTCCTTCAGCCTCTTTCCACGCAACTACAATTAACGCTCCAAGTGCTTCAGGACTTGCAATGGTGGTTTCACATGGATCCCCTCTCTCACGGGCTTCCATTTCATCCTCCTCAGCCTACTGTCACCATCACAATGGATGCCTCCAAGAAAGGCTGGGGCGCTCATCTCCTCTCTTGGTCCACGCAGGGCACCTGGTCCCCAGCATTAGCTCGCTGCAGCATCAACTTCCTGGAACTGCATGCCATCCATCTTGCTCTGCAGGTGTTCCAACACCACTTGCACAGTCAGATCATCCGAATCCGCACCGACAACCAGGTTGCCATGTTCTATGTGAACAAACAGGGGGGGATGGGCTCCTCTCGCCTATCCCGTGAAGCAGTCGCCATTTGGAACCTCGCTCTCCAGCTCCACTCCGCCCTGCAGGCGGTCTACCTTCCGGGCACAGACAACCTGCTCGCAGACAGACTCAGCAGGCAACTCAGTCCTCACGAATGGTCGCTTCGGAGCACAGTTACGCGAAAAATTTTTGCAAAATGGGGCACTCCTCACGTCGACCTCTTTGCATCCCAGACGAACGCCAAATGTCCCAGATTTTGCTCCAGGTACGGAGAACCAACCTGTCTGGCAGACGATGCGTTCCTCCTCCACTGGTCCCAGCATCTCCTCTATGCGTTTCCTCCGATTCCTCTGATTGGAAAAGTTCTTCAAAAGGCCATCGCAGACAATGCCTCCCTGATCCTCATCACACCGTATTGGCCGCGACAAGCCTGGTTCCCTGTCCTCCTCAACCGGGCTTCTCAGGCTCCTTGGATCCTCCCGCAGTTCCCGGATCTTCTCACACAACACGACGGCCAGTTGCTACACCCCAATCTTCCGTCTCTCAAATTGACAGCCTGGCTCCTGCTCCCACGCTGACCGGGGACTCTGCCTTCCCTCCGGAGGTCCTACACATCCTTCTTGCCTCCAGAGCTCCTGCGACTCAACGCTCCTACTCCGCCAAGTGGGCCCGTTTCCAGCGCTGGTGCTCCACCCGTCTTGTTCACCCCAGCACCTCGCCTTTGGCTCAGGTCCTCCGCTACCTTACATCTTTGCAAGTCTGCGGATTATCCTACAACTCCATTCGCCTTCATCTGGTGGCCATCTCAGTGTACCACGACCCCGTGGACGCGGTCTCTCTGGTACGCCATCCTGTGGTCAAGCGCTTCTTCAAAGGACTTCTTCGTCTGCATCCTCCCCTCCGAGCTCCGGTGCCGGTCTGGGATCTCAACCTCGTGCTGCAGGCTCTCATGGCTCCCCCATTTGAACCTCTCTCTGTTATACCACTCAAATTTCTTACCTGGAAGACTCTATTCCTGGTAGCTATTACCTCGGCTCGCCGCATTGGAGAACTCCATGACTTGGTATCCTATAGTCCCTATACCCAATTTCTTCATGACAAAGTGCTGTTACGGACTCATCCTAAATTCCTGCCCAAAGTAGTCTCGGCCTTCCATTTGAACCAATCCATTGTGCTGCCTACTTTTCATCCGCCCCCTCACCCTTCGCCAGAGGCCGAAAGACTCCACACACTGGACTGTGCCAGAGCTCTCCGCCTCTATTTGGACAGAACTGCGACTCCTCAGCGCCCGTCTCAGTTGTTCCTCTCCATCCGTCCGACTTCCTCTCCTAGACTAGTTTCGAAGTTGACATTGTCCTCTTGGATTACCCAGCTCATTGCATACTGTTACGCCTCCGCCTCCAGTCCTGCTCTTCAGGAGATCCCTCCGCATGTCACGGCTCATGACCTCCGAGCTACGGCTACCACCTGGGCTAACCTTCGCCTCGCTCCTCTCCAAAAGATCTGTCGAGCGGCTACCTGTTCCAGTATTCATACTTTTGCCAAGCACTACTGCCTTGATGTAGAATCCGGCGCAGATGCATCACTGGGTTCTACGGTCCTGCAAGCGGCATTATGAGGCGTCAACTTCCCTCCTCCTCTACGTCTCAGGTAACAGATCTTTATTATTATTATAATAGCATGTGGTTATTCTGTTACCTTCAGCTCGAGAGGCACCTTCTTGTGTGGCTGTAAGATCTCTGTCCAGGGAGAAATATAAGTTGCTTACCTGTAACGGTAGTTCTCCTTGGACAGATGATCTTACAGCCACACAATCCCGCCCAGCCTCCCCTATTGTTGCCGCCAGCTTTATACCTAACTGTTTTCGTCGGTTGGGGGTGTGCTTATATAGGGGCCAGGTGGGATGCTTTCGGGCGGGAGGGCTGGCACATGCGCAAAGCTCTTTAGCTTTGCAGCTTTTAGACTGCCGGGTCGGCTCCGTCACGGGGACGTCACCTTCTTGTGTGGCTGTAAGATCATCTGTCCAAGGAGAACTACCATTACAGGTAAGCAACTTCTATTTCAAACAGGGTCCTGCTCTGGCTATTTATTGTCAGAGGGGCCCTTTATGGCTGGTTCACCTGTTCCTATATCCCCAGGACCAAATCTGAACCTCCTAATCTGTGTTTAGAAGTCTCCTCTTTTGCTCTAAATTCCTGCACTTTTTCTCCAGTCTCTCTCAAACAGAACACCCCCTCCCTTGTTCCTGTTTTCTTCCTACTTCCTCCTCACCAGCCTGTTCCCAGTCATTTAAGTAATCATTTGCTAACTACAGTATTCAGACATTTCTTAACTAGTTAGCTCCTGTGATCCACTAGCTGGTTTGAGCCGTAGTGCTGCTGCTCCCAAAAAACTGTTTTCTTCAGGCTGGCTTTGCAGGACCAACTGTAAGTTTTAGTCACCTGATATCTGAACTCCCTGGCTGGTGTCCTGTTTTCAAGTCTTAGAAGACTGTGAGACCAACCCAGGCATTGTCTATCACAGACTCAAAGTTACCGAGAGTTGCATGGTGCCAGATTTGAAGAAAATAGGTGTTTAAGGGAAAGGAAGAAAAATCTCAGGCTCCGTGGAGACCTGGCACCTGAGAATTGTTGAGCTCCAGTGTAAGTCCATTGAAATTCCCCTCCTATGGATTCCTTCTGATGCATTATTATGGAATATAATAAACTTGGCAATAGACGAGGCCTAGCCTCCAAAGAAATGCTCGCATTTCCGAGGAAATACTTTTTCAGTACATCACGTTGTAATTAACTTTTATATAAGAATTTCCAAAATACAAACTATTCTCTGAAGGGACCAGCTTGATTCATAAGGGTAGATTCTTTCATTCCAGAGATCAGGTCTTACTCCTGTGGAGATTCTCTGTTTTTTAAATTAAATAAAAAATTCTGCATATTTTATTTGTTGTTGCTTTGAGCTAATTCCCCCATCAAAAGGCCTGACTCCTCATCTTCCAGGCATGAAATACACCCAAACTTGCTACCCCACAACAACACAACACATACCCAACACACATTCAAACATATGCATACATGGGCGTAGCCAGCGGGGTGCAATTGCACCCCCCACAACCGACTGAAAAACAAATGCAATGCTAAATGCTTGTGGCCAGCCCCACTAGGGCCTTTCCTCTGCCACATTGGAAGTGGCATGGCAGAGGAAAGGGGCTTGCTGCAAGCAGCCTGTTTACAGCGTTTCCTCTGCTGGCTGGCCTTTGAGTAAGAAACATAAGAATTGCCGCTGCTGGGTCAGACCAGTGGTCCATCGTGACCAGCAGTCCGCTCATGCATCGGCCCTTTAGTCAAAGACCAGTATCTTAACTGAGACTAGTTTTACCTGCATACATTCTGGGGGAAGGAGGGGGTTGTTGGATCAGGAGCAGGACGGCAGGGAGATGCCACGGGGGTGGGGAGGAGAGGGGTTGGAGAGTGAGTGAGGGCAGACCTGCGATAGGAGGGAAGGGAACAGATTTTGAACCTCAATTTTGGGGGGGGGGAGAAGAGGGGACATGGATGGTGGATTCACAGGGTGAAGGGGAGGGGACAGAGATGGATGCTGGACCCATAAGTGAGAGAGAGGAAGAAAATGACGCAGACCAGAAAGGAGGGTGGGAATGGAGGAAGAGATGCGAGAAGTGGAAGGGTAGGGTGAGGGAACATGGATGCCTCTACACTCTGGAAACATATAAAATTAGTGCTCTGCTTCTGTTATTCAATTTCAGTCTTCAGTCAGTTGGTCTAAAATAGTGGTCTCAAACTCACAGCCCGGGAGCCACATGTGGCCCGCCAGGTACTATTTTGAGGCCCTCGGTATGTTTATCATAATCACAAAAGTAAAATAAAACAGTTTCTTTCTACCTATAAATTACAATATTATTATTAAGACTTATCCAAAAGGAAAGATTTATAAACTATAAAGAGTTTTACCTCATGCAAAATTATCATTTCTTTAATAAGCCATTAACTATTTTTTCTGAGGCCCTCCAAGTACCTACAAATCCAAAATGTGGCCCTGCAAAGGGTTTGAGTACAAGACCACTGGTCTAAAACCAGCTTTGTGAAGTGACTTATAGCAGTTTATTGTAATTACTTGGTTTTTGGCGTTCTAAGTGAAACAGTGACTATAAGGGCTCCTTTTACAAAGGTGCGCTAGTGTTTTTAGTGCACACACTGGATTAGCTTGCGCTGCCCGAAAACTACCGCCTACTCAAGAGGAGGCGGTAGCGGCTAATGCGCGCTATTCTGCGTGTTAAGGCCCTAACGTACCTTTGTAAAATGAGCCCTAAGTCTGCTTACTCAGCTTATGCCCATGTATTTAAGCTCGAGTGCAATCCCAGTGTAGTTCTCTCAGTCTAAGATCATTTGTACCCCCCCTGGCTCTGATCCTAGCTACGGTCATGCATGTGGACCCAACAGACACACCCACAGGGAATGTTAATATTTCTGAATCATTTAATTTAATTTTTTGCTATTCTACTCTGAAAATGACTTCAAGAACTGGGCGGCTTTCTTATTGCTTACTATGTGTAAATGCCAAGTAGCATCTATTTTACATTACATTACATTACATTAGGGATTTCTATTCCGCCTGTGCCTTGCGGTTCTAGGCGGATTACATTATGGAAGATATCTGGGTAGTTCCAGTAGAATTACATTTCAGGATAGGAGTATATTACAGTAACAGTAAAGAGTTATGATACTTCAAGTTCACAGAAGATAATACTTGTCACATAAGTTATTACATATAACAGAAGATAGTGTATTTTGCAGAGGTAATACATGGCAACTCGATCGTTTATATCGGGTGTAATGTAGAAGAGTTACAGTACATTTTAGGTCACAGACAAAGAGATATTATAGATGGGTGTTTCCGAAGTCGTTGGTTGGGAACTCATTGGGTGGTGGTTAGAGTGATGGGAGATATTTTTTGAACAGTAGTGTTTTTATTTCTTTGCGGAACTCTTTTATGTCTGTTGTTTTGGTCAGTAATTTTGAGATGTCAGAGTCTATTTTAGCTGCCTGTGTCCCCAGGAGGTTGTCGTAGAGTTTCTTACGACAAGTACCGTTGAGTGGTGGATAGGTGAAAAGGTTCTGTGTTCTCCTTCTTCTTGGTGGGTGGTAGTGATGAAAACGGTTATTTAGGTAACTGGGTGCCGTGCCATGGGTTACTTTGAAAATGAGACAGTAGAGTTTGAATTGTGTTCTTGCTTTTATTGGTAGCCAGTGAGATTCTAGGTATGCATTGGTAATGTGGTCGTATTTGCTGAGTGAGTATATGAGTCTGAGGGCTGTGTTCTGGATGGTCTGTAGTTTTTTTATTGTGTTGGTCGGGCAAGGTAAGTAGAGGCTGTTGCAATAGTCGACAATGCTTAGCACAAGGGATTGGACAATGATCCTGAATTGGTCTTTGTTAAAGAATTTCCTGATTTTTCTTAAATTTCACATTGTGAAGAATGCTTTTTGGGTGACCTTTAGGATTTGTGTTTGCATTGTGCAGCATCTGTCTAAATGTATTCCTAGGATTTTGAGGGAGTTCTGTATAGGGTACTTGATTGAGTTTACTTCCAGTTCTGTTAGGGATGGTTTTTTGTCCTTCTCTAGTAATAAGAATTTGGTTTTGTCAGAGTTCAGCTTCAACTTGTGATCTGTCATCCATTTATCCACTGTTTCTAATGTAGTTTTCAGGCGTTCTGTGGAGATTGGGTTGTGTATGTCGAATGGAAGGAGGATGGTTATGTCGTCTGCGTAGCTGAAAGAAGTAATATTTTGGGTGTCTAGGGTGGTGCCTAGGGAGGATATGAATAGGTTGAAAAGTGTGGGAGAGAGGGGAGAGCCTTGTGGTACTCCACATGGATTGGACCATGGTTCAGATAGAATGTCTTTAGATTTGACTCTGTATGTTCTAGTTTTAAGGAAGCCTTGGAACCAGTTATGAACTTTACCTGAAATTCCTATTGCGTCTAGTTTTTGGAGAAGTATAGAGTGGTCCACTAGATCGAATGCAGCTGAGAGATCAAATTGGATGATTAGCAGTCTGTTTCCTTGGCTAAGGTGACTTCGAGCTATGTCTAGTAGAGATACCAGGAGAGTTTCTGTACTGTAGTTGGTTCTGAATCCGGATTGGGATGGATGTAAGATATTGTGGGCTTCAAGGTAAGTGGACATTTGTTGTGCAACTAGTCCTTCTATTATTTTGACGTATGTTGGGATAGAAGCGATTGGTCTGTAATTTGATGGGTTATTTGTTAGACCTTTGGGATCCTTCAGTATAGGCGTGATTATAATTTCTCCGAGCTCTGGTGGGAACAGGCCTTCCCTGAGTGTGGTTTGCAGCCATGAACCTGGTCAGATTAAGCTACTGGCATACACACATACATGTCCATATTTAGGGAGGGGCGCATTTGATATTCAGGATTGGGATTGCAAACTGTCTGGGTTTTTTGTTTTTTTTTGGGGGGGGGTCCAGAAGTCCACAGAATTTTTACATTAATGTGTGAAATGTACAAATATGGTAACAGAGGTTTTAAACTGAGAAAAATGTCCACACATCTGCAGTTCTGTAGTCATCCCCCCCTTCCACTTGAGTGAGCTTTCCCTGCCTGCTTCTGTTGTAACTACCGTATCAGCAGAGACCATAGGTAGGATATGACTAATAGGAAGGCAGCTTTAGTCACAGGAAAGGAAGAGGTGATCTGGATATTAGTTTCTGCATCTAATGGGAAGCAAAAATAAATGAAATCCCTTTACAAAAGTGTCATAAAACATTTCTGTGAGAGAAACTGTTTCCACAGCTGCAGTAAACATACACGAATTCACACTAGCATTGTGATTAAGTAATTGTACCTTTCAAAACTACATTCTGTAGTCTCCTCTCCTGATCAGACACACACACCAGACACAAAAAATACATATATACAGTGTTTCCCCTAAAATAAGACAGTGTTATATATTAATTTTGGGTCCAAAAAACACACTAGGGCTTATTTTCAGGTATGTCTTATTTTTTTCATGTACAACAATCATTTCTCCCTTCCTCTCCTTTACCCCAATTCTTCCTATTTTCTTTCTCTCCCCCCCCATGTGCAGCATCATTCCTCCTCTCTTATCCAACCCCTTGTGCAGCAGAACCCCACCTACCCTCCCACCGTAAGACTGACATGCCTCCTAAAGCAGCAGGGGTGGAGGCTGCTGAATCGATAAGTCCAATTTTTTTAGCAAATCAGATAGCACTAGTGTCAGGGATGGAGTCAGGGAGTATCGGGGACATTTGGGGGCGGGGAGGGGGGCTCTTTAGGGTTTGATCTTAACTAGGGCTTATTTTTGGGATAGGGCTTTTATTAGGAGCATCTTTAAAAATCATGCTAGGTCTTATTTACATGCAGTGGGATTGGAAAGAATTCCGTCAGTGACCACCTTACAACTGTGGCGTTTCTCGGGTTAGCTCTAATGCTCATTTCTTTTAACTGGATTGAACTAGCTTTGGGGAATCTGAAGAGGATCTGCCAGCTGCAGATAAGGGTTCCAGTTTGGGGCCTGGTGACAACAGTCAACAGGAGATACATAGCACTGTTGCTGCCCCTCTTGTTTTTGTATTTCTTATCATTAAATATCAGTCCTCATGTGGAAATTCAGGTCCCAATTGGGGCTTTCCAGCCCAGCTTAGAAGGCTTTGATGAGTTTTTTGGGCTGATCTCACCGCATAGTCAATTAGTCAGTGCTGGTGGCACAGGATCTTTTACAAGGCATCCTCCTTTTCCGTTTACTCTCTCACCGAGAGATGGCACTGTCTGATTCTACATGTTAAAAATATCAGGGTGCCAAGCATCATGGCTAAGAGAAGTTTCTCCCACCCTTTCTATGGGCTGCTTAGAAAACAATTTATTGTAGACCTGCTTAATGTATATTTTCTAAAAGCTTCTTCCCAAAATGCTGGAGGGAATGGACAAGGTAATCCTTGAACAGTGCGTCATCTACTCCATTCTCATGTGTAACTTTGCCAGATAATCTCAGTCCTTCTCCAGGATTTTCATCCGTGAACACAGAACAGAAGTACAGTCAAACCTCGGTTTATGAGTGCACCGATTTGCTAGTGTTTTGCAAGACGAGCAAATCATTTGCAAAATTGGCGCCTTGGAAACCAAACTTGACTCGATTTACGCCATCCCCTGCGATCTGGCATCCCCCACTCACCCACCCAAACACATTGTCTTACATCTGGCACCAGCACCAACGCAGTAGACATGCCGGTGCTGGTGCCCGAAGATCTGCTCTCTTCCTTGTGCTGGTCCTTGAGCATCTGCACATGCTCAAGGCCTTCTAGTTCTCGCTCTCTCCGAGAATAAATTTTGTCAAAATATTATTTAACTTTTTGTAAAAGGACCCTTGAAATAAACTGGCAACATACCCATTTGGTAGCAAACCACAGGCAAAATCATCATCTTGACTGTTTGAACTCTCCCCCACCAAGACAGATGTAGAGGGTTCCATTGCTCACACATTTCTGTGACCTTTAGCAATAAGGATTTTTCATTTACTTTCATCATTTCTTCCAGACACCTAAATATTTTATACCATCTTCCTTCCAAATAAAAGGGAATGTATCAAATAATCCTTTTGTACAATGCACATTTAATGGAAGAACCTCTGATTTACTCCAGTTTATTTTGTAACCAGAGAATTTTCCAAATCTATCAAATCCAGTAAATGTGGAATGGTCGATTCAGGATTCCTCAAATGAATCAAAATATCATTTGCATATGCAGAGGCTTTATATTCCCGACCTGCATAAGAAATACCCTGTATCTCCTCTGCCTGTTGAATAGCCAGTAGCAAAGGTTCCAGAACAATATCAAATAGCAAAGGAGATATCCTACAATTCAAAGCGGGTAACAACATAACATACATAATAACTTACAAAAACATACCACAATAGAGCAATATCAGCCAGTGGATGAAAATTTACTGCTTCCCCTTCAACCTGTGCAGCAATGTGGGCACTGTGTTGCACCTTTGATGGAATTACCCTGTCATTTAACCCAGTGGTTCCCAACCCTGTCCTGGAGGACCACAAGGCCAATCGGGTTTTCAGGCTAGCCCTAATGAATATGCATGAGAGAGATTTGCATATTATGGAAATGACAGGCGTGCATATCTGCTCCATGCATATTCATTAGGGCTAGCCTGAAAACCCGATTGGCCTGGTGGTCCTCCAGGACAGGGTTGGGAACCACTGATTTAGCCCTTCTGGAGCAAATGCTGTGAGCTATTTCAGGATATCATAGTCATGTGCCTCTTGCTTATGCCAGAAGGGTTGGAGGCAAGTGCTGCAAACTTTGCCTCACAACTCAGTGTGCAATATGAAGGCCTGAAAATCTCATTTAGCTCCAGCATGTCATCAAAGGGTGTGGAATATAAACTTTCTCAACATTTCGGCACCATATGCCACTTCGACACAGAGAAACGTTCAAGAGACAAGAGCAGGCTATATAAAGTATTAATTGGTCTGCAGCATTTGATTATTACCAGGACCCTATCCAGTACATGCTCACTAGTAATTATGCTAATTGTTAGGATTGGGGGAGGGGGGAATCTTATTCCTCTGCAGCTTCTGGTTCAATTTGACCCATTGTCAGCCTGTCATTTTTCACCAACTTTCCTACCATACCAAGTTTCATCTCATTCCATTACATTTTTGGAGAGTTATTTGCCTGTCTGTCTGAGACAATTCATTCGAACTCCTTTTCTACAATTCTTTCCAGTTTCCTATGGGTTGGAAAGAATACGTAGGCAGATTATCCCATAGGTTTGTATGAGGGTCTGATCATTTAATAATAAAAAAAAATGTATAAAGTTAGTGAAGAAGTATTGACATGTGTTGAAATATTTATGCTGCGCCCTTTGTTATCTGAATTACAGTTTTTCTGTGATACTAGAGTTCTGAGTTGTTTGGTAACAAACCTAGGGTCATGACTGCAATGGCTGGACTAGGGACTGTTATAAAAAAAAAAAAAATTGGGGAAACACCCATTTTGGTTGCAAATGAAGGCTTAAGTCATCTTTGCCCATCAGAAGTTGATTATGACTTACCTGTAACCTTAAGAGTAGGACAGGGGTATACCTTAATGTAATGCATCGAACTACAACTGAAAAGGCATGAGTCCAACTCAAATCCAAAGGTAAGACCTAAGAAGGATCTACTATTTGTTGATTTATTGAGATTTATTAAGCACCTTTGATGAAGAAAGAGTCACCCAAGGCGGTATACAACAAGCTTAAAAATTGGGTATTCTAAATAGTTTACCTAACTAGAACAAAATTACAATTCAAAAAAGAAGCATTTCCTGCTGCTGTTTTGGGTAAGACAACTTTCTTCAGTCTTGATGGATTGTATAACTCCAAATGGGAATATCACGGGCAGTGCTCCTTTGCATAGTTTTTGATTCCCTCTTCGTATCTTTGTTTGCTTTGTGTTTTATTACAGTGTGTCTGAGGGAACTTCCAAGATTTTGTAACTTTCTGATGGTTGCTTCAGGAGCTGAAAGATTTTTCAGCTGAGCTGAGTATCAGTAGGTGCATCAGTCTTGTAATCTGCAGAAGAAATAGGAAACACACTGATATAAGGTGCACAAAAGGAAATGTGTTTACACAATTCAACAGGATCTTTTAATCCTCTCTATACAGTATATTGGCAAAGAAATTAGTTCTTTTCTGAGCCCAATAAAGGCCTAGATTCACTAAGCAAATCGATCGTGTACCGATCTGTTTGCGACCCCTTAACGAGCAAATTTCCCTCTGGCCTGATTCACTTACCTCTCCTGCAATCCGCTTCGAATCCATGCATGCAAATGAGGAGAAACGCATGCAAATGGGACAGAGACCTGATTCACTACACAAAATTTCACATCTGATAGGGCTGGCCGATCAACGGAAGAAGCGATTGCTGGGGAGCAGTCGAAAACGTCCTTCCGACTCTCCTGTTCTATTGCCCTGCTCTCTACCCTGTCGGGCTCCGATCTCCTGCAGCCCCGAACGCCTCCTGCATCCCTGATCTGCCTGTTTCAATCTGCCTGCCTCGGCTCTTGCGGTCCTGCACCCCTGGGCTTGCCTGCCCCGAATGCCTGCCTGACATGTCCTCTCTGCTCCCCCTGGCTCTGCCGCCTTCCCTCCAGTGCGAGCCTGTGGGTTTAAAGCAGGGCTGCACGCTGCAGTGCAGCCCCGCTTTAAACCCACGGGCTCGCACTGAAGGGAAGGAGGGAAGAGGCTGCCGCTGCCGCATGTAACAGCACTGCCCCGAACACTGCCCCAGTAACAGCACTGCCCTGACTGCCTGTGCAAGCCCATAGGTTTAACCATAAGCGGGATTACATCTGGGTGATTTTTTTTCTAAGCTACTGTGAAGTGATGTTACACATAGCATTTTCTGCTATTGTGGTAACCCACTTTCAACTATAGGCTGTTCACTACCGAAATAGGCAAAGAGAATTGGAGCAACATGTTGAAAATCTCATTTGAGGAGTCTTGGGTACAATGTTCTTTTGCGTTGTCCTTCTCTCTGATGTGTTGGTGTCAAAATGACCAAGTAACTTGTTTGAGGTATGGAGAATTGTTCACCAGATTAGGTTCTAGGAGAGACCAAAATAATTTTCCTTATCTGTCTGGGTGTTTCATGTTCAGTCACAACAGAGATGCAATCAAATCTGCTAAATTTAAATCTCAAAACAAAAAGATCTGATGAACTAAACTAAACTAAAACTTAACCTCATATACCGGGTCTTCAACCAAAGGAAGCTCGACGCAGTTAACAATAAATTTATGTTTAATTATATTTATTGATTTTCAAATCATATAATCAAGAATACCTTGTACAGAAAGCAAATTAGCAATTCTACATAAAGCAAGAAACATTCCAATAACATTAAATCATATATTAACTAAAATGCTCAAGTCCTCAAATTTGGATCCAAGATTTCTTATAAATAAAACAAAGATAGAAGAATTGAACTTAATGTACACTCTTTCATAAAGTTAGCTGGAAGGCTGATTGCTGGGATTAACCAATAGTCATAGAGCTTGATTTTTCTACCTCCAATCGGGAGAGCGCTAAAAAAGAAGTCAACTGATTAGGCTCAAAGAAAACATATTTAACTGATCGGTGATGCACTATACATTTACAAGGGTGTCGCAAATAAAAAGTAGCACCCAAAGATATAACACCTGGCTTCAACAAAAGAAATTCACGACGACGCCTTTGCGTCTCTCGTGATAAATCAGGAAATACCTGCACTTTACAACCCATAAATTCTTTCTGTCTATTTTTAAAGAACAGTTTTAACAACCATACTTTATCAATAGAGAGAGCTACTGTTATAATCAAAGTGCTCGATTCTACAACCTCTTTATCTGATTTTTCCAATAACTCTGATACATCCAATAGTCCTTGATCCGACGGCTTTTTTGGTAATTTAATCTTATTAGGTAAATAATAGACTCTTGATAAAGGAGGTAATGAATCTTCTGAGGCCCCCAAAACTTCAAGAAAATATCTTTTAAACATTTCTCTAGGAGGTGTCAGTGGAAGCCTAGGAAAATTAATGATTCTTAAGTTATTGTATCGAGTTATTTTCTAAGTTCTCCATCTTTCTTCTAAGATTGATATTATCTTTCATTAAAGTTTCCTGTAATTGTTTGGATGATTTAATGTCCTGTTCAAGCTTTTGAACAGAGGAATTAGAGGCAGTCATATCCTTTTTCAGTTCTTTAAGTTCAGTAGAATGTTGAGATAATTTCCCCTCAATTAACTGAAGTTTGGGACTTATGGTCTTCACTAGTCCGGCCATAAGATCCCATAGTGAGTCCAGAGTTACTTCTGAGGGTTTTTCCAGAGAAATTACAGGTAAAGAAATGTCATAGTGCTCACCGTCCAGTTGAATAACTTGACGCTGTCCCTGAAGGTTAACTCGCCTCTCAGATGATTCCCCCTCAGCTTCTTCAAAGGAGCTCACATCCATAGGAGCTCCTGTCAGCAGGCTCTGTGATGGACTACTTGCCTCAGGGGAAGACAAGACCCCGACCTCCGGGGTTACCTTACCCCTTGGAGAGCTGCTTAGCTGAGGTTGCGGGGGCGGCGCCCTAACGTCGGGGCTCAAAGATGTCTCCAATCCCGGAGGAATCTCCACGGCCTCACTGACGCCGCTACTCCTCTGCGGGCCTCCCTCCGACGCCGAAAAAATACCCTGCATCCGTCTGATGAGTTCCCCGATGTCACCAGCCGCGGGGGTGGCCGTGGGCCGCGAGGCACCAGCGGCACTACGGCCCCTCCGTTTAGGCATCGGGTAAGTAATTGAACCGCTTGAAAAATTGTTTGAAAATTGTTTGAGAAAAATCCTCAGAGCGGCATCTCAGCGCGTCCAGCCTGACGCCATCTTGGATCAGTTAACAATAAATTTAAAAAATAAAGTAAACTGAAATACAAGAGAGTTAGTTTTCTAAATGTTTAGCGAATAAAAAAGTTTTTAGAAGTTTACGGAAGAGTTGGAAGTAACTGGGACACCTCAAAATTAGGGGAAGTTCATTCCATAATTGGGGAAATTTAAATACCAGAGAGCTGCTAAAATTCATAACTCCTTGAATTCCTTTCCTAGAAGGAAGAGAAAGTTTAAATCGATGAATGCCTCTCGCATATGAAAATCTATAAACATTCCAGAGCAAAGATACCATGTAAAATCTTAAAAACAATACATAAACACTTAAACTGAATTCTAAAATAAAACGGGAGCCAATGGAGAGAGAAAAGCAAAGGAGTCACATGGTCGAATTTGCACTGTGTGGAGAGGATAAAGACCTCGGAAGCCTCTGAGTCAAACACAAGATAGAGACTCTTTAAGAGACTTAAGCCTGATCATTGTTCTGCAAAAAAAAACCCAAAACCTCCCATCCAGCCAATTATTTGTCCTTCAGTAAAAATGTTTTCTTTTAATCTTTTTTTTTTTAACTTTTTTAAATTATATTTTTATGACTTGCGTGCATGTAGCTGTATGCAGCTCCCCAAGAAAAGCAGAAAGTCAAGGCTTTTCATTATGTCTTAAGTTTTGGTTTACATCCTTTTAATGGGATGCTTTTTTTATTTAAGTTTGGCTGAATTGCAGATGTGTAGGAGCTGACCAGCCATTGTAACTATATGGTGTAAAGGGCATTGTTGCGTCAAAATGAGATAAGTGCCTTGTACTAATCAAACAATAATCTATTTAAAGGTTTCTTTGGGACTAGTGTTTAAGCCCGTTACATTAAAGGGTGCTAGAATATATGCCTGTCTGTCTTTCTTTCTTTATTTATGTCTCTCTCCCTGCTCCTGTCTCTTTCTTCCTTTCATTCTGTCTCCCTCCTGCTATTTTTCTCTCTCTCTCCCTGGCACCCTTTGTCTGTCTCTCTGGTCCCCTCTCTGTCTTTATTTCTGTCTCTCTCTCTCCCTGGCCTCCTTTGTCTGTATTTCTTTCTGTCTCTCTCCCCCCCCCCCCCCCCCCCACTTTCCTTTGCAGAAGCAGCAGTGATATTTCCCTTCCCCTCCAGATCCCTGTGAAGTAGTGGCAGCATTTCCCCCCCCCTTCCCTTCCCTACCCCCCCCACTTTCCTTTGCAGAAGAAGCAGTGGTATTTCCCTTCCCCTCCAAGTCCCCCACAGATATGAATGTCTGGCAACTTCTTTCTCGCCTAGGAGATCTAAAATTGAAAAGATTTGGCTACCCTTAGCAGAGCCCTCTCCTTAGAAGAGGATTTTACATGAGTATAATCAAACTTCATATATAATCACCTTCACAGTTTCCGTCATGGGGTAATGTCACATTCCCTAGCAACAGCAGCAGATGAATCCAGAGACCAATGGGATAGCTCACATCTACCAGCAGGCGGAGATAGAGAAACTGATTAACAGGTGGTCCTATTGGCTGGCACTCCTCCTGTCTCATCAGTAATCTCTATCTCCCAGCAGGAAAAGGTCGCTATTCAACTAGCTCCTGAATTCTGGCTGTGGCTGGAACTTTATTTTCTCCTGTTGAGGTTTCTCTTCAGTGAGACTGCCATTCTGTTTCTCCTGTTAAGATTTTCTCTTCAGTGAGCTGGCAGTGCTATTTCTCCTGTTGAGATTTTTCTCTTCAGTGAGATAGGGGTGTCCGGCTGAACTGTGCCGGCTTTAGAGGTTACACTTGGGCCCCCCCTTGTCCCTGCCTCACCCTCCCTCCATTGCTAGAGGGTCTGACTGGGTCTCAATTTTTTTCTTCTTTCCCTTCTCTGTTAAAAAAAAAAAAAGAGACCACAGTTGCTACATTATGCCATGCTTTTGCTGCAAACTGGCTTCAACCGGTCCTAACAACAAGCTGTGAGTATGTCTGGCTTTTACAGTTGTTTGAACTTCAGGTTCTGTTTGGGAGTCTTAGTACTGTGGGTTCGGTCATCGTACATTTAAGGCATGGATATTTTATTGTGGCTAAGTTTTATGACTAGAAATCCTTGGAGGGAGCCGGGACTTCCCGCCCTTTGCATGCACGCGCTTGGTTTCCTTGTTGGTTACAGCGCGGCAGTAGCGGTGCGATTTCTTGCTCACACTTGTTCTCATTGTTGGGGTTTCAGTGCAGCAGTAGTCCTGTTTATTCTGAGGCTCTCTTTTATCGGTGTTTGTCACGGCCATGTGCAGCTGATTGTGCAGGTGCCAGTTTATAGCAGCATGAGATGGGACATGTTTTTTCCGGCGCTGTGGGCCGTTCTTCTGGTTATTCCCTGAGTCTGATTTTATTTCTATGCAAGCCGCGGCAGGGTAAATTTTGCGAGGCTTGAATCCGACTATGTTTCTAGGAGCGTTGATGCAGCGGCCACGTGTCAGAATCAGGCGTGTGCTTGGGTCTCCGGCGATGGTGGGAGAGCTGCGGCGTTCCGGTAGTTTATTTCCAGCTGACTTTGCTCAGGGTATGCCGAGGCTTCTCTCCTTTCCGGTTCAGACAAGTTGTATGTGTTTCACCAGCTTTGGGACAAGCTTGGGCAGCTTTATATGTTTATGTCTGTGTTCCTGCTGTACTCCCTTGAAGGAAACTGCTTGTTTAATCGGACTCTGGAGTTAGCACTCAAGGGGTTTACCAGAGAGACTCTGACCTGTGCTAGGTCACCCAGTCTCGGTTTGTCTCCGGACTGGGGCGACATATGGCAACTCACGGCACGGTGAGATCAGCAGTAAGATAGTGCCCTGTATTTCACACAGGTATCTCATTGTCTCTCTTGGGGGTCCCTGCAGATTGAGCCTTTGTCTGTTGGTAACTGTCCTTATTTGGGCCTCTGTGCTGAGCTGCATGTGTCTAGTAGTGGCACAGGATATATATGCCTAAAGGTAGTACAAACAGTTTCCAAGTTTGGGCTGTCTCTGTGGGCATAATGACAGTGCGCATCTTCCTGTGGCCAGGACTCTCTTTCTCTATTTCTGAGGGGGACTGGACTTCAGATTTCCATGCTTATCACGCTGGTTTCTCCTGTCACCATTTTCTCATGGCACATGCTAGACGGGCTCCCCCGAACAGACAGGAAGGGCTGTACAGCTCCTTTTAACCAGGAGCCAGTCACCTATTCTATCAAACCCACGGAGGATCACGCGCTATGTGGCTGTTAGCCTCATCCCTGAAGCTCTCATTAGCGATATGAGCTTTGTCTGCTACCTGTAAGGATGCTGTTGTTTTCCACAGGGCGGTAGATGCAACACCTTGATTGAGTCTAGTACGTATTCACTTTAAAGGACATACGTATTTCGCTCATGTTGCATGGGGTTAGTACTGTTTTCATGGTTCCAGTATATTCCTCTTTACATTGTGAAACTTGATTTTTCCTAGGAGACTCTTCTTGCAGATCCTACAGTCTCATCCTGCCATTCCCTGACCTTCTGCACTTCATTCTGAGGGGATCTTGACTTCTTCCAATGACTCTTCAGGCTTTCTCATGAGGGAGAAGATGCTATAATATCAGGTCAGGGGGCTGTGAAAATTTTTCAGGATGCTTGCATCTTTGCATCCTCCTCAGGTTTCCAGTTCGTTCTTGGAGTCTCTGTGTTTTGTATTTCCCTTTTCAGTGTTACTGGTCCTCAGGACAGTTCTTGTAGTTCTTCAGGAACTAAGGGACGTTGTTCCACTTACTGCTAGGTGCCCGAGACGGGGCCATTGGGCAGGCTGGATCCCATTCTGCTGAATTAGTTTCTCGGGGTTACACATTTCTGCAGACAACCTGGGAGTATATTTACATTTTCTCTATGGACTCCGAATCGGCACTTGGTTTGCCTGCCTCTCTTGGAGCGGCGCTTTCGGTTTTGGCACATGCCATTTCACCTACTCAAGGCTTCACGAACGTTTTAGGTGATGTGGGCGGTGGTACCATTTTGGCGCTACCAGGCGATTCATCTAATTTCTTCTTGACTGCCTGCTTGATTCGGACGATTTCCAGTCGGGCCATTTGACTGACACGAAAAGGGTGATATCTTTTCCTCAGTTCTTTACACGTGCATCTTTGAATTTGCACAGCGCTCTTTTCTCCTGTACTATTTATAGGTATATCTGGGTGATGTTTTTATTCTTATAGGAGAGACATGTGTTTCTTTCCGGAGACTTGGACGTGGGGGTCTCGGTCTCAGATTGGTATTCTTCTTCGCTTACCATGACCAAGAGTATGGGATTCTGTAAAGTTTCTGGGATCCATATTGCTGACTCCACTGGGGACTTCGGCTTGCTTTCCCCTTCTTACGCTACAGCAGTCGCTTTTGTTCCGGTGGTTCCCGGTATCTCAGGGCACCAATTATTTGGTATGCTCCTCCTGCATCACTCTGTATGATTTGGTGGCTCAGCGCGATTTCTCTTTTCAAGGCATGCCTCGGTCTTTGCTGGACTATCTCATGACCACCGACCATCCCGGGCTGTCGGATTGGGGGGCTCCGTGGCTTCCATCCTCAGCTCCTGGAGTCTGGTCTTCAGAGGCGACTCAGTACTTGTTCATTCTTCTGCTCTTGAGCAGGGTCAGGCTACCTTTCTGGAGCTTCAGATCATTCTTCCGGATTGCCGCTAAGGGTCCTTTTGGTCAGTATTAGGATGGGGGTATTTCTCTACTGCTTGGGCAGCAGGTGTTGTACTCATTGGCAGGTGAAGTTGTTCTGCTTCAATGGGTGGACTCTCATCTTCGTCTTCTGTTGGCAGATCCTTTTATGGATCAGGATAAGAGTTTGGATAGACTTTCTCTCCGCGGAATCTGAGCATGGCCCATTTCTTGTATGTGACAGTGTACAGCGCTGTGTACGCTCTGGAAAGTGTGCATGTTAGTAATAGTGTAATCTCCTGCATCCTGGATATTGAGATTTGTGGCTCAAGCGTTCTAGCTCTTTTTATGGATGTGAGATCTGCTTGACCTAGACCTCATGGCCTCGTCTCTCAATTCTAAGCTTCCTAGCTTCTTCGGCGGGCCCAGGGAGTGGGAGTTAGAGGGGGTAGCTGCATGGCTCCTTTCTCGCTTCTGCCTTCTCTTTTTCAGTGTTTTCCGCAGGCTGATGATGGCTTGGATTTGCCACCTCGAGCTCGCTTTCCGGGCACAGTATTTGTAGAATCTCTGGATTGGCGGCGCCATCCTTTGCGGATTTGATGAGTCTTTCGACAGCCGGACTAAGAAGTTTCCTGGTATCTCCGGCTTTGCTCGCCTAGGGTCCGTTCAACATGGATATTTGTACTACTTTAGTATTACGACCTAGTTTTTTTGAAAAATCTTGGCTGACGTGTAAGGGTTATGCGAAGCAGGTTGTTTCTTCTCTTATCCAGGTGCTACGGACGTCTTCTCCTGTGGCTTCTGCTTCCTTTTGGAGGTTTTTCCTTTCCTGGGTGCTTCTTAACGTTTGAACCACTCCAGAGTTCCTTTTTGGCACAGGTGTATTGCCGAGGGCTTAGCGTTCAATTCCCTTCAGCTTCTAGTGCTATTCTTGGCTTGTTACAAGGGCTAGGTATATTGCTCTTCGCTTACTTCTCAGCTTCATGTAGTTCAGGTCCTAAACAGAGTGCGGTATATTCATGCGCCTCTTAGAAAGCCCGGTTTGGAGTACAATCTTCACGTACTTCTTTTCAGTTTACCGAAGGCTTCATTTCATCCTTGTCTTTTGGGACTCTAAAGGGCTGTACCGTTGAACATGGGGTTTCTTGTGGCCAGGCTTCAGCTCTGCAGTTTTCTATGTTGCAGGCCTTGTTCAACGGGGATTCCTATTTCTGATTTCCGAAATATGGAGTATCAGTTCGGATGGTACCATTATTTCTTTCTAGGGGGGTGTCATCCTTTCTTTTATGTCATGCTCGCTTTTCCTTCCTTCTTCCTGGGAGGAGAAATTGGGAGCAGTGCTTTTATTCACTGCATTTTTTGATATGTACATAGAGTTCTCTGTGAGCTCAGTTTCTAACAACTTTTAGTTGTTTATATCTCCTTTTTATATTCTTCAAGGGACGCCTCAAATGTTTGGCGGCGTCTGAAGCCTCCATCGCTCAATGGGTCCAGGAGGACATTCTTTATGCTTGCTTGCTGGCAGGGAAGCGGTTGGTGAAAGAATTTCATGACCATTCCGCTGGAGCAATGGCTACTTCTTGGGCTCGGCCCAGAGGTTTTTTCCTTGGAGGAGATTTGTCTGGCGGCTAATTGGTCTTCCGAGAGTGCTTTCTCTCCGCATTTCTGCTTGGATGTGGGGGCGCATGCGGTAGGGGCGTTTTGTGCTTCGGTTGTTGCGGAAGCGGCGTTTGCTTCCCACCCAGATTGAGGATTGCTTTGCTACATCCCATTGGTCTCTGGATTCATCTGCTGCTGTTGCTAGGGAAGGAAAAATTATGTTCTTACCTGTTAATTTTCTTTCCCTTAGACGCAGCAGATGAATCCAGAGCCCCACCCTTTCTGGATATTGTCTGTCGGTTTTTTCTTTTGCAACTTTCGCAGTTTGTTATTATGGCAGGTTGTTTTCTGTATTATTGCATTTTGAGATGTGTTATGGGAAAGAAGTTTTTTACATGCTATGCCTATTGCTGGTTACGTGTGCTTGGGCAAGGAGCTATACTGATGAGACAGGAGGAGTGCCAGCCAATAGGATCACCTGTTAATCAGTTTCTCTATCTCCACCTGCTGGTAGATGTGAGCTATCCCATTGGTCTCTGGATTCATCTGCTGCGTCTAAGGGAAAGAAAATTAACAGGTAAGAACATAATTTTTCCTTCCTAATATTTCTCTTTCTCCACTTATAAATTCTCTTTGCTGCCACAAATGCAGGACTACTTTTTGGCGATCCTCCTCTTCAGAGCAGCCTGCGATGGTGGCCGGCTTTAGCGAACCTCGCAGGCCACTCTCCAGCTCGGTAGCACGTTCCCTCTGACACGATCCCGTGCGTCAGAGGGAACGTGCTACCGAGGTTGGAGAGTGGCCTGCGAGGTTCGCTAAAGCCAGCCACCATCACAGGCTGCTCTGAAGAGGAGGATCAGCAGCAGCAGCGGCGGCAGCGGCGAGTGAGGGCAGGAGGTGTGTTCCCTGCCGAGGACGCAGGCAGGGAGAGAGCTTGCCTGGCTTCCATGGTGAGTGAGGGCGGGAGGAGGGGAGTGGCCAGAATATTCCCTGCCGCCGGGTTGGCGGCCACGGATCACACACCACTGCAGCAGGGAACACGAAATCCTAAGCGCATGTGTGCTTAGGCTTTTATTATATAGGATGGGTAGAGGAGTGGCCTAATGGATAAAGCAGTTAACTCAGCACCTTCAAGTTATGAGTTTGATTCCCACAGCAAATTCTTGTGCCTCTGGGCAAGTCACTTAACACTTCATTGCTTCAGGTTAAAAATAAGTACCTAAAAGGCTCCTTTTCCTAAATCGTGAAAGAGCTTCTTAGCGTGGACCAGCAAGGCCAGCATGCTCTGATGCTCATTCAATTCTTATGAGCCTCGGAGCCTTTACCTTGCCAGCCCGCGGTAAGAAGCTCTACTGCAGTTTAGTAAAAGCCAGCATAAAATATGTAAAAGCAGTATACAAGTCCTATCCCCCTTTACCCCCCTATATTTTTTTTGCAATCAGCAAGTCATTAAAATATAATGTTAAAAAAAAAGTATCAGATTAAAAGAAAATTTTTTTACTAAAAGATAAATAAATGGCTGGATGGAGGATTTTTGCAGAACAATGACCGAACTTAAGCCTGGTAAAGAGTCTATTTCTTGTATTTGACTCGGAAGCTTCTGAGGTCTCCTTCCTCCCCATTCAGTGCAATTCATTGGTTAAACCCAGTTTTGCATTTCATCATCTGTTTTTGTCTTGGGTGTTTTCAGATTCCATTCTTCTTTTTTTTTAATCTTTATTGATTTTCAAACTTTGAAAGTGTAATACAAATGATATATCAGAGAAACTGCGCAAAAACACACTATTAACTATATAATTATTACATTAACAATCATTTCCTCCCCTCCTTAACTTATTATATAAACAATAGCATATATAAAATAATTTCAATATTATAATGAAATAAATTAACCTTTCAAAATATAAAAAATAAATTATTCTTTCTTACACTTCATCTGACCCAGGCCTGGATTTTGGCATAGGCAATGTAGGCATCTCTCTCCAGTACCAAATTTTCATAGGCATCACAGTGCCACCACTGCAGTCATAAACCTACATGGACTATGTGTAGCACTGCTTTTTCTGCTAAATGGCACTGGTCCTATCCTGTAGCAGTAACAACTTCGGTCATGAACATAGGACCTGCAAGACTTCATGCATCGATAGGCCCAGTCCCTCGCATAGCTTTCCATTGGGATCATCAGCATATGAGAGCTGAAAGGTCAAAATGCCAAATTTTGTGGCTGGAAGATCTAGTGCTACTGGTACCATTTAGCATCAGAGACAATGTTGCAGGGTAGGTTGGAAGGATTTGGCCTACAGGGGAGATTCAGAGCATTGCCACTCACCAGCTATTTCTAGAAGGACCACCGTTACCTGTAGATACCCAACTCCAACTTGAATCTGATTTCTATTTTAAATAAAACTTCTTAATGATGATTGAAAAATGTTTAACAATTTGACAGCAGAAAAGTTTTTACTTCTCTTGGGTGACAAGTTGCTGGGTTGGGTTTTTTTTTTTTAAGTTTACAGTATTTGGGAATATTTAGGAATTTGCTTAAGATTGTTGTGCCCCACGTATTGCTAGAAAATATGTCGGAGAAGTTCCCCCCCATCTTTGTCCTTCTGTCCTTTCTGATTTGATTTTTCTGAGTTTGTTCTTTTTTTTCTTCTAGAGGTGAAAGCTGGAAACTGTACAGTTCTACAAGTTGTAGAAGCTCTTGGGTAATGTAAACCTAATACTCTAAATGTCTTAATTTGAATCCTGGCGCTACAGAATGACACGGGGACAAATTTGTCCCCGTCTCCGCAGGAACTCAATTTCCCCTCCCCATCCCCGCAGGTTTTGTCGCTGTCCCTGCCCCTTTCCTGTAAGCTCTGCCTTAACCACACGAGCCTCAAACACTTATGATTTCAAAGTGTTTGAGGCTTGTGCAGATGAGGACGGAGCTTAGGCATTGGTGGAATGAGGCATTATGACATCACAATCTGAGCTCTAGAATGTTGCTACTTATGATTTCAAAGTGTTTGAGGCTTATGCAGATGAGAACGGAGCTTAGGCATTGGTGGGATGAGGCATTATGACATCACAATCTGAGCTCTAGAATTTTGCTACTTATGATTTCAAAGTGTTTGAGGCTTATGCAGATGAGAACGGAGCTTAGGCATTGGTGGGATGAGGCATTATGACATCACAATCTGAGCTCTAGAATTTTGCTACTTATGATTTCAAAGTGTTTGAGGCTTGTGCAGATGAGGACAGATCTTGCAGGAATGGGGCAGGGACAGGAAACGAACTCGCAGAGGATGAGAAAATAAGTTCCTGTGGGGACAGGGAAAAATTTGTCTCCATGTCATTCTCTACCTGGAGCTTCAGCCTTGCATGTGATTTGAAAGCTTCATTTTCTGTTTTATTTTATTTCAGTCATAATCTGCTAATCCAAACTGTACATTTGTTTAAAGTGGTTTCCAATATTATGTGTATAAAGCAGTTCACGAGAAGAAAATTAATAAGAGGGGGGGATTCATCAAGGGACACTAACTGATTTTAGCATGTGCTAAATGCTAAGATGTCCAAAGGAATCTTTTACAAAGCTGCGGTAGTGAGTCTCGGCATATCAAACGTGATACAGCCCATAGGAATTGAATGCGTCACAATCGCTACTGTGGCTTTGTAAAAAGGGCCCAAAATGGGTATCTTATCATTTAGCACATAATAAATTAGTTCGCGCCCCCTTGATAAATTCCTCCTTAAGGGAAGTTAAGACTACAAAAAAAATACTGTGTGGCTGTATAACAAAAACCGTATATAAATGTGCCTATTAGAGAATGACACGGTGGTTGTTAGCCGCGGGTAACCCACCGAAACGGGGAGAGAAAAATTAGTGGTCGCTGTGAGGGCGGGAACAAGGCCATTCACTGCCCCGTGGAGCGGTGAATGGTCTTGTCTCCGCAGTGAAGCCAGCATGGATTGCGCGATCCAGCATCCCCACCCGATCACCGCATCCTATGTCCTGCCATCTCCCTCCACCTCACCTTAGGTGCCTGCCGAGTCCAACTTTAATTCTTCTCCCAGCCGCACGCGCACAGCTTAAATTGTTGAATCTCCTCCTCTGGCGCAACCAGAAACAGGAAGTTGGGTCAGAGGAGAAGATTCAACAGCTCAAGCAGCTGCATGTGTGGCTTAACGAAAGCGTGCGGCTGGGAGAAGAATTAAAGTCAGAATCGGCAGGCACCTAAGATGAGGTGGAGGGAGATGGCAGGACGCGGCGATCAGGCGGGAGGGGGGATTCTGGACCGCGCGATCCATGATCGCGCATATTCCCTCACACTAGGAAGGAGGGAGTGGACAGTAGTCACAGGGATGGGGCGGGGTCAGTGGTTGCGGTGACGGGGCGGTGGCAGGGATGGTGGTCGCAGGGACGGAGTGGTGACGGGGACAAATTTTTTCCCCGTGTCATTCTCTAGTGCCTACCTCAAAGGCTGATTTCTCTATCATACAAATAGAGCAGTGTCTCTCAAACTTTTCTAGCTATGGCACACTTGTAAGCAAATGTTTGTCGCTGCTCTTTGTAATTAAAATTATAAAATTGAAAAACCAACCAAAAATGAAATGTGATATTCATTTGACGTTCTTTAAGCTATGTACTGGTAATTGTAATTTTTGGTGGGCGAGCTTATGTTTAAGCTATAAGTATGAAAAATGAATGTCGACAAGGGCATTCTAAGATATTTAATGTAGTTTGGGGTCCATTGGCGTCTTTTGTACAATTGTTATAGTTATTTTATCCTTCTTTTTGTTGGTATAATTCAAACACATCCAGGGAGTGATATATCTTTAGTGTGATTCCTTGATGTAATTGTGGGGTGGGGGAGGGCTTATATTGTTGCACTGCTACTGACTGAATTTAAGTGCTTATTTGTTGTTGTTTCTGATATGAATATTGTGTTGCATTTTTTGTTAGTAATGGAAAATCAATAAAGATTAAAAAAAAAAAATTGTAACAACGATGAAACTAAAGTAAATAGGATAGAATTGCTAATCAGTGCAATGGATGAGCTTGTTTTTGAGTGCAAATTAACTCAAAATGGTCTGATGGTCAACAAGCAAACGCACATTTCATCATCCACCATCTGAAGTCTTTTTTTTTTTTTTTTTTTTTTTTAATTTCTGTCAGAGCTGAAAATCCAAGTTCGCAAAGATAAATCAAAGTTTGCAAAGAACAAACGGTAACAAAGCCTTGATTACTTTGTTGCTCAAGTTAGGGTAACTACTGCATCAAAAACTGAACTAAAATTTACTTGACGTTAGTTTTCAAGGACCAATCACAGTAAAGAATGATGCTTGTCTGGGTGGTTGTATCCTTACACACACAGACACTCATAACATTGACAGACTCTTGCGTACATGTCATCTATTCTAGCGTATACTTATGAAGGGACTTTTTAAAAATAAAATAAAATTCTGGGATCTCTCGTGGCGCATCTGGAATCTCTTCGGGGCACACCACTGTGCCTTGGCACACAGTTTGAGAGACGCTGGAATAGAGCATAAAAACGCAGTTCAACAAGGCGTCCTGTGTACCATGTTTTAATTTTTGTTTACCTGTTGTTCAACCTCCAGTTGACCTGCGTTTTTACACGGCTTTTGTTATTCAGCCACACCGAGTTTTTCAGTTCAATCGCTCCACTCACTCTCTATCACACTTTCCATTGGCGGTTTATTGATTAATCATTTCCTTGGGATATTCACATTCATCTGGTCTATCTTTTCCGAACCTTGCTTATTTTGCAGCCTTCTTTTCTGCTCTCCTAGTATCTAGTTCCATTTTTTAATCTCGGACAGTATCTTAAAGTGTACTGTCCTTATTCATTATCACTTGTTACATATAGTAACATAGTAGATGATGGCAGATAAAGACCCGAATGGTCCATCCAGTCTGCCCAACCTGATTCAATTTAAATTTTTAAATTTTTTCTTCTTAGCTATTTCTGGGCAAGAATCCAAAGCTTTACCCTGTACTGTGCTTGGGTTCCCACTGCAGAAATCTCCGTCAAAACCTACTCCAGCCCATCTACCCTCCCAGCCATTGAAGCCCTCTCCAGCCCATCCTCCCCCAAAACAGCCAAATATACTGATTTTCATTTGATTGTAAATGTGTAATAACACATTTTGTCATGTTTTGTAATCCACAATGTAACCCATAAGATGTAGGTTTTACAATAAGATTTTAATGTACTCTTCCTTTAGTCCCTGTTACGTTATGTTATTTTAATTAACTTTAGCTTGATGTGTGGTTACCAGTTCATATTATGCATCTCATATTGGTTTGTTTGTTTTTTTATTGTGTTTAATTTATTATGGCTCATTAGACTCGTGACAAAGGCACAGACGTGAAAACACTGTCAGTGTTAAGCCTTCAAGTTTTCACAGTGCTACTAGCAATAAAGTGAACCTTGAACTGCGCAGACATCAACATGCATTTATAACGTCTTCATGTCGATGTCCGCACATGCGCGAAGGCTTTCTAGGTGAACCTTGAGCTGCCGGGGGTGGGGGCTGGGGGTGCTGGAAGGGAAGGTGTGTGGAGAGAGGAGAGGCACTAGTGCCGGGTGACTACCTATAGGATGTGCTTCTCGTTGCGAGTTGCACATCCTATGGGCAGTCAGCCGGTGCCTCTCCTCCGCCCCAGCATTTGCTGCGGCACACAGTTTGCGATGCAGTGGAACACAGAGACTCTGAAAAAAGACAAGAGGGAAGCCAGGTGCTTTTAAGGAAAAAGTACATAGAGATTAAAAGATAGCAAATTATACCTAGCAACTGTTTTGCAGGTTGTAAATACAAACAAAATAATTTTGAAATATCTGTATACAAATCCCAGAAGCCTAAATAATAGGAGAGTCAGAGTACAATGCCTAAATGAAAAGGTAGATATAATAGGCATCTTAAAAACCTGGTGGAAAGAGGATAACCAATAGGACACTGTGATTTCAGGTTACAAATTACAGTCAAACCTTGGTTTGCGAGTAACGCGGTTTGCAAGACAAGCTAAACACCCCTGCAGACTTTGACTCGCAAACTGAGCGTTGACTCGATATGCGAGCCCCCACCCCTGAGAACAGGCTTCGTCCCCCCCCTCGCAGCCCAAACCCTTACCTTGAGCGGACAGGACACCGGCACGCAGCACGAACCCACAGGACGAGAGTGGGAGCCAGAAGGCCTTGAGCATGCGCAGATGCTCAAGGCCCCGCAGCAGTCCAGCAGAGATCAATGGCAGGCTCTTTCGGCACTGGCACATCCTGTGGGTTGGTGCTGCGTGCCGGTGTCCTGTTCGCTCGAGGTAAGGGTTTGGGCCGGGGGGAAGGGGGGATGGGAGCAATCCCTTGGCCTTGGGGGGGGGGTCTTTTTGGGATGGGGTGGATTGAAAGCATGCCAGTGGCCTTCGGGGAGAGGGGGGGGGGTTCTTTTTGACATGTGGAACAAATCATCTGAGTTTCCCTTACTTTGTATGGGGAAACTCGCTTTGATATACAAGCACTTTGGTTTACGAGCATGCTTCTGGAACACTGTACATTGCATTAGTAGGGTGGATCAAATTTTTATAGTAGTGCTGCTGTATGTTAAAGAGAGCCTTGAGTCAAACAGGATATATATTCTGTAGGAAACGGATTGTAATTTGGAATATTTGTGGATAGAAATTGTGTGTGAAGGAAAAGAAAAGAGCTGTGGGGTCTGCTACAGATGCATTCAGTTTAAACGAGAAACATTACCAAATAAAATAAATCTCCGTTGCTAGAAGTCCACATAAATGGGAATAAGAGGAATAAGAATATATCTTTCCCAATTTCCTACATGCAAAGAGATCTACAAAAATAAAGAATGGCGTGTTAACGGGTAAATGTGATTTGGTGCTTTTATTCTTTCAAAAAATAAAACTAGGGACACGTAATGAAGTTACAAGTAATACATTTTAAAACAAATCAGTGAAAATAGGTACATATAGTAATTAAGCTCTGGAGTACATTGCTAGAGGATGTTAGCGTAGCAGGGTTTAAAAAAGGTTTGAAGAAGTTCCTAGAGGAAAAGTCCATGAACCATTATTAAAGTGGAGATAAGCAGCATGGAATTTTGGTAGTGTTTCGGGATCCAGTCAGATACTTTTGACCTGGAGTGGCTGACCACTGTTGGATGAGCCTGGATTTTTAAGTTTTTGTATGGTACATTGTCTCAGATTTTTTGGTGTATGTGTTGGTCCAAACCAAAGAACCCAGCAAAGGGTACAACTTGTTTGTTCTGGCATGCTGATGATCCCAGTTTTCTGCTGCCTTTCCTTCCACCTTAGGTCATATCTTGCAAACTCTGAGCCAAGAACACGGGGACGAGGGGTCCAGCTTCTATCACAGGTCTTGCTGCAGTGTTATCCCAGGCTGACACAGAAAGAAGGTAAGCATCATAGAAACTCTGGCCCATTTAAAGCAGACACCACTGTGCAGCTGAATAATCTCCCAAATGAAAGATGGGCAGCTGTATCTTGCCATGTGCCACCTTCTATCAGAGCTGTGAAGACAGGTTGGAGATGCTTCTGCTTTGCTGTTAACGTTTACCAAGATCACTGCTCTGTCTGAAGTTTAGCTCTTTCTGTGGACATTCATGTGCCATTCACATTGTGTACAGAAGTAAGGCTGAAAGGATAAAAGCCTTGTGTCTTGGAGTCAGCATGTTTCTTAGAAAATGGATCTGACATAGCAGAATTCACCTGCTCCATGCTCATGAGCGCAGCAGTAGTATGTTCTGCTTCTGGTTGATATTTCAGGTGGTAGAGAGCGAATCTGTGACTCAGTGAACCTAGTTTCAGCAGTGGGAGAGATGCCCATTCTCTCCTGCTGCCAACCAACACTCCCTCCTGCAGCGGGAGAGATGCCCACTTTCCCCAGCTGCAAAAAATGTCTGCTGCGCGCACCACCTGCAGCGGGAGATATGCCCACTCTCTCACGCTGCCAAATGGCCCCTCCTGCCAAACAATACCCCCCTCCCTTGCCTCCGACACCACCTCCCCTTTACCTCTAAGTAGATGACTTGAGGGATGTGGATTCCCTCCTTCCAGTTGGCCTGCGTTGCCCAAAAAGGGCCTTCCCCTCCCCAGTGCATCTTGGGATGCACCAGGGAGAGGCCTGAGGCTCTGATTGTCCCAAATTGTTTAAGTCCTCTCCCATAGGAGGAGCCTTATACAACCTGGGACAATCAGAGCCTCAGGCCCCTCCCCAGATGCACCTGGAAGGGGCCTAAGGCTCTGATTGGCCCGGATGCCCCATAGGAGGGGCCTTAGGTATCTGGGCCAATCAGAGTCTTAGGCCCCTCCTTGGTGCATCCCAAGATGCACCGGGGAGGGGAAAACCCATTTTGGATGATGCAGGCCAGCTGGGAGGAGAAAATCCATGTCCCTCAGGTGATTTACTTAGAGGTAAGGTGGAGGGGGCATCAGAAGCAGGGGAGGTGTTGTATGGCAGGGGGGATCACTTGGCAGCGGGAGAGAGTGGGCACCTCTCCCGCTGCAGTGGGGCGACGTGTTGCCGGAGAGCAGGCAGGCATTTCTTGGCAGTGGGAGTGAATCAGCATCTCTTCCACTGCAGGGAAGAGGTGTTGTGATGCAAGGGGAGAAAATGAGCATCTCTCCCCCTGTATCACAATACGGCTTTCTAGCAGTCTCTGACACTGTCATGCCTGTACCGGCACCCCTGGACCAGTCGCTTATTTTTGTTGCCAAAAGCCGACGTCACTTTTTGAAAATGGCTCGGCATTTTTTAAGAATCCACTTGAGGGCTCATTTCATTTGCATGTCATTGTCGGAGACTGCTAGAAAGCTCGCTACTGACAGATACTCTGTTTGATAATCCGCCATTAAAATGCGTACAGTCTAAACTGTCGGTAAACAGTTTAGCGATGGCGTTAAAGTTTTCAGAATCTGGGCCTAAGTTCGTTCCCGAGACAATAGAAGGTGAAGTGACTTGCACAACGTTTCAAAGAGCATCAATGGGAGAAGCAGAATTTACACTCCTGTTTCCCATTCCAGCCTCTAGGCTACTGCTCCACTGAAGTACCTGAAAGGGAGTCTAGACTTGATGTATTATTTTTTTTCAATGTTGTCTTTTCTACAGTGGAAGTTTTGGTTTTATTCTATGAGAACAGGCTGAAGGATCACCACCTCATCACACCACATGTTCTCCAGGGACTTAAAGCTCTGGTGAGTTCTTTAAGATAGGGTCATCTTTTTTAAGAGTTCATGTAATGCTTATGTATATTCTTTGTCTCCTAGAGTCTGCAGTTTGATACTCAATACCTTAACGATCTGAGTTTTTTGAGCAGTGGGAGGTTAGCACTCTTGAGAGTGGGGTTTTTTTTCGTTGAACTGGTTCTGGCTATTCCTCAATTTATTTTATTTTTTGGGGGTGTGTTGTTTTGGTTTGGTTTGTAGCTGTACTTTGGTTGTGTACTAGCTGGTAGTGGGGGTGAGGGGGGGGGAGAGGTCCCCTATGGAGTATTTTTGGGCCCATCAGAGTCCAGGGCCCTGATGTTCTACTTCTCATTTTGGCACTGTTAGAACCTCTCCTGTTTGGAGGGTTTCAGATTTTTGCTTCCTCCCTGTCTTCATTTCAGCTTGATGTTTTATTGTATACCCTGGTGGTATATTGGCTGCTTTTCATTGCTGTATTTGCCAACACATTTTACTATGACGGGGAGATGATTAGGGGGGAAAGAATATTGTTTTGTTTTTTGCTGCGTATTCTCTTTTTGTCCTTCTTGGGAAAAAGGGGTTTACTGAAATGGGTATTGTTGCTATATATGAAAATTTTTAACATTTCCTGTACCTTATATTGTATTCTCTGTTTGTTCAATAAAAATTGTTTTCACCTTAAGAGTTCATGTAGATAAGTTTCATACTTTTGACACTCAGGTCTCTGCAGTTGCCTTGGGGACTATATAACTGGGTGCCTAAAAAGATAGGTGTCTAAAAGTTAGGCACCTATTTTATGGCAATCACACTTAGGCGCCTAACTAAAACTTTAGCACCTATTAGGTGACAAAAATGGAGGTCATGGTTCTAAAAGCCTACATTATAAGCACTTAAGTACTTTAGAGAATCGCACCTAATGGTGCGTAAGTCCTTCTCCAACCCGAAATACACCTACTTTGGAGTTAGGCGCCATAGGATAGGCGCCTGTTTTATGTAGGATCGCGCCTAAGAACATAAGAAGTTGCCCCCGCTGAGTCAGACCAGAGGTCCATCTTGCTCAGCGGTCTGCTCTCGCGGCGGTCCATCAGTGCCTGAACAGTGGTCCCTGATTAATTTTGTAACTTACCTCTAATCCCATCCCTATAATCTACCTCTGCTCTTATCTGTACCCCTCAATCCCCCTATCACCCAATTAATTTTTATTTTTTTTTAAATTATGAGCTTATTAACCTTTTCCTATCGTAATAAATTTTACGTTATGCTGGTTCCAATCGTAATTATTTTAGCAAAGTTTTGTATTATTCACCGTTATCATTTACGGCTATTGTAAACACAATGGCCCAATAGGTGGGACAAATGATAGGTAGAGGGTGTACTGTATGTCCCATGCCATGGGACATACGATGGCAACGACATTTTTTGGAATGTCCCGTCATCCGGGACACACGATAAGAAAAGGTTAACGCTCATAACTGAAGCCAATAGACTAAGTTAGGTGCCTGTTTGGCTCCTATCTTTAGGCGCTTTTTGTAGAATTTCCCTCTTAATTTTGCATGCAGATCTTAGAACTAATTGGCTTAATTGGTGATGACAATCAATAATTGGCACTAACGACCACTTAATTGGCAGTCATTGGGAGTTGGCACTGATCTGCTGTATACCTCCGAGGTAAGATAACATTATTTGCCGATGACGCCAAACTAAGCAATGTAGTGGGCAAAAGTACAATAGAAAAAAATTCAATGCCCGACAATATGATGCACGATCTACTCTTACTGGAGACCTGGTCTAAGACATGGCAGCTCAGCTTCAATGCCAAAAAATGCAAAGTTATGCACCTGGGTACCCAAAATCCATGCAGGACTTATACCCTTAATGGCGAGATCCTAACAAGAATGGTAGCAGAACGGGACTTAGGGGTGATCGTCAGTGAGGACATGAAGACTGCCAATCAAGTCGAGCAAGCTTCTTCCAAGGCAAGACAAATCATAGGTTGCATACGCCGTAAGCCTGAAGTCATTATCCCAGGACAAGCAGGCATGATATTCTCACATGTGGGTGACGTCATCTACGGGGCCCCGATGCGGAAGCATTTTCAAGCAAACTTGATTGAAGATTTAAGTTTGCTCTGCTGCTCCACGCATGCGTGCCTTCCTGCTCCACTAGGGGGCGCGTCCCCTCGTGGTCTCCAGTTCAAAATTTTCCGCTGAGCCTAGAAGTCGTGTTTTTTCAGGCTCTGCCCCAACTGCCTTCTAGCACCGCAATTTTTTCTTATTTTCCTCGATTAAGTCGCTGTGCGTGAATATTTTCTTGTTTCAACTTGTTCCTGCTTCGTTTTTGACCGACCCGGAGGCTTCCGGGTCCCCGTGGCCGCGTGGCTACTCGAGCCGCGGCCAGTTTCGATTCTATGTCCCGGCCTTTGACCGGCTTTAAAAAGTGCTCCCGGTGCGAGCGGCTTCTTTCCATCACAGACCCGCATCGCCGGTGCATCCTCTGCCTGGGGGCCGCTCATCCAACCGACTCCTGCCCCCAGTGTGCTACTTTCCAGAACCGGGCCCTCCGCCGAAGAAAAGCCCGCATGGCGGATCTCTTCGCCGCCGACCAACCCTCTACCTCGGCCTCGAGGTCGGCCCCAGCCTCGGCCCCGGCCTTGACCTCGGCCCCGAATACCTCGGCACCGCCTCAAGACTCGAATCCGAAGCCCTCGGGACAACAGAAAGCCTCGGCTCCAGGCAAGTCCCCTCTTCAGGTTCCATAACAGCGAAGAAGCCAGCCTTGGGGACACCAGCAGCGCATGGCGGGAGCCCCATGCTTACAGCCCCGGCGAAGCCCTCCAAGCCTTCGGGCCGTGCCTCCACCACACGGGAATACTCTGATACGAGGTCGCCCCCGGTGGAGCGCACCGAGGCAGTGGACATGCCCTCGATGCTGTCCGTGCCCGTCTTCCAGGACTTACTCCGAGCGATGATCTCTTCGGAACTGTCCGCTGCAATGGCCCATCTACAACCGGCCTCGACCTCGACCTCGCAGGTGCAAGACCAGCCTGAGCCTCGCGTCGAGCCACCCCGAGGAAAAGTGCGCAAGCTTCGCCGCATCTCATCCTCCTCGGACTCCTCGCCGAGACACCCGAGGCGCTCCCCCTTCACAGACCGCCGCGGGGCGAAACGTCGTGCTAATATGACAGAAACCTCGAACCGCCGTACCTCCAAGAAAGCCCGGGGTTCCCCCGCTCTACGAGGCCGTTCACCTACACCTCATACGGGACCGCTGAGGGTGGCGGAGCTATCACTCTCCAACCCGCGCATCCTCCGAACCCCCCCTCGGACCGGGGCTCCGATCTGAGGTTTCAGGCTTTCACCGAGGGAATCCGGGTCGAGGTCACCGATTCGACATCGATCGGTACCCCGAACCCCGGCATCGTCTCCGAGGGGCTCCTCGAGACGACGTAGATCCACGACCCCGGAACACTTTCACAGTGCTTCCCCGGTCTCGGAACGGGGATCGGAGCAGGAGCCTCGATACTCGATACTCCCCATCCTTCTCCACCCGACGGAGGTCTCGTTCACCGACCCCGCACGGGGCCTCGGGAACATCCCGCCCATCCTTCTCTCGCTTTGTCCAAGACATGGGCCACGCCTTGGACTTAGACCTCCAGTCCGACTCCAGATACTCTAAGGAGTACCTAGCGGAGCTGGATATGCCATCACTGCCCAGAGAGACCCTTCGCTTACCACCTAACCCGGTACTCCAACAGGCTTTCTTCAGGAACCTGGAGACCCCCTATATGGTCACAGCAGTACCCTCCAAAATGGAGGCCAAGTACCGTACAGTCCCCTTCCCCGGATTTGAACAACCGCAGCTCTCCCACCAGTCGCTGCTAGTAGAATCCTCCTTGAAAAAGGCTCACCCGTCCAGGGTCTCAGCAGCGGTCCCCCCAGGCCGAGAAGGCCGAACCCTGGACAAGTTCGGCAGGAGACTATACCAAAATGCGATGATGGCCTCTAGGGTGCAAAGCTACACCTTCACCTTCACATCCTACCTCAAACACCTCATTGGACTACTGAGAGCCTTTGAGACTGACTTACCGGCCTCCCGCCAAGGAGCGTTTAGCCTACTTTTAGAGTCCCTCTCCAACCTACGCCTCCATCTATTCCACGCGGCCTACGATGGCTTCGAACTCTCCTCCAGAGAGGCAGCCTTTGCTATCGCCATGCGCCGACTAGCTTGGCTACGCCTGGTCGACATGGACCCCAACATACAGGACCGGTTGGCTAACCTCCCCTTCGTGGGTAAAGAACTGTTCGATGACACTATCGAGGCGGCTACAAAACGCCTCTCTGAACACGAACGCTCGTTTGCCTCCCTCGTGCGGCAGAAACCCAAACCGCCCGCGTCCAGGCCGTTCAGGGCCCCTCCGCGCCGCTACCCACAAAAATCCACTCCTGCCTTCTCGCGGCCTCCACCCAGGCGCCCGCAAGCCCATCATCGGGCTCTGCCCAAGTCCCAACCGCCTGCGACTACCAAACCATCCCCGTCCTTTTGACGGGATACGCGGAAGGGGGCGGGCCCCCTCCTCCATAGTCCCAGGCCGCCTTCCCATCGGGGGTCGCCTCAAAGTCTTTTACCCCCGCTGGGAACAAATCACGTCGGACACATGGGTCCTTGGCGTGATCTCATCAGGATACTCTCTCAACTTTCGGGCCATTCCTCCGGACAACACCCCAAGGAATTGCCCTCCCAACCGGACACAGCTACCCCTACTCCTCTCCGAAGCTCGAGATCTGCTTCACCTGAGAGCAGTGGAGGAGGTTCCCCCCGACCAACGGGGGAAGGGCTTCTACTCCCGTTACTTCCAGGTACCGAAAAAAACGGGAGACCTTCGCCCAATACTAGACTTGAGACACCTCAACAAATTTCTTGTACGGGAAAAATTTTGGATGCTTTCCCTACCGACCCTCTACCCCCTGATCGACGAGGGCGACTGGCTCTGCTCCCTCGATCTGAAGGAGGCGTACACACACGTTCCAGTGCACCCCGCCCACCGCAAGTTCTTGCGTTTTCAGGTGGGAGACCTGCACCTGCAATACCGAGTCCTCCCCTTCGGCCTAGCATCGTCACCTCGGGTCTTCACCAAGTGCCTCGTGGTGGTCGCAGCTACCTTACGCTCCCAAGGTCTTCAGGTATTCCCCTACCTGGACGACTGGCTGATCAAAGCCCCGTCCAGGGAAGGGGTTATCTCAGCGACCCAACAGACTATTATCTACCTACAGAGTCTGGGGTTCGAGATAAACTTCCCAAAATCCCAACTACGCCCCTCGCAGTCCCTACAATTCATCGGGGCAACGCTGGACACGGTTCGCCTCCGTTCCTTCCTCCCCCCTCCGTGTCTAGAGGCGTTAGTAAGTCTGAGCCGAAGGATCTCACTGCTGACCTCGGTATCAGTTCGACAGATGATGACTCTCCTGGGCCACATGGCCTCCACCGTCCATGTCACACCCTTCGCCCGTCTCCATCTGAGAATCCCTCAATGGACCCTGGCCTCTCAATGGCGTCAAGACCGGGCCCCGATCGATCGTCCTGTGACAGTGACTCCTTCCTTGTAACGATCGCTCCGCTGGTGGGCCGACTCTTCAAATCTTTCCAAAGGTTTGCTCTTCCTCGCCCCTCCTCACAGCAAGGTACTCACCACGGACTCGTCGGAGTACACTTGGGGAGCCCACCTGGACGGCCTCCGCACGCAGGGGATGTGGTCAGCAGAAGACCGCCGCTGTCACATCAACATGCTAGAGCTCCGGGCCATCTATCTTGCAGCTGTGGCTTTCCATCATCTGCTTCACGACCGGGTGGTCCTCATCCAAACCGACAACCAGGTAGCAATGTACTACGTAAACAAACAAGGGGGACAGGGTCTTGGTCCCTTTGTCGGGAAGCCATACGCCTCTGGAAATGGGCAATCTCCAACAACACCTTCCTTCGAGCGGTGTACATACAAGGAGAACAAAACTGTCTGGCGGACAGACTCAGCCGCCTCCTCCAGCCACACGAGTGGTCGCTGCACTCTCTGACCCTTCGACAGGTGTTTGAAAAGTGGGGGACGCCTCAAATAGATCTGTTCGCATCCCCCCACAATCACAAACTGCCCCTCTTCTGCTCCCGGATACACTCCCCGAACCGACTCGAGGCCGACGCCTTCCTCCTCGACTGGGAGGGAAGGTTTCTGTACGCGTTACCGCCGTTTCCTCTGATCCTGCGGACGCTGGTCCACCTGAAAACGGTGAAAGCCACCCTGATCCTGATTGCTCCTCGCTGGCCATGCCAGCCTTGGTTTTCCCTTCTACTTCAACTCAGTGTCAGAGATCCACTGCCTCTGCCTCGGTTTCCCTCTCTACTATCACAGAGTCAGGGTTCGCTGTTACATCCCAATCTTCAATCTCTTCATCTGAATGCTTGGTTTCTTTCCCCCTGACTTCTCTCCCCGTGTCTCAATCAGTCAAGGAGATATTGGAGGCCTCTAGAAAGACCTCCACGAGAACCTGCTATTCTCAAAAATGGACCAGATTCTCAGCCTGGTGCTCCTCTCACAGCCAGGACCCGGTGTCGGTCCCCGTTCCCCCTGGTCCTTGACTATTTACTTCAATTATCTCACTCCGGCCTAAAGACCAACTCCATTCGAGTACATCTCAGTGCGATTGTGGCCTTTCATCAGCCCCTGGAAGGGAAAGCCCTCTCGCTCCACCCCTTAGTCTCTCGCTTCATGAAGGGTCTTCTGAATGTCCACCCTCCTCTCAAACCTCCTCCGGTGGTTTGGGACCTTAACGTGGTTCTGGCTCAACTAATGAAACCTCCATTTGAGCCCCTAGACAAATGCCATCCAAAATTCCTCACGTGGAAGGTGATTTTCCTGCTTGCACTCACTTCCGTCCGGCGAGTTAGTGAGCTACAGGCTCTGGTAGCGGACCCACCCTTCACTGTTTTCCACCATGACAAGGTGGTACTCCGCACACATCCAAAGTTCTTGCCTAAAGTAGTGTCTGATTTTCACCTCAATCAGTCCATCGTCTTGCCCGTGTTTTTTCCTAAGCCCCACTCTCACCCCGGAGAGGTGGCGCTTCACACTCTTGACTGCAAGAGAGCGTTGGCCCTTTACCTCCAACGCACTCAACCACACCGGAAAGTCCCACAATTGTTTTTGTCCTTCGACCCAAACCGGTTAGGCCACCCAGTCTCCAAGCGCACCTTGTCCAACTGGTTGGCCGATTGCATCACCTTTTGCTACGCTCAGGCTGGTCTCGCGCTGCATGGTCGAGTAACGGGACACAAGGTCTGAGCAATGGCAGCCTCCGTAGCGTTCCTCAGGTCCACACCTATTGAGGAAATCTGCAAGGCTGCCATGTGGTCTTCGGTTCATACTTTCACCTCCCACTACTGTCTGGACTCACTGTCCAGAAGCGATGGCCGGTTCAGCCAATCGGTATTACGAAATCTATTTGCTTGAATTGCCAACTTCCCTCCATCCCTTTTCAGTTAGCTTGGAGGTCACCCACATGTGAGAATATCATGCCTGCTTGTCCTGGGATAAAGCACAGTTACTTACCGTAACAGGTGTTATCCAGGGACAGCAGGCATATATTCTCACAACCCGCCCACCTCCCCGAGGTTGGCTTCTTTGCTAGTTAAGTGAACTGGAGACCACGAGGGGACGCGCCCCCTAGTGGAGCAGGAAGGCACGCATGCGTGGAGCAGCAGAGCAAACTTAAATCTTCAATCAAGTTTGCTTGAAAATGCTTCCGCATCGGGGCTCCGTAGATGACGTCACCCACATGTGAGAATATATGCCTGCTGTCCCTGGATAACACCTGTTACGGTAAGTAACTGTGCTTTATGCCTCTGTATAGATCCATGGTGAGACCCCACCTGGAATACTGTGTGCAATTCTGGAGGCCGCATTACCGTAAGGATGTGCTGAGGCTGGAGTCGGTCCAGAGAATGGCCACCCGGATGGTCTCGGGACTGAAGGATCTCCTGTACGAAGAACGGTTAGATAAATTACAGCTATACTCGCTCGAGGAGCGCAGAGAGAGGGGAGACATGATCGAGACGTTCAAGTATCTCACGGGCCGCATCGATGCAGAGGAGGATATCTTCTTTTTCAAGGGTCCCACGGCAACAAGAGGACATCCGTGGAAAATCAGAGGCGGGAAACTGCGTGGTGACACCAGGAAGTTCTTTTTCACCGAAAGGGTGGTTGATCGCTGGAATAGTCTTCCACTTCAGGTGATTGAGGCCAGCAGCGTGCCTGATTTTAAGGCCAAATGGGATCGACACGTGGGATCTATTCGCAAAGTAAAGGCAGGGGAGGGTCATTAGGGTGGGCAGACTGGATGGGCCGTGGCCCTTATCTGCCGTCAATTTCTATGTTTCTATGTTTCTACCTTATTCTATACCATGCGTAAAGTGCATTTGGGGCATGTGTGGGTCATGGGCATTCCCAGGATTTAGATACAGTGTGTTACAATACTTCAGTTGATCATGAGTAAGTGGAAAAGCCATGACAGAATAAGTTACACTTTTTGGTGGGTGAATGTATGCACCACATACAGATATGAAAGAATTAATGCAGAGTGTAGGGGATTTAGTGGTATAGTTATATATATAAAGAGCCCATTGACTAAATTTTTAAATTTATGAAATTATAATAATGTCTATTTATCTTATCTTTCCTTCTGTTCATTTACCTTTACACATCCATGGGGGGGGGGTGGGGGTTGGAGGGAGGGGAATAAATATTGATGAGGACATTTGGGTAACTTTATTCTTTATTTATATTATGTTACTATTATATGTAGGAAAGCTGAAAATCTTGAATGATATATATGTTACCTGTACAGATATTAGTGCAATGCATGTAATATCTTCTGTTCTTTTATTTGTATGGCACTGTTTTTAGATTAAAAATCAATAAAGATTTAAAAAGAAAAAGGAACACACGTGACCTGAAGAATAGGGACCAAATCGATCTTTATTCAAATGGCACAGCACGGCCTGTGTTTCAGCAAATAGCCTGTGTCGGGGGTCAGTAATCAAAGTCTCTCTTTAATTTTAGTATATCAAAAGTACCAAAGTCTCACAAAAAGATGTCCACTCTGTTTGAGCTATATATTCACATATACTGAGCATTCAATCTGCCATGGTGATCTGAGCTGTTTGTCGTAGCATGGGCCGTGTCGGGTCATTTGAATAAAAATTGATTTTGTCCCTGTTCTTTGGGCCACTTGTGCTCCGTTTTGTTTTACATCCTTCTGAGTATTGCACTTTCTTCATCCCTTTCTCTTGTGGTTTTGAAGTTTTACAATACTGTCATTTCCACACCTAACTGCCATTAATTGAGTGCAAGCATTTACACTAGCCTTTGGCAGTCATAAATACTTGCATCCAAAGTTCAACACAGAGCAACTTTTTTAGCAGGGGATTAGCCACAGGTGGGCCTGACCCACCCAATTTGGTTTCAGGCCCAGTCACCCAGTAGCTACAGGCTGCTGGCAGCAGATTAAACATGCTACCGGCAGCTGACCCAGAAGCCTTCCTTCTGAGGTGTTTGCACTTTGTGTTGGGGGGAAGGCTTCTGGGTCAGCCACCGTCAGTGTGAAGGAACTGCTGCCAGTGACCTGAAGAGATTGTGCACGGGCTGGGGGGTTTAGGGAGGGAGAGAGAGAATTTGCTGCATGGGCTGGGGAGGTGGGGAGGGAGAAAGAGAGAATTTGCTGCATGGGCTGGGGAGGTGGGGAGGGAGAGAGAGAGAATTTGTTGCATGGGCTGGGGAGGTGGGGAGGGAGAGAGAGAGAATTTGCTGCATGAGCTGGGGAGGTGGGGAGGGACAGAGAGAGAATTTGCTGCACTGGCTGGGGAGGTGGGAAAGGAGAGAGAGAATTTGCTGCAGGGGCTGAGGAGGTGGGAAGGGAGAAAGAGAGAGAATTTGCTGCACAGGCTGGGGAGATAGGAAGGGAGTGAGAGAGACTTTGCTGCACGGGCTAAGGGAGGTGGGAAGGGAGGGAGAGAGAGAACATTTTCTGCATGGGCTGGTGAAGTGGGGAGGGAGGGAGAGAGAATTTACTTCACAGGCTGGGGAGGGAGGGGGAGAAAGAGAAAATTTGCTGCATGGGCTAAGGGGGGTGGGAAGGTGAGAAAGAAGTTGCTGCACGGGCTGAGGGGTGGCAAGGGAGGGAAAGAGTGAGGATGCTCAACGGACTGGGGGTGGGAAGGGAGGGAAAGAGAGAGAATGCTACACCCTGAGGTTTTGGGTTCAAATCCCATGCTGCTCCTTGTGACCCTGGATAAGTCTCTTAATCCCCCATTGCCACAGGTACAGTATGAGCCCACCAGGACAGATAGGGAAAAATGCTTGAGTACTTGAGTGTAAACCACTTAGGCCATAAGTGGTATATAAATACTGTAAATAAATAAAAATAAAAACTTGATAACCTGGACTTTAGAAGTTCTCTGTTCTGCAACTTATTCTGAACCAAAGACTTTCTTAAGTGTTACAGTTATTTGTATCTTTTAATCCCTCAACCCTGGGACCTGCAATTTCTAGGCAAAGTAGAACAAAACCTTAAATCTACGTACTGTTTGTGTGTGATTTTTGAAAACATATTATACATGCAAACAAAACACAACCTGGAATGCCTTTTTTAATGTGGATATTATCTAAGGCCAAACATACTTTTAGGCACCTGAAAATTCATTTCTCTTTACCTGTCTGATATATTTGTAGGGTTACATTTATAGACTATTATTTTCAAATAATATTCAACCCCTAGGTTAATTTCACTTTTACCCACACAAACACTGATTAAATGTTTGAAATGTTCCTTAATCATCCCTATAGGCCAGTCCAGACACTTGGGTTATAGATTTCTACAAGCAGATGGAGACTGAGAACTGACTTCTGAGTAAACCTATAACTGTCCTATGCAGTCCTCGGCCAATATTTCTCTGTATCAAACAAATGATGGATGTGGTAAGCTTATATTGTCTTGATTGGTCTGTTAGGCCCAGGGGGCTTGAGGATTCCTGGGGGAAAATTATCTTGAGGGAGAGAGAATATGAGCACCTTCTCTCTCTTGTGTTTTTTGTTTTCTCTTGGATGTGTCTGGTTTTTGGAGTCTGAGGTCTGTGGGGTTCTCACTAGCCTTGGGAGTGCCACACCTGGTTGGGCCAGTCTTCTTCTTCCCCCCTCTAAATTATTTCTTCCCCAAGTCTGAGGTTGGGGCTGTGAGGGCCATAATGTGCCTCGGCTTCCTTTCCCTTTCAGCAGGAAGGGGAACCTTAAGAGCCATTGTGGACAGCTAGTGATAATGCAAAATGAAAGAAAGAGAACTTTAATTCCTCTCTTGAGGAATTTTATAGTAGCTACAGGCTGGCCCAATTAGAGCTGTGGCAGTCAAGTCTACCTGAACTGTGGTGCTCCTTGGGTTGCAAGGAGGCAAGGAAGTGTGAGAGTGTTTCTGTGGGCATCATGATCTCTGAAAGATCCCAACACTGTCACGCCTGTGGGTGCTGCAGACTGGATGGGCCCAAGACTCTGTGTAAATTTTGCTGATTACTTCAGGGAGCTAGAGCCATGTCACCAGAATCGGTAGTATCACTGGGAAGCAATGGTGATTTGGAGATGGCGGTTGCCAGGAAAGCTACTAGCATGGTAACTGTTCTGAATTTAGCGGGAGCTACCATCATCTTGGGACCAGGTCCTGCTGGAGGGCATCTACTAGAATTAGAAGCTGAAGCGCTTAATCCCAGATCATATATGTGGATCATATATGTGGTTCAAGTAAAGGGAAATGCCAAGAGTGGGATTTCCTCCAGATTTTATTTTAGCTATGTACAAGGCTTTTTGTTTAAAGTAGGCTAAGGTTGGTATTTACCCCAGAACAGGAGGGGGCCCCGGGGGTGGAGATTCCTAGTAGGCTGAAGTGCCAGAGATTGGACTGGGCATAAGAACTGATGGAGGAAGGGACAGTTCTTTTGGAGGACATTTCCTGTGAGGAATAACCACAAGAGGACCAGAGGGAGAGCCCTGGATGGAAGAACTGCCCCCTAGGGTGACACCACTATAGTGTCTTTTTTCATATAGATGAGTTACAGGAACAGGTTTCATTTTGAGGAGGAGTGCAAGTAAGGTGAAAGTTATAAGGTATATCTTCCTCCTGAAAAGGATTCACAAGCTAGCAAGGTCTTTTCCCATTCATAAGGATATCTGGGCCATTTTCTAGTTGGAGTGGAGTTTGCTTGATTTGCCATTTAAGGTAAACTGATCTAATAAATCTGTATTGTAATGTATCTCCTATGGCATCCTTGTACTGTACTAATTTGCATCTCCTTTTTAGGCATAGTGTGACTCATAAATCCCAAAGTAGATTAGATTGTATTGCATTCCATAGCAGGATAAGGATTCTTTGAGGGCCCCTAAAATGGCTGCGGTCACTAAGAAGACTATACCAGTCGAGGGTGGAGTAGCTTTCAAGGATCCGCAGGACTGTAGAATGTATGTACACCTCAAGCAGAGTTTTGATGTCATCTCCCCCTCCCACCCCCCCTCAAAATCAGGTAGTCTGTAGAGGTCTAGTGGCTGAGATGTGTTTCCAGTGGGCAGAGAAGATAATAATAATAATAACAGTTTATATACCGCAGTACCATGATGTTCTATGCGGTTTACAAAAAATTCAAAGAAGGATACAAATTGATTGAACTTAAAAGAGGTGAAAGATAGTGGTTAGTAGGTCAAGAGAACCGTTATTGAGGAGAAAGAGATTTACGGGTCAGTTGTCAAGATACTTCAGGAACAGATGTGTTTTTAGGTGCTTCCTGAATTCTTCATAAGTAGCGGGCGAAAGCAATTGTTCTAGATCTTTACCCCATAATGCTGCCTGATGTGAGAGAAGGTGATCATGATGTTTTTTCAGTTTACATTCTCTAACTGGGGGGGAAACAAAATTTGAATGTGAGCTTAGCGAAAACCAAAGAGGATTGACCCCAGAGTATCCACAGAGAAGAAAATCCAGAAGAAACTAAAAGAAACTCTTTGGAATGACAATGTTCCTTAAATGGACTTTATTTGAAAAATGTCAAAGTTCCAAAGGTACAATAAATCATCCACATAAAATAAAATCATCCACATAAAAGTAAAATAATCCACATGAAAACCTTAAAGGACCTAGTCCACTAGGGATGCAGGACCCAACACGGGTCCGCGTTTCGACAAAGAGTCTTCTTCAGGGGTCCCTGAGGGTCCTATAATGATGAATACTTGGAGATGCTTGTTTCTTTGAAGTCCTCCATTGTAGAAATTTTGCTATTCTTGCAGAATGGAATGGATAGTGATCCGGCACTAGTTTACCTTAAGGATAGGTGGTGTTGCTAGCTGGTTATCAAGGCTTTGTGCATGGCAGAGCATTGACATCATATCTGACTATGAATACGTTCAGTTAATGAAAAGAGTAAAGCTCATTTGTCCCCCATGCTGAATCTTGGTTCTGCCATGGGATTTGAATCTAGTTTTGTCAGCCTTTGAGCCTTTAAGGGAGTAAAGGTGGTGGTTCTGGAAGCCATCTTTTCTGCCATGAGAATTTCAGACTTTCAGGCCTTATCATATTGGTCTGGAGGAATGCTAAGGAAGGACAAATTAGCTTTTACCTGCTAATTTTCTTTCCTTTAGCCCCTCCAGACCAGTCCAGAACCTGCTGTGAGGCTGACATGGATATATCTGCCTGACAGCCTAGAAATGTTCAGAAACAGAAGAGTAGGCTGTTTTCAGAAACAGAAGACTATGCTGTTTTGGTGGCAAGAAGTCAACAAATATTTTTACTTTTGCTCCGTTGCCATTTATTTCCAGTTAAAAGGTCAAAATGTGAAATGTCTTTGTTCAAAAGAATATTGGTCAGACTTTAAGAAGTGGAGGCTTGAGGGGAAGAAAGTAGGGATTTGATGTTTTTAGGACCATATTCATCTGCTTTTGTTAAGGAAATACTGGCTGACTGAGGATGCAAAAAAACAGGTATTTTTTTAGGATGACTCAGAAGTCAGAAGTTCTAATTTTCTATTTGCCAGTAGGCGTTAATAATTCAAGCATCTGGACTGGTCTGGAGAGACTGAAGAAAAGAAAATTATTAAGTAAGATCTAATTTTTCCTTATTTTGTTTCACACCATATGTCTCTCTTTTTCATAGGATCGGGCTGGTATCTTAATGCATTCTGCTTCATTTTTTCAATCAAGTTCCTTATATTCAACTTGATGTATTTTATCTGTTCTATGTATTACTTCTTTCCCTGCCTGCCGGTATTTTCTGCATTATATTGTAAATACTTTCTGTCTTTATCTGTTTTTAAGTCCATTCTAATTTGTATTTTATCTGTATCCCATGTATTAGCTCACCTTGTTATGAACCGCCTAGAACTTTTTCGGTATTCTCGGTATATAAGAATAAAATTATTATTATTAGTTAGCCTTCCCTCGGAAGTCTCTTACTCTCGCATTGTATTCCATTTTCTCAAACTCTCAAAACCAAAGCCATTTTCTTTTCTATTTGCAGAGTATGTGTGAAACTCTTCCACAAGGACTGGCCGTTTCTATACTTAAAGCAATATTTCAAGAAGTTCATGTTCAGGTAAAAAAAAAACTGTATAAAATGTCCGTGGAAAGACATGCCTTTCGTTTTCTGATGGTGTACTCCAGTGATGTTTCACGCTGTTCACAAAGATTTCCATTCTGTCTGACCTCACCTAGAGATGTCTCATTTTAAGTGCAAGTGCACTCCTGTAGAGCGGCTTGATTGCACCTGGCTGTCCTTCTGCAGAAATGCTTGATCATAACTGTCTTTACTTTTCTGTGCTAATGCATGTACCACCAAGTACCTGTTTGTGTTGCTTTTATTAGATGTCAATGTAAGTAGCCCCACATGTCAATCCAAAGGACAAGAGAAAAGTAGCAGTAGGTTTGCACAAATGCAGATTGGTTGTCTCAGCAGGGAGAGGAGATTCGGTAGTTTTTGGGCCAGTTATATTTATTCAGGAATGTGGTTTGGCTGCCTTCCGTTAACATGGCTGTAGTGTAACTATTGTTTGTACTCTCTCCTAGTCCCTGATGCAGGTGGACCGTCACATTGTTTACACCATCATCACCAACTTCATGCGGACTAGAGAAGAGGGTGAGAATTCATGGGCTATAAAATATTTCCTCCATGTGCTTGTAGAGCATTCCTCATACCCACCACCCTGCAACCCTTTTTTTTTAAATTTGTCAACTGATAATGACTTAAGGGGAGTAATTTTTAAAACTTTTTACATGCAAATTGTTATATATATTTTAAAAAAAAAAGCTTTTACAGAATTGCATCATCTAGATCAGGAGTGCCCAAATGGTTGATCGCGATCGACCAGTAGATCGCAAAGGCAAGGTGAGTCCAGTGGCGTACTTAGCATATGTGACATCCGGGGCCCATCATTTTTTGACACCCCCCATCTATATCAAAAATATTATTTTTAGTAACAATCCACATATTGCACAAGAGTGTACCTAGGAAAAGGCAGCATCTTAAACACTGCAGTGAGCACTAGAACACCAACACATACATTGTAAAACTAAACAAGCCAGATCCCGCACAGTCAGTTGATCCTATAGTCAATGCCAACTGAAAACTATGTCCTTTTCATACACACAGAACAGAGATACACCCTCGCCCAATATGGAATAATCACAAACTAAAAATAGAAATATGTAGACAAAAGTTAAACTGAACCGCCAAGAAATCAGACGCTGCATACAATGCAACACCACAAAAACAGTGACACGTCCCCTAATACTGTGCAAAATATAAAGACAGTAGATGTAAATTTGAGAAAACTGATACATAACAATCACCACTTTACAAATTAACAAATAAAAATAAAACAAATAATGAGAAATAAGAAAATACCATTTTATTGGTCTAATCCATTTTTCAATTAGCTTTCAGAGGCCAAATCTTTCTTCAGAACAGTACAGTATACTGCTGTTATGGTATCCTGTCCTGAGGAAAGGGGTTTAGTCAAAAAAATTGCCTTATTTCCATTTCCTATTTATAAATTTTTATCAATACAGTTACAATACTACTTGATTCTAAGTAAAGCAACAAAAAAAATCTTTCTACCCTATTGTCATTTCTGCTTTAATCATCTTCTTTGCTCTCTTCTTTCTATACAGCATTTGTCCTCTCCCTTCCATGCAACATCTGCCCTCTCTTTGCTCCTTCCACCCAGCTTCTGCCCTCTCTCTCTACCACTTCCATCTACTGCCCACACTCTCTCTGTCCCTTCCATCTACTGTCCACCCTCTCTCTTCCATATGGCATCTTCCCTCTTTCTATGTCCCTTCAATAAACTGTATATCTGGAGTCCCTTCTCTCCATTGCACATGATTCATTTCAGCTTCACCCCTCTCCATTTTTCTGTCTCCACCCCCTCCCCTATGCTTTGGCATCTCTCTCTTTCTCTTCTCTTCTCCTTTCCTTCCTTCCCACTCCACACCATGGTATGGTATCTCTTATCTCCTTCCCTTCCCTCATGCCATGGCATCTCTTCCTCCCCCCTCCATGGTCTGGTATCTCCTTTCCTTTTTTCCTTTCCCTCCCTCCCATGGACTTGGCATCTCTGGTTCCTCTCCCTTGTCTTCCTTCTCCCTACTTCCCTCTCTCTCCCCAATTGGGTGCTGCAGCAGCAGCATGTCTCCCCCCCTTGTCTGTGCAATATTTCTACCCTCCTCCCTTCCCTGTACAGCAGCAGCAGCATGTCTCCCTCCTTGCCATTGTAGCATTTCTCCCCCCACTTGCCTGTGCAGTATTTCTACCCTCCCCCCTTCCCTATGCAGCATTTCTACCCTTTCCCCCTTCCCTGTGCAGCATTTCTACCCTCCCTCTTCCCTGCCCAGCATGTCTACCCGGCTCCCCTGCTGAAAGCCACGGGTATCCGCTCCTGGTGCGATCCGCGGCTGCGTCGGAAGCCTTCTCTCTGATGTCGTGACGTCAGAGGGAATGCTTCCAACGCAGCTGCAGATCGCGTGAGGAGTGGATGTCCGTGGCTTTCAGCAGGGGAGCCGGCCAGAAGATGAGCAACGTCAGTGAGCACCCGCGGACACCCCTGTTTACTGCCGCTGCTGCTGGTTAAGGAAAGCAGCAGCGGCAGAATAGGGAGGGTTGCCGGCTGTACACTAGAGAGTTACGCAGGGACAGAAGTCCCACCCGTCCTCGTGAGGAATCCCTCCGTCCACACCCATCCCTGCAAGGAATCCCTCCGTCCCCACCCGTCCTCGCGAAGAATCCCCTTCGTCCTCACCCGTCCCCGCGAGGAATCCCCTTTGTCCCCGCCCGTCCCTATAAACTTCAGAAATAGTTATTTCATTTAATTATGCTACTGAATAAAAGGCTCTGGTAGAGATCCATTTACAAATAAGCAAAGACACTATTAATTTGGAAATATTAATTGGGAAGAATACATACTTTTTAAACGGGTTTCTACCAGAGCCTCTAATGTAAATATAAAATATAAATACTCAGCTGATGAGAACCCCCAAGCTGTCAGCTGAGGACTTCCATTGCAGTTGGTCGGGGGTCCCTTTTGCCAAGCTTGGCAGGCAGCAGTA